>NC_080065.1:124858950-125158950 GCF_949987535.1 Balaenoptera acutorostrata | reverse complement strand
TGTGGAGGGAATATGATGGTCCATTAGAATGCAGAAAAAAAATATTAGAACTTTGCTTTAGATTTATTTTCATCTCATCTTTTTAAAATTTCTATTTTTGTGTATGTTTTATAATGTACATATTTTAGTACAGTAGTACATGTATATAATTTACAATAAATAATTATACAATTAAGAAAGTGAACTAAAAGTTTTTTTACTGATGGGAGGCACAGCTAGTGCTCAGGGAAGCACAGGTGTCTGCAGTGGATAGAGCCTGCTCCTCTGCTTTCACTCACCCACCCTCATGAGGTAGAGGGTGGGAAGCTGACCCCAAACTCAAAGGACCTTTGAGACAGCGTGGAGAAAAAAGTACAGAGAGCTTTTTTATGTTGCCACATTGCTCTTTCAATTTCACTTAAATGAACATTTACTTCCACTCAGCAAAATGAAGGTGCCAGATGGTTTGGTTATAAAATACACTCAGCTGATCCAAATTAAATAACCTGGATTTAAATCACTACATCCCTCCGCAGACTCACAGGTCCCTTGTATCAAATGTGAGTGGGCTTGTAAATGTTGGCTGCTTAGTTGCAAGGTTGGCTTATTAACTAAATATGTTACCACTGAGGTCAAATTGCTGGCCAAACTACAGTAATCTATTTTAAAAATAGAAAGGATTTGCTCATCACAGCTGTATTGAGGGTGCTATCACCCCCACCACTGTCAGTCTGAGGATTGCAGGGTTTAAAGGATGCTTGTCTGTGATCATCACGTGGAAAATTATTCTTCCCAGACATGTCCTTAACTAGCGTTTCTGAGTCACTAGAAGAGTACAAGAAATAGCAACCTAAAAAACAATCAACAACTTGTCATTCCACCTTTTCCCAAGACCAAGAATTAATGGCTTCCATAACCTTCCCCCACCAAACATCTTTGGGCTTGTTGACAAATGGCTATTTGCAAGGCAGAGTGTCTTTTATTCCTGTAGCAGTAGATCTGTACAAGAGGCCACCTCTGGAGCTCAGAGACCCGGCAGCACCAACATAAAGACCAAAATATAAACAGGGCCATGGTCCCATCCCACTCACACCCCAGGATGCCTGTGGGACAGACGGGGCAGCACACACACACACACACACACACACACACACTATTTATTCCAAAGCATTAACTGTAAGAGCAGTTTAAGTCACAGGTCAGCCGGAAGAGGGGGAAATAGGGTGAGAGGAGGTCATACTATCTCTACCTTCCCTCCCAGAGTGTCAGGGCCTCCAGGGGCCAGAGAGCAGCACTCCTTGCTAACAAGTGCATTCTGAAATAGGCTTTTCCTACCTATTATTTCATCCTCTAACTGATAATCAGTTCCAAAACCATCTCTAAAGGGGTTCCTTATATATATATATAATTCTTATATATATACATTTATGTCCATATAAAAGAAAGCAGTAGTGGCCTCGATGGATGGAAGATGAGGTGGACACACACTTGAGTGGAGAGAGCTTGGCACTGAGGGACAGGCCTGGGTCCTGGGTTATTGTCGGGTGAGGCAGGAGAATGGGGTGTGGTTCCCAAGGCTGCTGAGTGGAGGAGGAGAGGATAGTGCTGGTGGTCTGCAGACCTGCTGCTGGTCAACTCAGAGGAAGGAGGAGGAGAAAGGGTGGGAGTCCAAGCTGAGACCTGGGGTCAAGACCTGCCCTCGGAAACAAGGGAGATGAGGGGAGGAACTTGTGAGAAGAGGAGAGCCTGGGAAGTCAACCACCCTTCCCATTTCTCCAGTGAGATGGCGTCTAGAGCATGCACACAACTGGCCTAGAAAATGAGGCTCTGGGGTGAAGAGGGATGTGAGAGCTGGGGAGAGGGTCGGAGGCCCAGAGCAGCCCCAGGATGCAAGATCGACACCATGAATTGCATCTCCATCTCCTTGGCCCACAGGGCTCTCCACACCCCCCTGGCTGCCCAACAACTGCCTGGAGCTGATTCGAGTGGCCCCTGGCTGGAATTGTGCTCACTGAGCCCTCTGGGGGCATTGCCTGCCTCTGGGACCTGCCCATCCATGCCAGCTAAGTATCAGGCCCAGTGTTATCCCTCGTGGCTTTGCTGCCGGTCACAGTTCCATGGCCCTGGCTGAGGGCAGGGCTCGAGTGTGTCTTGCGGAGAGAAGGGTCATCCCCCTCCAGGGTGGCCAGCCGGGCCTCAATCCACTCCAGGTCATCTGAGCCCACTTTGATTTTCACAGCCAGGAGGTGGATGTAGGTCTCATAACGGCTTTTCTGGGGAAAGGGCAGAGAAAGGCCAAAAACAAAGTCAAAAGACAAACAACAAAATGAGAAAAAATGTATCTTATATGACAAAAGACTAATTTCCTTAATATTTAGAGAGCTCTCACAAATCAATAAAAAGGAGATAAACAACCCAATAAAAAAAAATTAGGCAAGGGACATGCACAGAAATTTCACTCATAATTTTAAAAAATCCAAATTAATTGGCAATGACTTATTGGATATGATACCAAAAGCACAGACAAGAGTGAAAATAGACAAATGGGATTTTATCAAAATTTGAAACTTCTCTGTATCAAAGGACACAGTCAATAGAGTGAGAAGGCAATCTACAGAATGGGAAAAAAATATTTGCAAATCATAAATCTGGTAAGGGTCTAGTATCCAGAATATTAAAGGGATAAAAAACCTCCTACAACTCAACAACAAAAACACAGCCCAATTTCAGGATGGGCAAAGGACTCCAATAGACATTTCTCCACAGAAGATATACTAATGACCAATAAGCACACAAAAGGATGCTCAACATCACCATTCATCAGGAAAATGCAGATCAAAACCACAATGAGATATCACCTCAAACACATTAAGATAACTACTATCAAAACAAAAAAAAAACAGAAAGTAACATCTGTAAAATGGGGACAATAACAAAACCCACGTCACAGAGTTCATATGAGGATTAAATCAATCAATACAAGGGAAGTGAAGAGAATCACACCTGCCAATCAGTGTGGCTTTTTTTACATCACAGAGAGAGTAAAATTGAGAAGACTTCCGAAAGCTATAAAGTGTTATGTTTTTCAAAAGGTCAGGATCTATCCTGGGAGCTCTCCTCTCTCCTCTATGCTGCAGTAGAAAATCAGAGTGGAAATCTAGAGACTGAGAGGGGCGACTTCCCACTCTTCCTGCTCCAAGGGCTTCCAGACTTGGTCTCAGCCTCTCTTGTGTCTGTCCACCCCCCTGATGCAGGTCGGTCCAAAATGGACAAGTGGTTCCTGCCTTCCTCCCCCAAGTCCACCCCGCCATCCTTCACCCAACTGTGGGGCAGAACCAGGGGAGGGGGCAGAGACAAGATGGAAAGGAGGGAGAGCTCAGAAGGACAGACCAAGGTACTCTGCTTGATAAACCTATGTGAAAGAGGCACATGAGACACAAGGGGGGGAAGTCACGTGGAGAGGGCTTATGAGTTCTGTGGTTTGGTCATAAAAACCTCCCGAGAAGCTGGGCCTATGGGGAAAGGGGAGGTGAGGATGGGACTTGGAGAAAGATGTAGAGGGGGACAGGGGTCTCTGGTAGAGCCTGTCTGGTGCTCTTTGAGAGACATAAGTGAGGGCACAATTGTTTGTACAGCTGGACTGTGCAGAGATTGGCCCACAGGAGACCACCGTCCACGACTACCTCAGGGGAGCCCCCCACAGCAGGAGCCCCTGGTCGGGAATGATGTGGAAGGCAGGAGCTGGCCTCTTCCTCCTGCTCCAGCCCCGTCCTTCAAAACCCCTCCTTTGAAGGGCCCACCTCAAACGTGAGATAATGCTCCTTCAGCCGGTTCTCCTCAGCCTCCTTGGACTTGATGCCTCGCTCGACCGGGTGACACCTGTGCTCAGCCAGCTCTGCAGTCACCTGCCTCAACTTATTCTCATGAGAACGCAGCTGCTCCTCCTGCAAAGACAAGTCATGGACTGTGAGGTCCCACTCTCAGGAGGTCATAGGGCTGTCCCACCAGGAGCTGCTTCACCAAAGGGAAACTGAGGCCTGGCCAGGGTCGTCAAATACACAGGGGCAGAGCCGGGTCTAGGCCCAAGGGAGCGTTCCGTCACTGCCTTCCTTCCTCCCCTCCTACCATTGGCATCAGCTCTCCTAGAGCCTCCCCCGCAGGCTCAGGAGGTGAGAGACCCTCACACTGTGTATGGACGCAGACACTCCCTTACACAAACACATAGTCACCCAGACACAGCCCCTGGCTCCTATGAACCCTCAGATGCACACAAACCCACTGGACCAAGGGGCAGCCCGGCCTCGGCACCCCCTGGCTTCATACGATGCACACAGTCTCTCACGTTCATGCCTGGACACGTCCGATGGCCACAGACCCAGGATCACACCCAAAGACACAGTCACTCACAGACAAGTGCACAGTACACCCCAGCCAGCACAGCACAGCCAGACCCCTCTGTGCCATGCAGGCACTGGGCTGCATGCATTTGTGTGGGGGGGGTGTGTGTGCAGACACAAGTATGGTGTAGGTGTGGGTGCACAGCACGTGTGTATACACATAAACATGCGTGTGCTTGAATGGTATGTGTGCACATGGGGGGAGTGCACACCGCTTGCACAGCCCCAGGGGCTCTGTGGCAAAGACCCCAGACAAGGGCCCTGACAGGAAGGGAAGTATGGCGCTGCCCCTGCCCTCCACCTCACAAGTAGTGGCCCACCATTTATCCTCTCCTCTCAAAAAAAACTCTGAAAAATGGAGTATTAATGAGTAGGAGTTTTTTAAGGATGACAAATAAAATATTTAGGGGTAGGTGAGGGCAGCAAAAGAGCCCTGGATGAAGGGACAGCCAAGTCTCACCTGTCGCTCGCTCCCTGTGACACACACATTCCGTCCCATTCGTCCCAGACACACATTATGCCCACAGACCACAACCACATCCGCAGGACACACTGCCACTGGCACACCCAGGCCACTGTGCGGTGTGTGGCCTCGGTCTCCCCATCTGTAAACGGGGGTGGGGTGCGGTGGAGATGGAGGAGAATATCTGCCCCTTCGGCTTGTCTCTTAGCCCAGGACCAGGCGCCGGATAGGCGCTGAGGTGAGGGCTGTTGAATGGGGGGCCTGGCACGGCAGAGGCAGCCTGGGGACGTGGTGCTGTGATCCCAGGAGCTCGTACCTGGCAGAGGCGAGTGGTGCAGGAGGGCAGCAGGGGCCGACAGAACTTCTTCATGGAGCTGACAGCAGCTGGGAAGGCGGGCGCCGAGAAGATGGCAGCCACCAGGTTGATCCTAAGGATCCAGGACAGCATTTCTTCCTTGCTCCTGGGGACAGGAGGTGAGGGGAGAGCGCACTGGCTTCTCACAATAGGACTCCCTATCCCACACCCAGCACCCAGTACCCAGCACCAGCCTGGCACAGAGAGGGCATGAAGACCTCCGTGTAAGTGGGCAAAGGAGTGAGGGAGGATGGCAGGATGGGGGCTGGATGGGCCTGGCCACATCTGTGTAGGGAGCTCCTCTTCTGTCCCAGCTCCCAGGCAAGACCTGGATTTTCATGTGAAAATAAAGCTGCCCAGCCAGGTTCAGAGCTAACGGCCTGGAGCTAATGAGTGTGAGACCAGCAGGGGATGGTTAGAGGCAGCTGGGCAACTGGTCACCCCCACTCGGCCATCTCGTCCCTGCCCCACTACCTGGCCCGGCATGTCCACTCCTGTCCTGAGAGCTCACTTACCAGCCTCCCCCCTTTTAAGCTCATCTGACACATGAAACCCCAATCTCAAGTCACAGGAGGATGGAGTGCAGGGGAGTGGAAAGAAGGTCTTACGGAGAAACTGTAGGGTGAGTCTTTTGCACCCATCCCCCTGACTTTAAGTGGAGGATGATAAAGATCCCATCTGCCCTGTATTTAGGGACTTCAGTGCACATCAGAATCACCTAGAGGGCTTGTTAAAACACAACTGCTGGCCCATCCCCAGCGTTTTTGATTCAGGAGGTCTAAGGTGGGACCAGAGAAACTGCATTTCTAACAGGTTTTTCAGAAGATGCTGAGGGCACCACATTGAGAACCACTGCTGCTGGGGAGGGACCCAAGCTGTTTACGGATACACTCACTCTCATGGCTGCTGTGCAGGGGAAGCTAAGGGCGCCTCCCCTAAGGTGGACGAGGCGAGGGGATGGGGCAGGTCCTGAGCCCAGGGTGGGAGCGAGGGTGCTCCCACTCCTACTTACGGTGCCTGGAAGAGGAAGACCCTCCAGTCGGCTGTCTTCAGCTTCAGCACATTGGACTTCTTGCTGTAGTCGGAGGCCCTGGTGGCCAGAGCATGGTGCACACGAATGGCGTTCTTCAAGTCGCCCTCAGACAGGGCTTTGTCAGGCCTGTACTCATCCTGGACAGGCCAGGTAGGGGGTGGGCAAGCCTCTGTCATCACCAGGCTCTGGCTTACTGACCCGTACTTCCTCCACCCTCACTGTCCCTCCCGTTTGCTCTCCTCTCTGTCCCTATACATCCCACCATTATTCAGCTGCTGCCACTCTGATGCCATGCTCACCCCAACAAGACTCACCAGGCACTCCTCCCCAGTTGGTCTCAGAAGCCTGAACAGGGCTTACACTGGGTATCCTCTGAACCCCTGAACATTCAAAAGACCCCTCCCTGAAACCACCAAAGCCCTTCGTGAGCCCAAGTAAGGGCTTTGATGGGGGAGGACCCAGAATCTGCCTAAGCCCTAGGTCCTGCCCGGGACCCTCTGGACACCATAAGGCAGGGGCTGGGCTGGCCCTTTCTGGGTAAGGACTCTGGGGTAATCTCTCACCTTCTGCAGGTACAGAATGGTCCCTTTGAGCACCGCGTAGAATTTCTTCCAGCCACGCCTCCCACGGGGCGCTGGGGAGGGGGGCACGGGTAGTGTGGCCACAACCACCCACCCCGATATCTCTTCCCTTGTGTCCCCTACATATCTGCCTGCATGGGCATTACCAGAGGAGTAGCCAAGGGGGTGCGGACCCCTCTGGACTAGCATCCCTCCCCATGCCCCTTCCCCGCCTGACACCCACTCCTCTTGCCATCCATGTCGGCGTGAGTCTTCCGGGTCAGCACACCATGCTTGTAGGTGGTGGCGCTGAGAGCCTGTGGGACATCCAGGAAGGGGTTGCTACCATCCAGGATCCGTGTCACCTTCTTTGTGCCTGTCCCAAACTTGTCATCCACCAGCTCAGACAGTGATTTCCTCAGCTCATCTTCATCACTAGGAAAGTACTAGACCTGAGTACCACCTCCACGGAGGCCTCATCCCCACGTCAACATGCTCTCTCCCCAAAGAACACTCCTTTGGAAGCCAGTTAGAGGTAAAGAGCAGAGATAAGGAGGTTCCAGTTCCAGACCACAGGTCCAGACTTTTGTCCCCTCCCCTGAGTCTTCAATTCTGACATCTCTCCTCTGAGCTTTGATTTTTGGCCTCCAAGCTCCAATCTTCACCCTTGATCACAAAGGTGGAGACCTTACTACCTTCAGGCTTCCTTCCTTGTCTTCCTTCTCCTCTCTGAAAACGCAGCCCCAGGGAGCTGTAACCCATGGCCAGACTGCCCAAGCCCCAGGGACATGGTGAGGGAGGGAAGGTCAGTAGATGAGGTCCCTAAAGTCTAGGTTCCCCAGCCTAGGAGCCCTGGTATAAGAATGCCAGCTCTCCCCAGTTGGGTTGGGGTTCCTAACAATCCCTGCCTGGGACCTCTTCATGGACCCAAAGACCCAGGCTGCCCTGGGGAGTACAGCAACTCCCCAGTGGAGTGGCAACTTTCCTCAGGAGGCTGTTAGTCTCCCCAATCAGCAAGGTCACCACACCTCTTTCCAGATGGCTGGGCACCTCCAGGTCTCACTGCCCTCACAGGGGAAGAAGTTAGAGGGCAGTCACCTCTCTCCATTGCCAACAGCATCACCACCTCAACATGGTCAGATTACTGGAGTTGTAAAGGGACTCATAGCTCATGCCTGCCTACCTCCCCGAGGGGAAAGAGCTATCATCATTGGGAATAGTGGCAACATCCCCTGAACAGAAAGCCTGTTGTGAACATCATGAAACTAAACTCACAGTTCAATCTATCCCATAGCTGTAAACATTGCACACTTTTTATCAAGACAGAAAACAAACCCAAAGGGAAACTCAACACCAGGAGCTGGCCAGCTGGCCAGGGGTCACCAGGGCCCTGGGTGGGAGAAATCAGCACCATGGAGAGTAACCGGCATGACTTCCCAGTACCCCCATCCACTCCCCCTCCCCCCTCCCCGTAATTCAGTCTCCCCATACCTGTGCCCATGGGCACTACTCACATGGCCCATTCCAGCTTTTCATTCTTGATGGAGTTGTAAAGGGTCTGAGAGAGGGGGAAAAAGAGAGAGAGGAGTTCAATGAACAGTCAAAGAAATCTCCATCTAGCAATGTGGATGCAGTGAGGGAGCATCTTTTCAGCCAGTGGGGCAAAGTAGGTGTTTGATTCACACTTATTTATTGGATGGGTGAATAAATGGGGGATGGGTGGGTGGATTCGTTTTTAGATGATTGGATAGACTTGAGGATGAGTGGGTGGATGGGTTGGTAGGTAGGTGAATGGGCAAGGAAATGGGTGAGTGGATGGGTGGGTGAGTGGATGTGGAGTGTATATAGGGGACTGTGTAGGAGTGTATGTGTGGGTGATGGGTGAATGGGTGGGTGTATGGGCAGGTGAATGATTGAGTTGCAGGGTGGGTGGGTGGATGGAAGCATGGGTAGATGGGAGGATGGGTAGATGGGTGGATGAGTAGACAGGGAGTAGGTGGGTGAAGGGACTGGGATTATTTGATCTTACTTACAAAAACACTCTTAAGTGCTTCCTGACAGTGAAGAACATAATTATGGTAAGAACAGCGATGGAGGCAATGTTTATTTTTTGACCTCCGGACTCACTATTCAACTGCCCACCTGATATCATCAGGTCCCTCTAACTCACTATCTAAAACTGAACTCATCATCTACCCCCCAGAAACCTGCTCCTCTTCCTCTAAGGTGGAGAACTGACCAGGCTTGAAAGGCCAGAGTTCCACCTTGGGCTTCAGCCTCAAAAGAAAATTAGATTCCTGGTGATGTTGAAAGAATCAGTGGGCTTTTCCCTGTGGTAATGATAATGATGGTGGTGGTGAAGGTGGTAGTGGTGATAAAGGTGGTGGTGATGGTGGCAGCAGCTGTGACAATGGGTGGCAAGTCTGAGGATTACCATGACAGCAATAATGATAGTGGAGCACTAAAAACAAATCTCACAGAGCCTACCCCTCTGCCTAACTCAGGGAACACATAACAGTCACATGTTGAGCTGGATGGTCTCTACCTCTGTCCCAAAGTCATCACGACCTTGACCCCAGAATTAGGAACCTGGACCATCAGGATTTAGTGGGCAGAAACCTCTCTCCTCTCCACCCACCCTGGACACAGCTGGGGCCATGGGGACCCTTAGCAATTTATACCTTCAGCAGGTCTTTGGCAAAGTCTTGTCCGTCATTCAGCTGGTCCAAGTTGGCAATGAATTGCTGGCAGGACATCTTCTTGCCAATGTTCTGTAATGGAGAAATGGTTCTGCCTGAGAGTAGGGATGGAGGTTGGTGTGGTCCCCACACCCTGCCCTGCCCTGCCCGGCCAGAAGGGATGAGGCAGCATCAAGGGCAGTAATGAAAAAAGACTGCCTGGATTTCCCTTTGTCTCCCAAGAGTTTACAAAACTCTTTTTCACATTCAAGATTCTATTTGATCCTCAAGCATCATGAGAGGTTGGGGTTCTCCTCAAACCCAGATGAAGGAGTCAGGTTAGATGATGTATTGTAATAGCTGACATTTGTCAGGTGCCTAGCATGTTCCAGGTATTGTACTCAACATGCATTATCTTATTTCCTTCTCACAACAAAGAGAAGGTGAGGTGGGTGTTATTATTATCCCCACTTGACAGGTAAGGAAACTGAGGTGCAGGAAGGTGAAGTGACGTGCCCATGATCACACAGCAAGGAAGTAGAAGGGCTGAGTGTGTCTGACACCAAAGCCCGTGCTCTCACCCGCTACTCCATGGTTAACTCTCCCAAGGTCACACAGCACCAGGACTTGAACCCAGGCCTCTTGGCTCCTGAGCAGAAGCTCTGTGTATTCCGTCACAACTGTCTCACCCTCTCACCTGTACAGAGGGGCGGCAAGACCTCCAAGAGGTAGGTGAAGTGAGGGAGAGTTTGGTCTTAAGAGAATCAAAAATCAATTTCCACCAACACACATGGGTACCCCATGCTGAGCTGCACTGGGACCAAGGGAGCCCAAGCAGATGGTTTCACTCCAGGAGGCACAAACAGACAAAGAGCTGGTAATGACTGTACCCCAAAGTTCTGCCTTCGTTTTTTAACCAGTGATTAGAAGAGGGGCTCCAGCCCTCCAAACCCAACATCTGATGTGCATACTTTCAGAATTGCAGTGTCCACGTTTGAGGAAACACTGGTGGCACTTCACCTTTGAGAAGACGAAGACCCTTGAACACTAGATATTTACTGGTGTAGGATTTTGTGGATTTAGGTTTGCTATAAGGCAGTGTTTCCCAAGATTCACCTACAGATGGGAATAGGAATTCCCCTCAGAAAAGGATTTCATAATCAAATAAGTTTGTATGTTTCAGAGTTTTTAAGGTGCTTCTGTGTGTTAAGAGTCTCCAGGGAGAGGATTCCATGTACAGTGTCTCAAATTTATTGACCTTGGCACCATTTTAGGAAAGATTCTATTAACATCATGTGGGACATTCACACACCACAGAAAATAATTCAGAAAACAATAATAGAAAGCTTTATAAGTAGCTGACAAGCAAGAATTTTCTATACCTTTCCCAAAGGGTTAAGGAGAAATGACCTATGTGTGCCTTAATATAGTATGTTTCATAAGTCTATGTGTATATTTTACATGTACATATATGTATTATGTATACATGTATATAGTCATTTATGTGTACATTCGCAATTGAGGAGTATGAGGGTAATGTTGATAATATTGCCTGAGTTCCACACACACTGAACATTCCCCAGCCATCAGTCAGGGGTGCAAAATCAAAAAATAACCAGGCAAGATTTCCAATCCTAGTAATGACAGACTATCTTATTGCAGATGAACCTTCCCATCAGAAACAATTGCTGGGCAAAGAAGGGAAACATGAGGTGGTGAGGCTGACTAGGAGCAGTTTTCCTCTTTGAAGCATTTGTCAATTCTCAAGCAGTGGCCAAAAGGGTGAGCAACTGAGTGGTCAATAGGATTAGAGAACAAAAATTGCAATTCAGGGCCCACCAAGGACAAGGGGCCCTGGGAAACACTCTGGGCATACTTCAGCAAAACACCTGAAATTAAGAAAGGAAGGAAATTCTTCAGACAGAAGAAAAGTTATCTCAGATGGAAGCATGGAGAAGCAGAAAGGAATGAAGAGCAACAAAAAGGGTGGCTACAGGGAGATCAGCTCCGTGCTTTGTGACCACCTAGAGGGGTAGGATGGGGAGGGTGGGAGGGAGGGAGATGCAAGAGGGAAGAGAAATGGGAACATATTGTATATGTATAACTGATTCACTTTGTTATAAAGCAGAAGCTAACACACCATTGTAAGGCAATTATACTTCAATAAAGATGTTTAAAAAAAAAAAAGGGTGGCTAAGTCTAAATGAATATTGACTGTGCAAAATAACAATAATAAAGTTTTCTGGGAAATAAAATATAGAAAGAGATATACTATTTAAAAGGATGATAACAGTAGTATGTAAGTTGAGAAGAAAATAAATGAAGTTGAGGCATTTTAAGGTTATTTCATTTCCCAGGATGTGGTAAAAAGTACTTTAATAAGTCAGGGATGCATATTGCAAACCACAAAAAGAATTCTAAAAGAATTCACAACTAACAAGCTAACAAGGGAAAATGGAATTCTAAAAACTACTTAAATAATCCAAAAGTAGGCAAGAAAGGAGAAAAAAAAAAAAAAAAAGCAATACAGACCAGATGAGTCAAAGAGAAAACAAAGAGTAACCTGGTATGTTTGAACTCAAATATATTAGTAATTCATTAAATGGTACAATTAAAAGGCAAAGATTAATAGACACCTCTTAAATATAAAGGGACAGAAATCTTGGGAAAAGGATAGAAAAAGATATACCTGCAAACACTAGCAAAAGAACTCCAGTATAACTACACTAATAACTGACAAAATAGACTTAAGGCAAGAAGCATTACTAGAAATAGAGACATCTCATAATGATAAAGGGTCAATATACCAGAAGATATAAGCATCTTAAGTTTGTATACACCTAGTAACACAGTCTCAAAAGATAAAAGACAAAAATTGACAGAACTAAAAAGAGAAGGACATTCACAATCTTGGTTGGAGATTTTAACACTGCTTTCTCAGTAACAAGAAGAACAAAAATACTAAGCAATTAATTTGTTAATAGCAATCAATTAATTAATGCCAACAAATTAGAAAACCTAGATAAGATAAACAAATTCCTAGAAACACACAAACTACCAAAACTGGCTCAAGCAAAAATAGGAAATCTGAATAGACCTAAAAAGAAGTAGAGATTCAATCAGTAATCAAAAACCGTACAAAAGAGAAGTCTAAGACCAGATGGCTTCACCGGTGAAGTTTACCAAACATTTAAAGAAAAATTAACACCAATACTTCTTAAGCTCTACCCAAAAATTGAAAAAGAGGGAACACTTCCTAACTCATTCTATAAGGCCAGCATTACCTTGATACCAAAACCAGACAAAGAAATCACAAGAAAATAAAACTATAGAACAGTATCCCCTATAAACATAAATGTAAAAACCCTCAACAAAATACTAGCAAACAGTAGCATATTAAAAGGATTATGGACTTCCCTAGTGGCCCAGTGGTTAAGAATCCGCCTGCCAATGCAGGGGACACGGGTTCAAGCCCTGTTCCAGGAAGATCCCACATACCGCGGAGCAACTAAGCCTGTGCACCACAACTACTGAGCCTGCACTCTAGAGCTCACAAGGCACAACTACTGAGCCCACGTGCCACAACTATTGAAGCCTGTGCACCTAGAGCGCATGCTCCACAACAATGAGAAGCCTGCACACTGCAACAAAGAGCAGCCCCCACTCGCCACAACTAGAGAAAGCCCGTGCACAGCAACGAAGACCCAACGAAGCCAAAAATAAATAAATAAATTTATTTTTTTAAAAAGGATTATATATCATGACCAAGTGGAATGCATCCCAGGAATGCAAGGGTAGTTCAACATATAAAAATCTATTAACGTAATACAGCACATTAATAGAAAGAAGGGAGGGAAAACACATGATCATTTCAATTGGTGCAGAAAAAGCATTTGGCAAGATTCAACACTTCTTTCATGAAAAAAAAAAAAACACTCAACAAACTAGGAATAGAAGAGAACTTCCTCAATGTGATAAAAGGCATTTATGAAAAGCCCACAGCTAACATCACACACTCTGGTGAAAGACTGAAAGCTTTCCCCTAAGGTCAGGAAAAGGCAAGAATACCCATTTCCCCCATTTCTATTCAACATTGTACTAGAAATTCTAGCCAGAGCAATTAGACAAGAAAAATAAATAAAAGTCCCCCAAATTAGAAAGAAAGAAGTGAAATTATCTCTATTCACAGATGAAATGATCTTATATACACAAAATCCTAAAGAACCCACCAAAAAACTATTAGAGCTAATACACAAATTCAGTAAAGTTGCAAGATATAAGATCAACACACAAAATCAATTATATTTCTATATGTTAGTAATGAACAATCATATAATGAAATTAAGAAAACAATTCCATTTACAATAGCATCAAAAGGAATAAAGTACTTAGAAACAAATTTAACCAAGGAGGTGAAAGACTTGTACATTGAGAACTAAAAAAGGTTGCTGAAAGAAATTAATGACATAAATAAATATAAAGACATCCTGTGTTCATGGACTGGAAGACTTAATATAGTTAAGATGGTAATACTTCGCAAACTGATCTACAGATTCAATACAATTTCTATCAAAATCCCAATGGCCTTTTTTGCAGAAATGTAAAAGCTTATCCTCAAATTCATATGGAATTGTAAGGGATCCCAATAGCCAGAACAATCTTGGAAAAGAACACTTTCTGATTTCAAAACTTACTACAGAGCTAGACTAATCAAAACAGTGGGACACTGGCATAAGAATAGATATATACATCAGTGGCATAGAATTAAGACTCCAGAAATAAACCCATACATCTATGGTCAATTGATTTTTTTAATTGAGTAAATTTGACATGTAACATTGTGTAAGTTTAAGGTGTACACTGTGTTACTTTGTTTTTCTGTTGTTGGTGTTTTTTGCGGGGGAGCCACACCACGCAGCACATGGGATCTCAGTTCCCCGACCAAGGATCAAACCCATGCCCCCTGCATTGGGAGCATGGAGTCTTAATCACTGGACCACAGGGGAAGTCCCTACACTGTGCTACTTTGATACATTTATACATTGTAATGCTATGATCAATTGATTTTTGACAAGTGTACCAAGACCATCCAATGGGGAAAGAATAGTCTCTTCAACAAATGGTGCTGGGACAAATGTGCTGGGAAATTTGAATATCCACAGCAAAAGAATGAAGTTGGACCCTTACCTCACACCAATACAAAAAGTAACTCAAAATGGATCAAAGATCTAAACATAAGAGCCGACAATATAAAACTCTTAGAAGAAAACATAGGACTAAATCTTCATGACCTTGTATTTAGCGATGGTTTCTTAGATATGACACCAAAAGCACAAGCAACAAAGAAAAAATAGATAAACTGGATTGCATCAAAATTTAAAACTTTTGTGCCCCAAAAGACACTATTGAGAGAATGAAAAGACAATCTATAAAAAGGGAAAATTTTTTCTAACCATATGTCTGATAAGAGTATAGTATCTAGAATTAAGAACTCTTACAACTCAACAACAAAAACACAAGCAACCCAATTAAAGAAAAGCAAAAGATTTAAATAGACATTTCTCCAAAGAAGATATACAAATGATCAATAAGCATATGAAAAGATGCTCAAAATTACTAATCATTAGGTAAATGCAGATTAAAACTATAATAAGATATAACTTGTCTATTATCAAAAAGCAGAAAATAACAAATGTTGGTAAGGAGGTAGAGAAACTGGAAACTTTGTGCACTGCTGGTGTGAATGTAAAATGGTGCAATCATTATGGAAAACAGCATGGTTGTTCCTCAAAAAGTGAAAAATAACATCACCATATGATCCAGCAATACTACTTCTGGGTATATACCCAAAAGAATTAAAAGCAGAGTGTCAAAGAAATATTTGCACACCCATGTTCACAGCAGCACTATTCACAGTAGCTAAAAGATGGAAGCAACCCAAATGTCCATGAGCAGATGAAAGGATACACAACATGTGGTATATACATACAGTGTAATAGTATTCAGCCTTAAAAAGGAAGGAAATTCTGATACATGCTACAACATGGATGAACCTTGAGGATATTATGCTAAGTGACATAAGCCAGCCACAGAAACAAATTCTGTGTGATTCCACTTATATGAGGTATGTAGAGTAGTAAAACTCACAAAGACAAAAAGTAGAATGGTGGTTGCCAAGGGCTGGGGGGCAGGGAATGGGGAGTTGTTCAATGGATAGAGTTTCAGTTTGAGAAGATGAAAAAGTTCTGAAGACTGGTTGCACAACAATGTGAATAGACTTAATACTACTGACCTAGACATATACAAATGGTGAGGATGGTAAATTTTATGTAATGCATATTTTACCACAATTTTTTATTTCTTTTTACAACTTTAAATAAAAATTATAAAACCCCCCAAAATGGGCAAAGTATCAATACCTGAATAGACATTTCACCAGAAAAGATATACAAATAGCCACAAGCACATGAAAATATGCTCAATATCATTAGTCACTAGGGAGATGCAGATTAAAACCAAAATGAAATACCACTTCATGCCCACTAGAACAGCTATCATTAAAAAAGAAAAGAAAGAAAGAAAAGAAAAGAAGTGTTGGCAAGGAGGTAAAGAAATTGAAACCCTTACACATTACTAGTGGGAATTTTAAATGGTTCAGCCACTATGGAAAATAGTTTCACAGTTTCTCAAAAAGTTAAACATAGAATTACCATAAGATGCAGCTGGTCTACTCCTAGGAACTGAAAACAGGTGTTCAAACAAAAACTTGTACACAAATGTTCAGAGTTACACTATTCACACTATCGAAAAGGTGGAAACAATCCAAACGTTCACTAAAAGACAAATGGATACACAAAATGTGGCATATCCATTCAATGGAATATTATTCGGCCATAAAAACAAATGAAATTATGACACATGCTATGACATGGATGAACCTTGGAAACATTACACTAAGTGAAAGAAGCCAGATACAAAAGGCTACATACTATATGATTCCATTCACATTAAATATCCAGAATAGGCAAATCCATAGAGACAGAAAACAAATTAGTGGTTGCCAGGGGCTGGAGGAAGGAGAGAATGGGGAAAGACTGTGAATGGGTACAGGGTTTCCTTTTGGGGTGATGAAAAAGTTCTGGAACAAGAGAGTGGTGATGGTTGCACACCGTGTGAATGTACTTAATTCCACTGAGTTGTACACCTTAAGCTGGTTAAAATGGTAAATTTATGCCTTGTATATTTTACCATAATAAAAAAATCATTAAGGATATACAAGATTTTTACAACACAGTTAAAAGACTTGACCTTATCAACACATAGAACATTACAACCAACAAGTGCAGAATACACTTTCATCTGCTAAAATCAATCTCTCTCTGGATGGGAAAGTAAGATAATCAACTGCAAAAAAGTGAAATCATATTGGGTAAATTATCTGATTTAAAATATAATAACAACAACAGCCAGGCAAAAAGACATGTACCAGAAAAGAAAAAGAAAGAGAGAAGGGAAGGGAAAGGAAGGGAAGGGAAGGGAAGGGAAGGGAAGGAAGGGAAGGAAAGGAAAGGAAGAAAGGGAGAGAGAAAGGGAAAGAAAGAAAGAAAGGAAGGAAGGAAGGAAGAAAGAAAGAAAGAAAGAAAGAAAGAAAGAAAGAAAGAAAGGAAGAAAGAAAGGAAGAAAGAAAGAAAGAAAGAAAGAAAGAAAGAAAGAAAGAAAGAAAGGAAGGAAGGAAGAAAGAAAGAAAGGAAGAAAGAAAGAAAGAAAGAAAGAAAGAAAAGAAAGAAAGAAAGAAAGAAAAAGGAAGGAAGGGAGGGAGGGAGGGAGAGAAAGAGGGAAAGAGAGAAGGAAAAGACGTGTGTCCAGAAACTCCAAAGGCGAACTGACATGGATGATTTGGGGCCTCCAAGTTTGCAGTTCCTCCCTTCCTCCCACCACCATTTGGATCAAAAGGGCCTCCCTGTTGCCTTGACCCTCAAAACTGTTCCCACAGCTTCTGTCTCCAATCGGAAAAGAGTTATGGTTGGCCTGGCCACAGCCCCATTTTAAGGCCTTTTCCACAGGTCTGGCGTGACCTGCCTGCGCAGCCCTGGGGTCAGAACAATCCCAGCCTGTCCTTAAGTCTCCCCCCAAGAGCAGAATGAGACAGGCCAAGAAGAAAGAAAGTAGATGTCATCCTTCAGGGCAAGGAGAGGGGCCAATTGAAAGTCCCATGGGCAGGGAAACCCTCATCACTATTTGCAAATCTAGACTAAACCTGAGTTGTACTCAGTGCTCCTTTAAAGTTCCTGTATGACGCTCAGATGGCTCTCAGACGCCATCTGAGAATGGGCAGGACCCCCCGCCCCCAGTCTTCAGAATAGTATCCCAACCCCTGCATCTGTCCAGTCCTCCACCATCCAGCACCAACCCACCTCCCCAGCACTCCCACTGCTAACCTTCAGACAACCCAAGTTTGAGAGAAATTAAGCTTTTCTTGAAAAACAACTTGTCTTTGTTTCAGCTTGAAAGCTCATGGCACAGCTTCTCCCATCCATCTCCTCTCCCCTCTACTGGCCTCAGCCTAGACGCTTCTCCCTCCCTCACCCCAGCGTTCACTCCATTAACCAGTGCTAGTGACTGCACATCCAAAATACATTTTTAATACCTCTCTTTGTCTCCATCTCCAATTCTAACCCAAGCTCCCATCTTCTCTTGTCTGGAGGTTAAAATCGCCCTCCTCTGACATCCTCCCCTTCCAGCTCACTCTGTCATGAGGAATGAGCTTTCCCTACTCCCAGCTAAGGCCACTCTCCACCTATGCTCTGTTGCTCATCTCAAGGAAAGCTTCGATGTTCCCTTCTCTCTCTTGCATCATCAGTTTCTCCTTGCCTGCTTAGTGGATACTACTGACATACACACATGCCCTAGTCAGATTTGAAAGAGTCCCTCCTAGACCTCTCCAGCCAGTGGCTCATTTCAGGAGCCCACTCAAAGCCAAATATCGCAAAAGAATTCTCCACATCCTCCACTTCCTCCCCTCCTATCCTCATCTCCACCCACTCCAGCCTGGCATTTGTCCTCTCCACTCCACCCAAAGTGCTGTTGTGAAGGTCTCCAACGACCTTGACCATCCAGTGATAATGACCCACCGATGGGCATTCCAACCTCAATGGTCATTTTTCTGTTGACATCTTTCTTGACCTCATGGCAGCCTTTTATACAGTTGGTCACTCCTTTCTCCTTGAAAGACTTTCTTCTCTTGGCCTCTGAGACACTGCACGTTCCTGGTTTTCCTCCCATCTCCATGTCTGCTTCAAAGCCTCTCCTGCTGCTCTGCTTGACCTTTAAATAATGCCATGCCCTGGGACGAGGACACCAGCCTGCCTCTCTCCCTGAGGCACTCAGCCAGTCCCATGGCTTTCATTCCACCAGGATGACAATGACCTCCTCACCCCATCTCTCTCTTGCATCCCAGATTTGTTTATCCCACCAGCTCCTTGGCATCCCCATGTTCATGTCCAGTAGGCATCTCAAACACAATATGTCACAAATGGGACTTGAGCCCCAGCTCTCCCACTCACCATGCCCTCCACCCACCCACGGAAGTTCCTTCGACATCTCAGGAAACCGCACCCCCATCCAGCCAGATGCTGATGCCATCCTTACTCCTCTCTTTCCCTGAACAGCCCCATCAGCATGTCCTGTCAGGCTCACCCTCAACTGGCCTCCCTCATCCGTCCCTTCTCTCCATGTTCACTGCCCTGTCTGCCCCAGCCACCATCATCTCCCACCTGGACTCCAAAAACAGCCACTATGGACAGTTTTACTGTCCACCAAAAGTTAAACATAGAATTACCATCAGACCCAGCAATCCACTACTTAGGTATACACTCAAAAGAATTGAAAACAGGTGCTCAAACAAAAACTTATGCTAAGTAAAATCAGTCAGACAGAGAAAGACAAATGCTATATAATATCACTTATATGTGGAATCTAAACAATACAACAAATCAGTGAATAAAACAAAAAAGAAGCAGACTCACAGATATGGAGAACAAACCAGTGGTTACCAGGAAGGGCGAGGGGCAATATAGGGTAGGAAGAAAAAGGGTTATTATGAGATTATATGAAATAATGTGTGTGAAACTTTTGAAAATTGTAAAGTACTATAGAACTTAAAGAATTTTTCATTCAATTAAAAAATAAAAATAAATTTTTAAATTTTTAAAAACCTGTACACGTATGTTCATAGCACTGTTCACAATAGCCAAAAGGTGGAAACCAGCCCCACTGGGCCTTCTGCCTGGAAGGCTTTGTCCCTGGTCTTTCCATGGCTGGCTCCTGCTGACCCTCCAGGTCTCTGCCCCAACCGTGCCTCCTCTGAGACACCTTCCCTGACCCCCAGTCCAGCCCCATCACACCCTCCTGTTTATTCCCTTCACAGACCTATCACTGCTTTAATCACTTGTTTACTTCTTTATTTTCTATCTCCTCTAACTAGAAGGTAGGCACCCTGAGGCAGGGGTTCTCTTTCCTTCTTTTTATGGAACACAGAAGGTGCTCAGCCCCTAGAGTCCAAACGCCCCTCCTACAGAAAGTCCTCCAGATTCCTCCACCAGGCTGTGCCCATCTGAAGAGGGTGCACCTACTCCGTCTGCCAGCCCCTGTACTGCCTCCTGCTCTGACCAGAGCTATTTCTGGGGGCCCTAGCAGGCCCCACATTCCTGAGATCCCCACCCTTCCACCAGACACTCAGTCTCTGTCAAAGAGCAGAAGAATGAGAGCAGGAAGGGAGGGGGAAAAGAACAAAGCAGGGGATGCCGCTTCCTGGGGAAGCTCACAGTAACTGCAACAAGCCGGCCCTGGGCTGAGCACTTTACAAGTGCTGTCGCCTCAAGTCTCACAGGGACTTTCTGATGGGGAAACTGAGGTTTAGGGAAGTAAATAACTCGCTCCAGGTCACAAGCTATTGTGTGGAGAAATGCAGAGGACTCCAACCCAGAACGCTTGCTTTTGATGTGTTGCAATACTGCCTCAAGAGAGAGGTGGGATCCTCAATGTCTGTTGGCTGCAAGTATGAACAATCCTGCCCCGCCCGCTTCTGATCTATGAAGGTGGTGATGTTTCTCTTCAGCTGCGGGCATTAAGGTGGTGCCATGGGCAGCTAAGTCCCACCAAGCTCGAGAGTATCCTCGACCCGGGGTTCACTGACTGCTGCCCTTGTTAGCAGCTCTCAACCAGGGGGAGAGGCACCCAGGGCTGGCACAGGAGTGACTGGGTCCTGAGATGGCCCTTGGCCCCGCCGAGGGTGGGGATGGGGAGAGGAGGAGTGTGCTTAAAGCTCCTTTTAAGGTAAGCCAGCAACACCTGCTCTCCGTAAACAAACAGTAAGCAGTCTTGGGGGAACGTCAGCCCGTTAATGGGCATTTGCTCTGGTGATATTCCCATGGAATACACACGTCTTCTCTCCTGTTCCACACCCAGGCTGGCAGCCCAGGCGGACATAACCAAAGTTGTCACACAACTACTCTTCGTGCCAAGGTCAGCGAGGCTCTCACCCTCCCCAGGCCAGGTACCCCAGTGTGCCCACGCTTGCTCAGGCTGCCATCAGGCGGGGCACTTCACCTTCTTGATCTTCCAGGGATCTGCAGGCTGGGGCTTTGGACTCTCCATTATTTAAAATTTAATATTAATAATGAATACGATTATTATTATTATTGTGCAATAATATTATAATATTATTGTAATATATTGCTACAATATACTGTATAAAATAATACATTATAATATTATTATAATATATTGTTGTAATGTATAATATCATAATATTATTCATAATAATATTAAATAATAAATCCTTACTAAGTGCCAGACCCTGACACTTGGCGATACCTCTCTTGGGCCTCCCCAGGACGCTATGGGGGAAATCATTATTTCCACCTCACAGATGTAGAACCTGAGACGCAGAGAGGGCTAGTGTCTTGCCCAGGGTCACAGAGGTACCACCTGGAGGCAAGAGTAGGATCTGAAGTTGGACCTATCCCAGGTCTTTCTTCCACCCTACACGTCCTGGACTTTCCTGGTTAACTTCGGAACCAGATGTGCTGGCCTGTTGTCCCCATGAGTCACTGAAATATCCCCAACCCAACAGAGGGGCTCTGACCACCCCAGGGTGAGCAATGATGGGGCAGTGATCAGTGGGCCAGATGGGGTGATGGGGGACACAGAAGGGGAACATGGAGATGGGGTCTAGGCTCACAGGGCATGCAGACCACCAGCTACACTTACCACCTGAGAGAGGGCAAGAGAGCCCAAAGGGGGGGTCCCCGGAGCAGACAGAGGAAAGAAGAAGGAATTATTGAGCCACGAGTAGTACTGAGATGCCCAGATCCCAGACCAGACACAGGCTTACAGCCCGGGGCACCCACCTATCACTTCTCTGTTTGCCTAGTCGGGGCGGGGGGGTGAGTGGTGCGTGATGAGAATGCCTCTTGAGGGCAATCTACCATTTGACCGGAAGGGGCTGCCTGGGGCGTGGCACTTCAACAGGGCTGCACTCAGGCTTACAGCACAAGGGGTAGGAAGAACATGTGATCTTTTAGCAATGTCTGGCATGGACACGGCTAGGGGCACACGTCTTATTTAGCACATCCTAAATTCCCGTGTGCCTCAGCTGTTCTTACTGCCCTGCTTGGGGGTGGGGACCCAGGCAGATCTCAAGTGGATAAAACTAGGGCAGAGCCAAGTCTACAAGCCAAGTTGCCCAACTCCCAGGTCTGCTAAAGAAACACAGGCCAGCGAGCAGGAGGTCTCGGGAAGGGGGCTGGAGAAAGGACCGGCCCTTGGACAACTCGGGATGAATCAGTGAGAGGACACACCCGCTCCCTGCCTCCCCAACTCACATGTCCATGCAGGTCCGTGTTGAGAAGCATCAGGGCACAGGTGAGCGTGTGGATCCCATCTAAATCAGAGACGGTGGCAGCCTCAGCGTGAGCACCCAGCTCTTTCCCAACCCCAGGCTCCCACCTGCCTCCTGTCAGAGGCAGCCTGGAGGCCTTGGAGACAAGAAGAGGCCAGCCACCTGACAACCACACATCAGGGCCCAGGGCCTGCGTGATGCTCCGTGTCCCACCCCCATTACAGCATCAGAGTCACTCGCTCGCCCCAGGTCAGGACCAACCCCTCCCTCAGAGGTCACCAGACCACCCTGGGCCTGTTCTAGCCCAGATTCCTGCCTGCTGTGGCCAAACTCACCTTGAATCTCAGACCCAGGAATGGCTCTGGGTCCCGGGCTATATCCCTTCCATGGCCCGTGTCTCCTCTAATAACCAGCCTAGTCCCCCAGTTCCTGGGACTCAGGTCCATCCACAGGACAAGTTCTGCACTTAAGAGGACCCCAATCCAGACTTCCACACCAGGACTCCCACCACACCAACAATCAGCATTGCGACAGGGCACCACAGAGAATGAGGACCCAAAGGACTGACTCCAGGACGGAGGACTTTCAGGCACAGGGAATGACAACGGGCAGGGCAGTTGGGAGGTTCCTTTTCCAGCAGACAGTCCCCATGCCACCTGCCATCGTTCATTCACTGATGTTTCTTGAGCAGGACAGAAGTGGCAGGTGGACCAGAGGTAGGAAGAAGCCAGGGCCCGGCTGGGGGGCAGGGGAGTGGGGTGAGGCGTACCTTCCGAAGTGCTGTCGTCAGGGTTGCACTGGCAGTACCGGCGGGAGAAGTGCGTAAGGACCCGCTCACGCTCCTGTGTCTCCCCCATCAGCGGAAAGGCCTTCAGGAAGGTTCTGGAGGGTAATGCAAGGATGCTGAGGGCCTCCCAGAGCCCCTGAGTCAGTCTGAATCCTCACTCGGGGTAGGACCCCCACACACACACACCACCCAAACCTGCCCAAGGGGGCTGAGGCCCCAGATCCCCAGCATCTGGGCCCAGGGAGGCACCCTGACCCCCACGATGGCCTCTGGAGTGTGGAGTTTCAGCCCTCATCACCCTCCAGGGCCCTTCTGGAAGGAGGCAGGGGACAGACTGTGAAGAACAAAGGCAGACGAACACCTCAGTGCCAGCATCCGCCCCACTCCTCGCTCCCTCCTCCATGGCTGGGCCATCCACACCGCTCCTCAGACCGCTCCCCCTCAGCCATTCCCCCTCCTCACTTGAGGCGCTACCAGCTGAGCCCCAGGCCCAACCTTGGCCTCCCTCACTCCCCCCTCCCCAAGTCTGAGCCTCCTCTGCTGGGCAGCTCTGAGTCCCTCTCAAGGCCAAATTCAAAGGTCACCAGCTCTCAGGGGTCCCTGGCAGAGGATGCCAAAACCAGAGGGGCTGGGAGATGGGGCTGGGGTCCCTCACCTGGGGCACAGGTACACCCCTTCTTGGGAAGGGAAATAGCAAGCTGAGACAGTGTGGGTCTCTATCCATCCTGGGTTCATGAGGACTAGTTTGTTCCTGATTTTGCCATGGTTCACTTGGCTTCTGTAATGCTCACTTTGCTTTATCCTCTCTCAAGCTACTTCTAAGGCACCCTGGGACCTGTGAGCCCCATTCTGGCCAGTCTTTACCTTTGGAGGCTTCCCAAGGCATCCAAAACTGCAGACCACTCTCTAATTCAATCCCAATCAATCAACTGCTATATAATAACACTCCATCCGCCATCTAGTCTTCCTCCTTTCCCTGTCTCTCCTGTTCCCCATTCTCTTCCCTGCATCTGGCCCCTGCCTCTTCTCCTCATACTCCACTAGGACTTTCTAAAACCCATCCCCCATCCCAACCATAGCCTATCCTACCTGGGAGTCATCCATCCCAGCTCCGGCTCCCCAGCCCAAACACCCCTTTCTCAGGGGTCTTCACCAAGCTCCAGTTAAACTCAGGCTGCCCCCGGGATCAGCCTCATTACTGCCCACCCTCTCCCCTGCATCTTGGAACCACCGGTCCGTCTGCTGTATCCTCTGCGCTTCTCACACCAATCATTCCTCTGCCCCACAGCCCAACTTCAGGCCTCGTCCTCTCCCACCTGACCCTCTTCAGAAGCCTCTGGATCAAAGGCCGCCAGCACACTGCTGGCAGCACTGCCTCCCAAAACACTGCTTCACACCCAGCACCTTCTGGGGCTCCCCAGGGCCTGCAGAGTCAAGCCTCAATCTATTGGGCTGGATATACAAGGTCCTCCCACCCGGCACTCATGCCTCTGATTGCCAGCCCGACCCACCAAACACCTTTCCCACCCGATCATCCAGTGTGAAAATTCAGACTCAGCTCAGGATAGAGTAGCTTGCAGCCGACCAACACTTCCACTGAGAACAATGAGAAAAGCCAGACAAAATACATCTCTCTTAAGCTATCAGAAAACTGCTGACGCAACAAACACCAATAGGACCAAGATTCTGGAGAGGAGACAACTGGGGAGAGGTGGGCTGATCTGCAGCTGCTTTCCCCCCGGGGACACTGCCAATCACGGGCACAGGCAAGAGGCAGAACGATTAGTGGCTTCACGGAGCTGGAGAGACAAACCAGGAGACTTGAGGGGCTGTAAACATGTGGCCAGTTCTCCCTGTGAGATATCTACCAAAACCTAAAGATGTAATGGGTAGGAAAGCCTCTCTGAGAAGTACAGAGATTTGGTTTTTTGACAGTCTCGCCACAACGAGGAGACAAAATTAGGATTTAGGACCCACCAAAGGGAGAGGCCCCAGTGAACACCCTATGCTCTCAGTGGAAAGCCCTGCGGCCTTCACCCTGTGATCGGGGTGAACCCTGAGCCTTACCAAACTTCAGGGCTGCCTCTCCTCAGCTCAGCCCTGGATGGATTAGGACTGCGCCTCCCTGCCCTCCTCTAACTGCCTAGCAAGGGACAAGGTAAACCCTTTCTGGAGGAACGCATAATGATCTAGAGCCGCTGTAATTCTATACAAAACGTACAGCATCTAATAAAAAAATTACTAAGCACACAGAGAAATAGGATATAAGATGGAAAACCAAGAGAGAAACAATAGAAACAGATAACAGATGATGCAGATGTCGGGGTAAAAGCAGACAAGGACTTTCAAATAACTGCGACTAATATGTTCAAAGAAAGAGAGGGAAAGATGGGGAAAGTAAGTAGAAAATAAATCAAAAGATGAAGAATTCCCCCCAGAGAATTAAAACCTACCCAAAAAAAATGTTTAATAAAATGAAATTTCCAGAACTGAAAAATAAAACAATAGAAAGTGAAAACTCAATAAATGGGGTTAACAGCATATGAGACACAGAGAAAGGGTAAGTGAACTTATCAATAAGAAAATAATAAATACTTATCAATAAGAAAATTATTAGCCCTGTGCAACACTTATAGATTTAAATAATGATCACTGTATTTAATAAATATAAACTGTTCCCATAATATTATGCCTCTAAAATGCAATAGCTCATTCCCTCAACTGCTATCAGTAGGGCAGATGCTTTAATTTTGGGGGGGTTTTTGCAGGTCAATAGAAAATATCCCAACTGAAACAGAGAAAAAAGAAGGGAAAATATAGTTTTTAAAAGTGTGAGAGACACGTAGGAGTTGAACAGATCTAACATACATAGGACCACCCACCCCTCAGCTCAGAGACAGCCGCTCCTCCCCAAGAGGGCTCTGGCCTAGGGTCTCCCTGCTGGCCCTGCCGCCGGGTCTGCTGGACATTGGGCTGCATCTTCCCATTCCCTGCCCTCCGCTCCCTGGGGCCTGCACCTGCACCTCCTGAGGGCCACTCCCCAGGTCCAAACACCAACAGGACCTGAGGGCAAATTCCATTTTGGCTACCTCCTCCCTCAGTGACTGTGGGGAACTGGCCCACAGTTTCTCCACAAGTAAATGGGACGATACCGCCTACCTTACAGGGGTGTTGCTAAGATGCAGTCATTCACCTTACAGGGGTGTTGCTAAGATGCAGTCAGCAGGGTGTGTAAAGGGTACATCTTGCAGACAGGAAATGCTCAGTACAGGCAAGCCTTCTGGCCCTTTCCCCTCCTGAAGAGTCACGACTGCATTCCCACCTTCATATTTTCAGTGCCCACCACAGAGCCAGCACTCACTGAGTCTCTGCATTGCTGCTGCTCTCATGACCCCTTCCCCTCAGCCTCCCCAGAGGGGTCAAGAGACTTGTCCAAGGTCTTGCACAGCAAGTTTACAGTAGAGCTGGCAGGAGAATCCAGATGTGTGGCTGTATCGCCTGTGGGCACTATCCCATCCCAGCCCCACTGACCTGAGTGCTCGGTCCAGAGTCAGGCCCGAGAAGTCAAAGAAGCTGAGGTACTCCCCGGCCACCAGCCTGCTGAACTCATTGCTGCCAGGAGAGCAGGGGGTTATCCATTAGAAGCAGGGCACAGCAAACAGCGGGGGTTCGTGGCAGTGGGCCCCTGGGGACCCTGACCCACCCACCCAGACCTGCCCGTTCCTCTGCTGTCTCCCTTGCTGGCCAGTTGGGCTCTGACAGTTCAACCTTGGGCCAGGAGATGGGGGAGTCAGGAAGGCTTCCTAGAGGAGGTGATGTCTCATCCAATACCTTCAGGAAAGGAAGAGCCACCCACGTGAAGGGAGTAGGAGGTAAGATGATGCAAAGTGTCCCCAGTAAAGGAAACTGTCCAAGAAGCTACCAGCAGGGCCATGTGGTCGGGGCTGGAGAGCAGGAATGGGGGCAGGAAGAGATGAGGCAGGGAACCGGGCCTGAAGGCAAGGACTGGGACTTGATCTGGAAGAGTTTGAAGCAGGGAACGGGTGAGTGACATGGTCAGATCTGTATTTGGAACACTGCCTGTGGAGTGGAGACCCACGGGGGCGGTAGGAGCTGTCCACGAGAGAGATGGAAGGGGTGGGGAGAAGGGATGTTTGGGAGGCAGAATCCACAGGACGTGGAGAGGGATGGAGTGGGTGTGGGGCACGACAGAGAGGGTGGCCCCTGGGGTGATGCCCAGAGCCCAGGACAACAGGTAGAGCTAGAAGCACCCATGTGAGAGTCATCAGCCCTTAACTGGTGACTAACAACTCAGTAGGAAGGGGGACGGGCCCATGTGAGAGGAGGGGGCACAGACAGGCCAGCAGATCCAGGTCAGAGATCTGAGGAGAACCCCCCTCAGGGCGAGCTGAGGGAAGAGACAGCCAGAGAAGGAGACAGACAAACAGCAGCCAGAGAGGTAGGGGTATGCTGTCCTGGAGGCCAAGGAAGAGAGTGTTTCAGACTGGAGTGATGAATTCTTGCCAAAAAAACAGAGCATATTTCCACCTGAATCCAGTCAAGCCCCGAGCTCTCCCTCCTGTTTACAGAAACGTGTGAAATAACACCACGAGGACACCAAATCCAAAACATGGAAAGTTCTTCCGGACAAATGACTCCGTTTCTTCAAAAAATACATGGCATTACAAAAAGGAGGGGGACTGGCAACTGCTGTTGGCTACAAGAGGCCTAAGAGACATATTGGCCAAATGTAATGCATGTACCTTATTTGCGTCCTGATTTGAACAAACATTTTTGAGACAACCAGAGAAAATTAAACATAGACCGAATGTTAGAGATACTAAGGAATTTTTGTTAACTTTGTCAGAAATTATAATGGAATTATGACTGTCTAAAAAAATCCTAGTCAGTTAGAGACACACACTAAATATTTATGGATCATATGATAGTCTGAAATATGCTTTAAAATATTCTAGCAAATGTGAGGGGAAGCTGTGGGGGGATTAGATCAAACAAGAATAGAAAAGTATTAATAACTTTGAAGCTGAGTAATGGGTACATAGAAGTTTAAGATGTTACTTTCTCTGCCTTTGTGTATGCTTGAAATTTTCATAATAAAAAGTTTAATTAAAGAAAAAGAAAGGAGTGACCGGTGTGTCAAGGCTGTTGAAGGGGAGAAATTTGAGGCCCGGTAGCAGACACCGGATTCAAAGACACCAGGCCGCCACTGACTCTAGTAAGAGGGGCTTGTGAAGGGCCCCTCCAGGGGAAGAAGCCAACCTGGAGGCACTGAATGTGCAGAAGGGGAGGGGACAGAGGCCATCCAGAGCAGAAAACAGAATTTTGGCTGTGAAGAGGCTGGGGGAGGAAGTACGATTTGAGGAAGGATTTTTGTTTCAGATGGGAAAGAGTTAAGCACAATTAAATGCTGATGGGAAAACTCATGTAGAGGGAGTGGTTGAAAAGACAGGGGAGGGTGGGGATCAACCGTAATGAAGGAAGATGTCATTAGGTTTGGTGACTGTAGCCCAGTGGGAGAGGTGAGGGTGTGGGCCATGTGATTTTGGGGGAGGCCCAGGGCAGGGGTGCCCTGGAGGCAACGGAGAGTGGAGGAGTCGGGAGGGAGGGAGAAGGGGGGATCCTCAGGACTTCCCTGTGGCCTAAGCCCAAGTCAGCTCTGACTTGGGGTCTAGAGTCTGGGCTGCCTCTCTTAGCCTGGGAGCAGCTCTCTCCAGAGGCCCAGGCTGCTTCTCTGCATCTTGAAGGCTATGTGGCTGTTGGGGGTCCTCTGGATGGCCAGGCAAGAAGGACAAGGCAGGTGGACATGCTGCTGGCCGGACCTGCTCAGGACACGCCGGCTGACTTCACAGCTGACTGTCCCCTACCCCTCAGGACTTCAACCTGGCTAGTTCCCTTCCCCCAAGTCCAAAGACCGGGGCTTGTGCTTTGGCGGCTCCCGCGCCTTCAGCTGGTCCCAACAGACACACAGTGAGTGGGGCTTAATGAGGGCCAGGATCCCCTTCCCCAGCTCCTGGGTCCCCCGAGGTCCCAGCCAGGCCCAGCTTCCCCTCCCTCCTTGGCCCCATTAGGTGGCCCACCAGCCCCTGCCCGGCTGCTCCATCCTCACTACCGTCCACCACGGCCCCATAACCACATGTCACATCCCACTCCCCCAGCCCCGAGGGGCCGCCTGCCACCACCCCTCCTCCCTCAGAGCCGGGGGTGCCCTCCCCCAGGCAGCCCAGAAAGGAAACAGATTTAGGGCAAGGCCGGGAATGAGGTCAGTGGCAAGAGGAGAAGTTCTTGGGGACTGTTGGGAGCCCCCAGAACCAGGCCCCCCTGACAGAAGCCACCCCCACCCCGCCTTGGGCCGAGGAAGACACCGGGTTTGCCTGGGGTGGGGGTGCGGAGACGAGCTCACTTCTTGCCCAGCTGCCGGGCAACATCACAACGCTGGAAGCCCTCCAGGTGGTAGAGGCGGCGTGCCAGCCGGCGGGCAGCTTCACTGACGCCCTGGCCCCCGTTGGCCAGTGGGTCTGCGCTGCCAGGCTCCAGCCCCTCCGAGCTGCTCAGCTCTGAGTCTGAGTCCGACAGGCCGTCCTTCAGGCTGGGGTCGCTGCAGAGGGAAGGTGGGGTTGGGGAGGAGGGGGTCAGAAGCCCTGGTTGGGGGCTGGAAGGCCTCCCCAGGCCTCTGAAAATCCAGGGGCCAGACCAGGGAAAGAAGCTCCACTGCATCAGGACAGAATCAAGTCAGACTTTTAGAAAAGCCCTCAGAGGACATCATTAGATGATCAGCTCCCTGACCCCACCTTGGCTAGAAAGGCCTGGAAGGGCAGAATGGAACCTCAGGCTGGGGGTGCAGAGGGTGGGATGACCTTGCAGAGGGCTGTTCACTCCAGACCCCCAGATGTCCTAACTTGCTTTGCCTCCTCTGGGTCTGTTTCCCCATCTGCTCAATGGTTCTCTCGGCTCCCAGCCTGGGCCCTGCCTCACCTGGCCGAGTTCAGCAACTTGTCCATGTCTTCCTCCTCGTCTTCCTCGTCCCCGCCTGGGCCCGGGGGTCCATCTTCATGGAAGCCATTGGGCACGGCCGTGAGAGACAGGCGGCTCAGGACATTCTCAGAGCGGCTGCCGGAGATGGAGCGCCGCAGGGGGCTGCCCAGCTCCCCATCACCGCCAGCTGCTCCCATGTCCCCCTCGGACCCCATGTCCCCAGTGCCCAAGCCAGCCCCTGGCTCAGGGCTATCCCGGGCCCGCTGCTGGATGAGGGGCGTGAGGGGGGCCTCGAAGCTGACGCAGCTGTCGCTCTCATCCGTGAGGCTCAGCACATCGAGGGAGTCCAGGCTGCTGTACTGTGTGCTCCGCAGCAGCTCCGACTCCACAATCTTCTCAAATGTGGCGCTGAAGCCGTCCCGCACGTCTGGTTCTCCTGGCCTGTGGGGTGCGAGGACCAGTCACCATCCTGCCAGGTGGACCCCCTTACAGGTGCTAGGATGGCACCGATCCATGTCTGGGAGCTCCCGGGGGGCAGGGGGTGGGCATGGACCGTGTCCTGTTTGTTCTTTCAGCCAACCCTTGCTGAGCACTAGGTGCCAGATGCTGGACTGGGTACCGGGGCACAGCAGTCAAAGGACAGGCGTGGTCCTGCCCCCCCTACCCACCGTGCCTGGCCCACAGTGGGTATCACTGAGCTAAATGAATGAATGTGAGACTCTCCCCCAGCCTGGCCTGGGAAGGGGGTGGGGGGCTGCTTCCTCCAGGCTCCCCATCACAGCTAGTGTCACACAGGGTCATAATTTTGCTGTCCCTACAACCTGGGTGGTTCTTAGCCTGACTGCCACATTCCTGCTCTCAGGCCTTGCCTTAATGTCACCTCCTCAGAGAGACTGAGGGAGGCAGGCCCACACCACCCAACACACTGGCCCCTCAGTAGTGTCCATCCTCAGGGTACGTCTTCATTTCCTCCCAGCCCCTCTCAGCATGTAGTATTCTGTTTGTTCCCCTGTTTGCACCTGTTTCCCCCCACCCACACACAAGGCCAGGGAGCACCCAGCACACAGTAGGTCCTCTAAACCCTGCTGAGTGGTGCACTGGGTGAATGGACAGATGCCTTTCAGCCCCACGGCCCACTACACTGCCTAAGCCCTTGCAGAGCCCTGTGCTGCCCCCAAAAGAGGGCTTTGCACCAGCGGTTCCCTCTGCCCAGAGTGCTCTTTCCTCAAGCTGAAGCCTTCCTTTCGCATCCCTTTCTCACCCTGACTGCCCTATTTATAACTAGGACCTGCCCCCAAACACCCCGGCCCCTTTTTCTTGCTTTATTTTTTCCAAGGCACTTGTCCCCTTCTGACATACTATGTAATTATCTATTATTTTTATGATATATTATCTGTCTCCTCACTAGACCATAAGCTCCATGAAAGTAGGAATTTTTGTATATTCTGTTCACTGATGTAGCCCCAGCACCTAAAATTGAGCATCACACATAGATGAACTGAGGCCTCTTATCCACTGGGGAGATGCACAAGTAAGCAGGGAAAACAGGCAAGGAAGAGGACTAAAAGAGATAAAAATAGAGACAAAGAGAGAGAAGAAGAGAAATAAGAGAGAGATAAGAAAGAAACAGAGAAAAGAGATACAGAGAGCATGAAAAACAAAGACAGAGACAGAATAAGAGAGACAGAAAGTAACAGAGATAAAGAGAGACAAAGAGAGAGAGAGAGAAACAGAGAGACAGAAAAAGCAAGAGACACAGAAAAAGAAAGAAGCAGGCTGAGCCCAGCCCATTTCAGATAAACCAAGGCCCACCATTTGCAAAGAAGCACACCCCTGGTAACCTTGAGGATCTGGCTATGCCCTGCTTAGCCCCTAGTCCCTGGGGCTTAGCAGAGACCGAGCCATATTTGGAGGACTGGGAAGTGCCCCACCCCCTCAAACCCCTCCTTGGACCCCCAGTGCCTAAGTTTGATCCCTGAGTGCTTCCTGGAGAAATACTGACCTGAGAGAGAAAAGCTGAGGCCACAGCCATCGGCCACCTCTGTCCCACCAGGAGTTGAGACGGCAGCCTCATTTGGAGAAGGAAGTGGGGAAAGGGCAGAAACCAAAAGGCAGTAGGATGCCCAGCAGGGGGCTGGGATGGAAGTTGCCTTTACTGACCTCCAGGAGGAGAGGAGGGAAGAGAAGGGCCACTGCCCTGGCTGCCAGAGCAGACACCCAAAATCTGCCCAGCAGCTCTCTCTGCCAGGCCCATGCTGGGTCCTGGAACAACAAGACAGAGTCCTGCCCTTGGGGGCTCTCATTTCGTGTCAGAGCCAAGAACGGTCCCCATATCTACTACCCTCTCATGCACCTGAGCAAACCTGAGGGGTAGTTTTGACAGGGGCTTGAAGACCATCAGCTTAATCTCCAAACTTCCATCTGCCTCCACCTTCAGTCATCCTCCAAAATTATACCAACCTAAATACAAACAGTGTGCTCCAAGAAGCCCCAGCCTCCTGCCCGCCCCCATAGGCCCCGCCCCCCATAGGCCCTGCCCGGATGGAAACCCTCTCTTGGCACACCCGGCACACACTCGCGTCTCACCCCACGTACTCACATTCCTGCCCTTGGAGACCTAGGCACACTCAGCCCCACACATCCACGTGCAGACCCAAACGTGCAACTCAAATGCACAGGCCAGGCACACTGACATGTTCACACATCCCCATGCACACACCACTACACACACACATGCATGCCCCACAAACACATGCTCGCATACCTCCTACACCCTTGTCTGCCTGGGCCAGTGCCTGCAGCGGTACACAGTAAGCCTTCTACATGCTTTCTTTTCTCAGCCCACACTGGGAGTTTCTAGACATTCCCCTGCCCCATCCTCGCCTCCTTGTCCAACTGGCACCTCTAAGACGCCGGGCCTCTCCACCTCCAGCTGAGGATAATAGAAATGGGGCTGTAACTCCAGGAAGTAGGACTTACTCCAATAAGTAGGAGTTCCTGGTCGAACTCCCAGATGGCACTCAGGGAGGAGTAGCTGACAAAGATTAATCCACATAAGTCAACTCTCTTGAGGTCAGTTGCAGAATTGGGACATTCTCATCTCCAGGAAGCAGAGGGATAGGCCAGATGACCTCCCACATCAAGGCATTTTGGAACTCTGATGTCCAGCCTGGGATGGAGGGAGTGTGGCCCTCCAACCCCACATAGAAACAGCCCACGGTGGAAGGGGAGGCGGGGGTGGGATAGATTGGGAGTTTGGGATTAGCAGATGCAAACTATTATATATAGAATGGATAAACAACAAGGTCCTATTGTATAGCCCAGGGAACTACCTTCAATATCGTGTAATAAACCACAATGGAAAAGAAAAAAATTTTTTAAAAAGAAAGAGCCCATGGTGAATAGGGGGGCTGAGGGGGCGTGGCACTACAGGCCTGCTGGCCTTTGAAATCTCTCTTATGGCCCTATCCTCCCAAAACAGTGACATAAAATTCCCATTTCATGTATGAGGAAAAACAAGAACCAGAAAGGCTAAAGTGGCTAGGCCCAGGCCATGCAGCATTGGAGCAAATGTGGTGAGCCCCCCATCCCGAGACACCCACTTACCCCAGTGGAGGATCCTCAGTGTCTGGACAGAGGCTCCTGGAGGCATCGTCCCCCTCCGCCAGCCCACCAGCCCTCCAGGGCCTGGACTCTGTAGAGTCTTCCAGAATGTTTGAGTCTGGCCCCAGGGCTAGGCCGTTGGTGAGGGAGAGGCCAAGGCTGAGGCCGTGGAGGGCCATGTCCAGGCCCTTTGTATGCCCCTCAGTGTCCACCAGGGTGCCCTTCATCTCATGCCCTGGGCTGGTGTGGCTACTGTTCAGGTCCGCACTGGACGCCATTCCATTCTGGACCCCAGGCTCCTCCTCAGGCTCCAGGCTGGGGTCGCAGGTGACACCACCTTCCCCAGGCAGTGCAGATAGAAGCTTATCCGCATCCATGGCAGCCACTGCTTCTACCCCGTGCTGGCTGCTTTTGGGACCCAACTTGACCTGGCAGTGGATGGAGAGAGAAAGGGGTGGATCAGAAAGAGCAGGTGCTGGGGGTCCAGAGCCCAGCAGAACCAGCACCAGGCAGCCTGCCTGAGGACAGAGGATGGCCCAGATGATCTTCTCAGGACCTTTCAGCTGGAGTCTGGGTTCAGGCTGTGGCCTCCTCACTGCCTTGCTCAGGCCAGCCCCACTCACCTCTCCCCGGACCCCCAACCACTGGTGTCCCCCAGTCCTACCTTCCCTGTTAACTCTTATATATCTCTGTTGTGCCCTTCAGAATTCATCAAAACCCTCCGAGGAAGATCCGGTTTGGCAGGTACTAGGGAAGGGTCCAGGACTCCTCCAAGGCCACTTCCTCTCCCGCTGGTGAGTGAAGGGCACAGAACCCCAGGCCTACAGCAGCCAGCCACCTTGCCTCTTTCCATGTTCCCTTGCCCTGGCTCCAGGAGCGAGATAAGTGGTGACTGAAAAGATCCGGACTGGGGGCTGCCTTTAGAGGGAGAGTTAAGAAGGGAGGCAAGGAAGTCAACAGAAGTGCAGCTTTATTAACAGAGGCCACCCCAGAGAAGCCAAAGTGAGGCCCCGAGGAGGCGCTGTCCAGGGTGCTGAGCGGGGAGGCGCCACCCGGGAGACTGGCCGAGAGCGGGGCTTCCTCCACCGCTGAGCGCACAAAGCCCAGGCTGCGGGGGAGGAAGGAGGAGGGGGCCTGGGGTTCCCCTCCACACCCGGCCCCGGCCCCGGCGCTCACCCATCCTTGAGGAGGGACTCGTGAGGAGGCTGTCACGGGGCCCTCCAGGGGAGAGCACTGGAAGGGGAGCCCAACTCACCATGCGGCCTCGTGGGGTCCACGTTGGGACTCCTCACTACACCACCCAGGCCCGCCCCCTCCCCTCTGCCCTGCCCGGGGTCTGTTTCTCCTCTGTAAAATGAGGAGACCCATTTTCCCTGCCATCTCCACACACACCCCCTTTTTTAAACGGATCAGAACAAGCTCAATTTCCCAGAAGCTTCCTGTCCAATCTCAGGAGGTTGGGCAGATGTGACGGGCTGTGCTCTGGCTCTCCCCTCAGCCCTCTCTGTCCCACCTCAACCCTAGTGGCCTCTGCCACCAAGCACACAGAACGGTCCCTCCAAAGAACTTCCTTCCTCCCCTCCTTGGACCTCAGCTTCCCCCAGTAACCCCACTCTCCTCTGGAGAAAGGGTGCTGGGAGTTCAGGAGAGGCGGGAGGAGGAGAGGCACGCAGGTACAGCAACAGGGATTTAAGTGAGGCCCATACCTCCCATACTCACCTGGTCATAAGTGTCACCTGAGGAACTTGTTAAAATACAGATAGGCCCTCCCTCAGGCCTCCTGAACCAGAATCTATAGGGAACGGGTATAGTAATCTGTTATTCTTATAATAAGGCAAGTTTGGGAAACACTGGGTTAGACTCCAGGAGAAACTTCCCACTTAGAGATGAGCCTGGAGAGGAAGATGAGTCTACTTCTCTGGGGGCTTCTGGGCCCTTGGGGGGGGCTCTACCACCACAGAACCACTTAAGATTCATGTACCCCTTGGTTTTCAAACATGGAGTGGAAGAGAGCAGGCGGGACCGATGGTGATCTGGGGTCCCAGCCCACCCACCCTGACTGTCACCTCCTAGAGTTTTGAAGACTGTATGAGCATAAGATTTTACTCTAAAAAACAAAACAAAAAACTTCCACAGACTAAAAAAAAAATCTGAAAAGCTAGGCTCTAGAATATCTGGGCCCTGATCCTAGGACACTGGAGACCCCAAGGGGCTCGGCACTGAGTGAGGGATTCTTTCTGGTCTGCCCTAAATCCCTGCTGCTGCAGTTGCTATTTCAATCCATTCCCTGGGGTTGTGTACTCAGAGCAAGGAGAACAGGAAGTAATCTCCTCAGCTGAGACTCCTTGGGGGTGAGGGGAGCATTTAGAAAGGAAAGAGGAGGGACAGTGGGGCCTTTGGGCCTGCTGCCTGAGTTCTAGTCCTCTGGCCTGCTTTCTAGCCCACAGGCCTGGGTGAGCACTGGATCTGTGGCACAGGGTTTCAACCTAATTCCACCAGGATTCCTCAAGCTCCCACACCCACACATGGATGCTTAGCCCCCCTTTGGCCAGGGCTCTGCCTGAGCTCCCAGCGAGGCCTGAGATTTGAGAGCATAAGCGGCTTCACCCAGTGCTCAGTCTACACCAGCCCCAAAGCCAGGGTTATGGACAAATCAAGGACCTCTTGGGAGGCCCCTACGTCACCTCCAACTTCCAGCAGCTGCCTCAGGCTGGCTCTAGCCCTACCTGCCCTGCCATGTCCTCCTGCAGCTGAGAGCAAGATGGAGGTTCTGCCAACACCGGGCACGGGGCCGGGTCCTCAGCTTCTGGGGGTGGACAGACAAGGGGTACATTGAGCTCCACTCTGGGCAGGGGCCCAGAGTCCCTGTCTGGGCTAAAGGCCAGCTGAGCCCAGAAAGAGCTGAGCCAGGACCCCCCTCTCTTGCTGGGCCCAAGGGAGGGGTGCCCTTCAGGGCAGAGGTGTGAAACAACGCCCCAAGTCCTCACTCTGAATCACCATGTGACCTGGGACTCATCATTGTCCCCTCTGCCCTTTGTGAACCCATCTGCAGAATGGGGGCATCACCTCTGCTCTCCTTCCCCAGGGCTGGTGGGAGGACTTAAGGTCATGAATGATGAGAGGGCTGAGATCCAAGGAAAAACAAACTCACTACAGAGGTCAAGAAGAAAGGCAGCTATGGCCCACTCTCTCCACTACCACATTTGACATACGGGAAGACTGAGGCACAGAACCAGGAAAGGCTTTGCCCCAGGTCACAGAGTGAGTAGCTACCTCTAGACTCAGGAGTAGCCTCCCTCTGCACCTGGATGGGCTGGAAGTAGAGGATGAGCCCCAGTTTCTCAGACCCTCCCTCAAGATCACGGCTCAAATCCTCAACCAGAAGAGTCTACACAAAGCAGTGACTCTGCCCACTTCCAGCCCTGCTGGCAAGAGCAGGGGAGGGGGTACAGCTGGGCCACAGGGCACTCATGAGAAGGAGATGCCTACAAATGACAGCCCAGCAGTGGCTAGATCCTCTGCATCCTCCCTCAGCCAGAACCAGGCCCCTCTCTCAGCAGGGGCTCCTGTGATTGCCCTTGGGATAACCTTGAGCATAGCAGCCTCTTTTTCAGCACCAAGCAAAATGGGGTCCCTGACGGTAATGGAACCCTGGCTGGGCCAGGGCTGAATGCCAAGCCAGCCACTTTCTGGGTCTCAGCTGTTCCTGCAACAACCCTATCCCCCTCCCCACTCTCCCATGGCAGCTGGAGTGAGTTGTGAAAACACAAATTATATCACACCCCTCCCTCACTGGCAACCCTCCATCAGCTCCCATCGCCAATCTGGCCTCCTCAGCATGGCCTAAAAAGGCTCTGCCTGAGCGGTTCACTGCCCTCGGCCCATCCCCCACCCCAGCAGCCACACTGGCCTTCTTTCTGCTCCCTGAGCTCATTCCCACCTCAGGGCCTTTGCACCAGCTGTACCCTTGGCCTAGAATGCTCTTTCCCTAGATCTTTTTTTTTTTTTTTATGGTTCTAGCCTGAACCAGTTTTTACTATGATGGTTTTATTTTATTCATTTATTTTTTTTAATTTTATTTATTTATTTTTTAAATTTTTGGCTGCATTGGGTCTTCGTTGCTGTGCGCAGGCCTTCTCTGGTTGCGGCGAGCGGGGTCTACTCTTCATTGTGGTGCACGGGCTTCTCATTGCAGTGGTTTCTCTTGTTGTGGAGCACAGGCTCTAGGCGTGTGGGCTTCCATAGTTGTGGCATGTGGGCTCAGTAGTTGTGGCACACAGGCTCAGTAGTTGTGGCATGCGAGCTCTAGAGCGCAGGCTCAGTAGTTGTGGTGCACGGGCTTAGTTGCTCCGCAGCATGTGGAATCTTCCCGTGTCCCCTGCACTGGCAGGCGGATTCTTAACCACTGCACCACCAGGGAAGCCCTCCCTAGATCTTTAGATGACTGCCTCTTCTGTCACTCAGGGCTCAACTCCAGTGTTGCCTCCTCAGAGAGGCCTTCTCTGACTACACAGCACTCTTTTACACTCCTTCACGGAGCAACATATCTGCTAAGCATCGTTTAGCAGACCTGAAACTCCCTTTTCTATTTGTTTCCTTATTTTCTGCCCATCTCGCTCACTAGGTGGTAAGTTCAGTGAGGGTGGGGACTATGTCATGTTCACTGCTGTCTCTCCCAGAGCCTAGCACAGTGCCTGGCAAACAGTGGACACTTTTTAAATATTTGGTGAATGATAACCTAGAGATTACCATCATCCCCATTGTAGGCAGAGGCTGAGAAAGGTTGAGGACCATGCTCAGGATCACAAAGGTGGAAAGTGACACGGCTGGCTTTTGCGTGGAACGACACGGGACTGTCATAGGGATAACCTCGTAAAGTGCTTTCCATGCTGGGATCCAAGCCAGGGACTGTGGGAAGCCCAAGGAAAGGGCTGGAGGGCCCAACATGTTCTATAAGACAGAGGGCAGATGCACGGGTGCAGGCGCCTGCGTGCACATCTCTGAGCAAACATACGGTACAGGCATTTGTGGGCACACACACACACATCCCACATATATTCAGACCAATAAACACACATGAAAGGAGCTGGACAGCTACTCATGAGGTAGGCTCCTGAGGTGGTGAGGAGCCTACAGGCCTAGGGGCAACGTCCGGGGCAGCTAGACCTACATCACTGGGCAGCTGGGTGATTGGCTGAAACCATTCTGCTCTGGGAGAAGCTGAGGCAGGGGAGGGACAACCCAGTGCTTCAGGCTAGGGCAGGTGGTGGGGAAGACAGGCACCCACACTGACCACAACCACACCCATGGCATCAGGCAGCTGTGTGGGTTTGGGAGGAGATGGGGGAGTACAGGCCCACCTGGTAGAAATGGGGGCACAGGAGGCAGAGCTGGGATAGGGGACCCGTGGCACTGAACACTACCCAGGACAGGCAAAATCTAAGAGCCTGTGGGATGTCCAAGAGTGCCTACAGCCCAGGCAGGGTATGTAGAGGGGACGGGGAGCAGAGAAAATCATTCTGGAATGTCAGTGTACAGGCAAAACTGAGACTACAGCTGTCCCAGGCAGCAGGGCTGAGAGCCAGGCACTCAGGTGTTGCCTCCAATGTGCTAGGGGAGCTTGGGCAAATGAAACCCTTCTCTGGCCTCATTCCCTGTGTACATCAGAGATTCCTAACCATTTCTAAGCCTTAGACCTCTTTGAGCATCTGATGGAACTCTGAATCTTGCTCCAGACAGACTCACACAGGTACACAATATTTTGAGTATTTTTTGAGAGGCTCATGGACCCCTACAGCCCATCCATAGGAACTGGGCATGAGCCCCAACCTGGACAATCCCCAAGGACCTTCCACCTCTGACATTGTACACTCGGAGTTCCATGAACTCTACTTGGGAAAAAAAAAAAAAAAAGCTGGAAACCTTTCATTCTCAGACCTGTTCTCTGCCCCCTGGGAACCTACCCTGAACACCCCCATTGGTTCCATTGCCCTTTCCCAAAATTTCTACTACAGTAATTGACTCCCTGTCTCACCCAGATTTTAGCACATGGGCTGGGATCCTCACACACACACGAACACACAACTGTACCCATGTGGACAGTTAAATTAGACAATCAGCGAAAAGGGCTGGTGTGTTGTAAGTGCTCAGAACAGACCTTGGCCAGCTGTGCCCCACACCATTCATGGGGCCCAGGCTGGCCCAGACCTGTCCACTCCAGCCCTCCACAAGAACCTGCTGAGCCACTGACAGCACGAGCAACAGGGAGGTGACGGGAAGACCTCTCAGCGGGGCCCCTGGATCACACAGCTCACCATGCCCCCCCCCACAATCTCTGCCAGCCAACGAGTCTGGAGGTCAGGACCTTCCTGTCATCCCAGAGCTGTGAGCACACTCCGAGGCACAGATCAGCCTGGGCGTGTACCTCCTCCATGTCCCACCTGCCCGGGGCAGGGAGATGCCCCGGATAATATGGAGGGATGTCTATCCAGGAGCCTTGGGAACTGCCCTGCCTCCATTCCCCAAAGTGACCCTAATCCTTCTACCCACTTGGTCTTCTCAGCTTGGACCACCTAGTGCCTCTGATGGGACAGTCCAGGACAGTGGGTCAGCGTCCTAACTGTGCAGTCAGAAAGACCTGGCTTCAAATCCCACAAGCTGTGTGACCTCAGGAAAGTTGCCTACCTCTCTGAGCCTCAGCACCTTCCTCAGCAAAATGGGGATGGTGGTGCTAACAGCATCTGCCCCGCAGGGCTGCAGGGAGGACAAAGGAGATGACTTGGCTGCGATGCTCAGCTCAGAGTCAGGCACAAGTGCTCAGGGAAGGGTGGCAGCTACTGCTTTTCCAGAACCATCTCTCAGGTCTGCAGGGGCAGGAGCTGGCTGCCCACATTGGGGGCGGAATGCACAGTAGAGCAGCACAGGACACCCAGTGGGCCCCAGCAGACAGTTGCCCCGGGCAGCCTGTCAGAGCAGGTTCTGAGGCAGCGGCTTCAGAGGCCCAGCCTGAGGGTGGAGGCAGGAGAAAGGCTCCTGTGGGGACGAGGAGGGTGGGCCAGAGAGGGTGCCCCACCCTTTCCTGAGGCAGGTGAGGACCCTACAGTCCTGGCCCCACTAACACTCCCGCCCCAGACCAGGCTCCCTCCTAGCTTTCCATCTCAAGGCACAATGAGCCACACCAGGTGTAGGGCAAGGGCCAGGGGTCTGGGCCTCCCTTAAAAGGCTCCCATTCCCTTCAGGTGATGTTAATCTAGGATTAACCGGGAGCCCAGCACCAACCTGCTTTCTTCCTCTCAGCCTGGCCTTGGGTTGTGGGTGTCTGGAAGGCCTCCTTTCTCATGGTTGGGCAGACAGAGGTTCCTGGGATTGGGTGTACATTTGCATCTTATCTGAATGTGCCCTGCAGCCTGTTGGGACTTTCAGGGGCCCCTGGGCCCAGCTCTGCAAAGGTCATTCTTTTACATCTCCCAGCTTACTTCACTCCCTGCCCCTCAGCCACTTGGCACCTTCATTTGCTTAGCATTTGCATACATCTGCATGCTGGTCTGGAGAGCCCTCAACACTGATGAAATTCACAGTGTCTGCTGTCAAACCCCAAATCATGTTTATAGCTGGTGACTGTACCCCCAGTCAACTTCCCTGCAGGGAGAGCCCTCAGTTATTTGGGACCACAAAGGGCTACACTGTTCTGGTTAAGTTGGTTGCTGCCTGTCTTCCTGAAACTTAGCTGGCACCTGGGACTCACTCTGCTTCTTGAGCCACATTTGAGCCATGAGCCTGCAGATTGAGAGCTTAACCCCAAAAGCTACAAAGAACTGACCAAGGGCAAGTCCTCCCAGCAAGTCCTGCCTTGGCTAAAAAGCCTGGGGAGGGGCAGGCTTCAGGGGCTCCAACTCTGAGCAGCCTCCCCCCAGTCTGGTTCAACAGCCAAGAGAGATGAACCAAGAAATTTCATCCTCCCTGCTCCCTGCCCAATTTTCATTTACCCCATACTCTCCAGATCCTCACATTCTCTGTCTACCCTGCCTCTTCCTCTCTGCCTCCTGCCCTGAGACCTTCCTCCCCACCCTCTCCCCAACCTCTTGATTATGTCACTCCACTTAACCCCTCCCTTGCTGAGTCCCCTCTTCCCCTCCCTCCCTCCTCTTACCCTGTCCTCTCCTGTCTCTGTTTTAGGGCTTCAGCACAGGGTCTGACAAAGGTTGTGGTCTCCTTGGGCCCGGTTGAAGGTGAGCAGCATGTGGTGCAAAGTGAGCAGGTGTGAAAGGGTCTGTACTGGGCCGTTCCACCATCACGTCCCTGTCCCCATCTTTGAAACTGGCCCTCCTATTCAGCCATAGCCCACTGATGGGAGATCTGGGGGCTGGTAAAAGTCTCACCCCTTCATGGACTGTCCATGGGATAGGAGAGAAAGAGAGGAGTCAGGAATGACACCAGTATTTCGACCCTGAGCACCTAGAAGGATGGAGTTGCAATTCCTGAGATGGGGAAGACTGGGTGGAGCAAGTTTGGGAAGGAAGATCAGGAAGAAAGGAGCTCAGCTTTGGACAAGTTGAGTTTGAGGTGTCCAGTAGACATGGCAGTCAAGATGCTGAGTGGGCTTTTGGAGCTCAGGAGAGAAGTCAAAATTTGGGATATAAATTTGGGAGCCGGCAGCACATAGGTAGTGCGTAAAGCCATAGGACGGGATGAGATCGGCTCAGGAGTGAATGCAGATGAGGAAGAGCAGCCATGCAAGGGATGAGTCCTGAGCACTCCAATATTGTGAGCTGGGGGTCGGGGAGAAGGAGCACCCACGAGGTCAGAGGAAAACAGGACAATGGATGTCCTGGAGATCAAGGAATATATTTCAAGGAAGAGGGAGAGATTGAAGGTGCCAAATGAGGCAGATGAGGACTGAGAATGGCTATTGGGTGTAGCAACATGGAGGTCATTGATGACCTTGAGAAGAGCAGTCAGTGGACAACCCTTCTGGGGAGGTCTGCTGTAAAGAGGAGCACAGAGATGCAGTGGTAGCTGGCTGGAGAAAATGAGAGAGCCATCTTTTAAGACAGGAGAAACAATAACAAGATATCTGCTGAAAGGTACTTCCCTGGTAGTGCAGTGGTTAAGAACCCGCCTGCCAACGCAGGGGACACAGGTTCGATCCCTAGTCCGGGAAGATCCCACATGCCTCGGAGCCACTAAGCCCGCGCGCCACAACTACTGAGCCTGCACTCTAGAGCCCGCGAGCCACAACTACTGAGCCTGTGCACCACGACTACTGAAGCCCGCACAACTAGAGCCCATGCTCCACAACAAGAGAAGCCACGACCATGAGAAGCCCATGCATTGCAACGAAGAGTAGCCCCCACTCACCGCAACTAGAGAAAGCCCACGCGCAGCAAGGAAGATCCCATGCAGCAAAAAATAAAATAAATAAATAAATTTATTACCAAAAAAAAAAAAAAAAAGATATCTGCTGATGGAATGATCCACTGGGGGGGAGCCTATAATGCAGGAGGGAGCATTTGCTGGAACAGTGTGCCCTCCACCACCCGCATTATAGGTTCCCCCTCTACTGCACAAGGGGACAGGATTTATTTGCACAAGTTGAGGGCTGGCCTAAACCAGGAGCAGGGACACTTCACCCGCAGCAACTGGGGAAGGCAGAGCAGTGGGTGCAGATGCTAGTGGATGGGTGAACGTAGCACTGGGAGCCTGAGGAAGTTCTAACTGCTTCTGTTTTCTCAAAGAAGTAGGAAGCAAAGTCATCAGCTTTGAGGGAGGATTGCAGAAGAGGGGCTAGGGTTGAAGGCAGAACAGAAAGAGTGAAATAGTCATCACGTAGGAGGAGAGGGGATGGATTTAGGACCCATGTGGGACTGCAGGACAGCACTAAGGACACACCCGAAGTTCATGGTTTTGAACTAAAAGTGAGACCAGTCAGGGCAGTGGATTTTCTCAGCCTCATTCAGCTGCACAGAGGAAGCAGACCAGGCACTGCATTTAACCAGGGTTGGGGTTTTGCCAAGCAAGTATGAAGAAGTGAAATGAGGTAAGGGAGTTGGGGGTCTTCAAGGGAGAGATTATCCTGACTTTTATAGTGGCAGCTGCCTCTGAGCCGGCCCCTGCCCCCACTCAAAGTCCCTCCGCTGCTGGTACCTGAAAGCCCACCATCCGCTCCCTGCTGTGGGTTGTGTGTGGCCTTCCCTCTGCCCTCATCCCACCAAGACCTGGGGAAGTGAACTTCCCATACGCTGTTCCTTTGACCTGGAAAGTACCTCAGACCTCACACACTCAAACCAGCATTCTCCACATCCTCCCCAAGCCATCGCATGACAGCTCTCCCCACCACTAGTCGGATACCAGTGCTCATCATTCTGTCTCCTAATCTCTCCTTACTCCACCCCTTCTCTCCACCCCCCACCTGCCATACCCCAGTCCCAGCAGGGCCACCACACCAACTCCATTCCCCCTGTGCATTCCCTCTGTGCGGCCGTACGCAGCAGCCTAGAATCCAGTGCACCAGCATCCTGTGCTGGACCATGTCACGGCCTCCTGACTGTCCCTTTCACCCCGTTCGCCCCGCCAGTCCATGCCATCCTCCTCAGAGCGCCCTTCCCAGCACTCACATCTGCCTCATCGCTCCCCTCTTTAAAACCCTTCAGTAGCTCCCCGTGCCCTTGGGGAAACGGCCAGCTGTCAGCCCACATTCTAGGCCAGCTGTGGTCCAGGCCCCACCCCCTTTCTTCCTGTCTTGCCCCCAACTCCCTCTCCTCCCCCCTCACCCTGTGCCCCTCACTGCTTTCTCGGGGCTTCTTCCCCACACTGACAGCACCTGCCCTGAGTTGTGGCTCATCCCATCCACACCCCTGAGGCTGTGAACTCCTTGAAGGCCCCATCAGTGTCTGCTTAATCACCCTTCTCTGGCGTATGTTCTGAAGGGGGGGTTCAGTCAGTTTTGCTGACCTGGAGTGCGGGTGACCAGGTGGATGAAGCTTCTGGAGGTAGGGAAGAGGGAGGAACACGGTTGAAATAAAGGGACTCCTTAGCCAAGTGACCTAACTTAGCACCACCTATTATAGCACAGGCTAATGACATGCGCCTGCTGATGGACACGACATCGCCTATGGGATATTCTTGCCCAAAAATGTTTAACCTGACTCTACTCATGAGGAAGCAATAAGACAAACCCAGAATGTGGGGCATTCTACATGAACACTGACCAGGGATCTTTAAAACTGACAATGTCATAAGAGACTTCAAAAAAAAAAAGCAGAGAATTGTTCTAGATTAAAGGAGACTAAAGAGACATAACTAAATGCAATGTGTGATCCTTTATCACAAAAAAAATTTTTTTAAGCTATAAAGAACATTACAGGGACAACTAGAGAGATTTCAATATGGATTACATGAGATTAGATTGCATCATTAAATTTCTTGGTTATGATTAACAGTACAGTTATTACGTAGAAAAATGTCCTTGTCTCAGGAAATTCATGCTGAAGTATTTAGAGCTGAAGTGCTATGATGTCTGCAACTTACTTTCAGAAGTTTCAGAAAGACAGAGGAAAACAAATGTGGGCAAAATGTCAACAATTGGCAAATCTAGGTCTCTAGGTGAAGGGTATATTGGTGGGTGTTCATTGTTCGATCAGATGTGACAAGACAAAAAGTTAGGGGGGAGGGAAGGGAGTGGAGGGAGACACTCTAAAGAGGGGAGCTCAGGGCCCCTGATGGCGCAGGAGTCAGGAGAGGGCAGTCCTTACTGCAGCAGACAGCACGCTGGGCTGTGGGCCTGGCCTGCATGCCGGAGTCCTCCGGGGCCAAGTAGACACAGCCCTGGAGCAGCTCACCACCTAAACAGGGTCAGGCTCACCGGCAAGCAAACCAACTTAGGAGGACAGGGCCCTGCAGGAAACAGCCAGGTCCCAGGGAGACCAGCAGGGCAGCCCTCAGCCGGGACAGGACTGGCAGGAACAGGGGCCCTAACCCACCTCTGCCTGAACCGTAGCAAGGAGCTGGGTCTGGCCCAGGCCCACCCCCCCACCAAACACCCCTCAAGGGGTGACAGCCTGAGTGTATCCTCCCGTGTGAGGAGCCAGGCTAAATATGGAGCCCCAGACATAAGATGCCTCTCAAAACAGATTTTCCTGGAAAAGACCATCTGGCAAAGAATGTCTAGAGCATCATCTGTCGCGAGAGGCAGTGTTGTTCTCCTTCAGGCCAACGTCCGGAACGGGAATGCCTCGATCCCAGCTCTCTAGAAGATCCCAGCTTAGTGCCTCAGTTTTCCCCAAGTTCACTCTCTTGCTCCAGATGAAAAGGTGCTCAGTCCTACCTCCCTCCTAACTTGCACCTCCAAGGAAGAAGAGAATGAGATTGGGGACAGAAGTCCAAGCTTCAAGCAGTTCTGCCCATGTGCAAATCCTGATTCTGCCACTTACTAACCAGGTGACTCTGAACAAGCAACTTTTCCCTGAGCCTCAGTATCCACAAAAAGGAAATAATGGGCATACCTCCCTCTAAAGGCTGGTCTGTGTAGGAGAGTACTTAGCACAGTGGCAGTGCACGATTCTGGAAGCTGGGCGAAGCAATGTCCCCCCACCCCTCTCTCAGCCCTGTCAAGAGCAGCAAGTCCTTTCCAGGTAACTTTGCTCCCCTGCGTCAGGAAACACTGCGGGTCAGGCCGGCTGGCGGAGTGCACTCCCATAGCTGTCAGACCAGCAGCAGGAGGGAAGCCTCTCAGGCTGGCACAGGGCACTCCTGGGACTACAGGGTACCAGTCACCTAAGCATTGAGGTTTCAGCCCCTGCAAAAGGCACCAGCAGGGGAGGCCTTCAAAGGGCATTCCAGTCAACCTTCTACCTTTAGTTGGGCCACCACCCTCCTACTCATCCCAATGTGTGGGAATCCTCTGGTTCAGGCCACAACCTAGGGACCTGCCATGTTTCCACTAGGACCAAACTTTGCAGTAGCCTCATTCAAAAGCCACTGACTCTTACCATATGCTGGGGAAAAGGGGCTCTTGAGAGGGAAGGTGGGTATGATGTAAAAGAGGTAAGGTGGGTAAGGGAGGGCAGCTGGCCCATTTTGCTGATTCAGAGATCATAGGTCATAGAACTTGCAGCATCCCTGTGAGGTAGGGTTCCTAACCTCCCAAGGAAGGAGTGGAAAAATGACTATATCTGCCGGGTCCAGAGGTTGGACTTGGAGACGGTGCCAATGCCCCTTCCCCACCCTCCCTCGAGCTGCCTGAGTATCCCCCATTAAGCAGCTTTTGTTTCCAGGGTCTGGAAGAAGGAGCTGGAGAACCCAGGAAAGTCCAAATGCCTCTCCCCAAACCCAGGCTGCCCATCTGTCCTGGCTAAACCCTGAGCCCTCTCCCTGCTCCCCATTCACCCACCCATCAAGTTCAGCCTGGCTTATCCTGAGCCTTCCAGGAATTCTCAGACCCACTTCCATTGTGGCTGGTGCCCCCAGTTCTCTCCCAGGGCACCCCAAGATGGCCCTAAGGTTAAGGGATGGGCTGAGGCAGTGGCTCCCTGGGCCTGTGCAGAGACAATGCCCCCAGTTCTGACTCAGGGAGTCCCCAGGTCCTCCAGGGACAGCAAGAGTTGGAATACCTCCTCCTAGGAGAGGGGCCAGCTGAGCAGGTGGTCCCCACATCTGGACACCCTGCCCCACCCCAGCCCTAGCAGTAACTACAAGGATCCCTCCCTCCCTGCGGCTGCCACAGCCATTATGTGCCTCCTGGCCTTGCCTGATGCCTGCCACGCCCCCATGCAAGCCCTGCTCCAGAGGCAGAGCTCAGAGCTGCTGAGGCCTGGCCGCTAAGCCAGGCTGTCAAAGTTGGGAAACTGGAAACAGAAATAAATCTTCAAAGCTGCTCCGTGGTAAAGGTGGTGGCCAGCAGGCCTGGCACCCAACACCCCAGGTCCCTGGCCACCAAGCTCCCACTGGCACCCCATCAACGTACACATATACACTCAGATTAGAAAAACGGCGGGGGGGGGGGCGGAGATCAGGAGACAACTGGGCTGCCGGCCCTAACCCTCCCTGCAGGCTAGCCTGGGGCTCTCTAGCGGTGCCCTCTCTCCCTGGCCCAGACTCTGCCATCCCGGGCTTCCTCTTTCGGCCCCATCTCCATGACAACCGTATCCTTCAGATGCTCCAGCCGCTACGGAATTGATCTCGAAATGTAGCTTTGTTAGCAGACCCGGGCGGGCACGGAGGGCGGAGGGCGGCGCCGCCACCCAGCATGCTCCCCCCAACCCTAGCAGCCCCTCCCGGTCCCCAGCCCAGCTTCGGGAGGGGCGGGGTCCCGGAGCACGCTGACCATGGGGACAAGGTGTTCCCGCACGGCCCGACTCACCGCTCCTGCTCCCAGTAGCTGGGTCCAGCCTCTCACGGTGGGGCCATGAGGAGGCCCCCGCTGGACCGACCGTCCCACTCCGCCACCGCCTGTCGGGGCTCCCGCGCTCGCTGCTATCCCTTCAGGTGTCGGAGCGCGGCTGTGGAGAAGCAGAGCAGAGGTGGGGGGGACGGACGGCAGGAGGGAGGGAAGGAAGTAGAGGAGGGAGGGAGGAGCGGGAAGGGCGGGGAAGGGCGGGGGAACTGCGGGCGGGGGGCGGGGGGAATGGAGTCGGGAGGCGACAGCGGCCACGCAGTCCGCCCGCCCGCCTGCCCACCTGCCCCAGCTCTGCACTGAGGGCCGGATCGCGCGCCCGGACCCGGCCGAGAAGGGCGGCCAACCCCGTCCCGCACCAGCCCGCGCCGGCCCTTTAAGGAAGTGGGGGAGGGGAGCGCTGCGAGGTTCCGCCCCCGCTCCTAGCCCAGCCGAGCTCCAGCTGTCCTCTAACCCCGGGCCAGCCGGCCGGACCCAACACCGCCCCCTCGGCGGGACCTTGGGGCCCCAGACCCTGAGCCCTCAGGAACCACCCTCCTCGAGGTGAAGGAGGGAGCGGGTCCCCTGGTCTGTTCGTGGTCTGACTCCTTGCCCTCCACACCCCCGCCAGCGCGCGCGCGCGCGCGCGCACACACACACCCCGCCACACACACACACACACACACACACACACACACACACACACCGCTACACACACACACCACACACACATACACACACCACACACACACACACACACACACCACACACACACCCCGCCACACACACACACACACACCACACACACACCCCGCCCAGGGGAGACCCAACCGACTGAGAGGAGCGAGGAGTGCCGGGATCAAGGTGGACAATCCCAGAGAGAGGGAGGCTGAGCCCAACCTACTTACCTACCTACTGAGACAGACAGAGGGACAGACAGACCTGGGGTATGGGGTGAGAAGGGGGGCTTGGGACAGAGCTGGAAGGAGTGCAGTGAGGAGGGGTGCAGGAGAGAGAGACAAAGGGGAGAGACCCTGAGGGAGGGGAAGGGGAGAATACAGAGTCCCAGTACCAGGTCAGGAGCCCAGTACTCTGGGCTGTGGAAACTCTCTCCCAAGGAACCTGGCCCACAGACCCTGCTAGTCACCACCTGGAGCCTCCCCCCACCCCAGGACCCTAGCTCTGAAGAGAAGGTTGACAGTATTGTATCTGGGCTAAACACTAAAAAGAACATCCTGGCTGTGAGGCTCCTATAGGGCAAGATTCCACCCCTCAGAGAGGTAATAAAGGGCCCCCACCCACAGGCATCTAGGGAGACCGGGAGCTGTGGGGAGGCAGGGCAGGTGAGCAGGCCCCATGCCATGGACAAGGGAGATCAGGTTAGGGTCAGGCCCTACCACAAGAAGCCACTTTCCACCTTTCTCCTTCCACTCCAGCCCCCAAGCGCTGTTCACTTCACCCAGCTCCTTCCCACCTCCACACTTTTGCAAGTATTCCACCCTCTGCCTTGTCGGGCCTTGATCCTGCTGTGCTCAATGAACTCCTACCCAATCCTCAAATCCCTCCTTAAATGCCTCTTCCTCCATGAAGCTTTCTGCGTCCTTCCTCCCATCCATAGACACACATACAGTTAGGGACCCTCTTCTTAAGGAGGAGAGAATGACAGAAGAGAGGATTTGCTGACCTATGAGGGGTGCCTAAGCTGTGCAGAGTGGCAGTAATTGGAGGTACAGGGTCTGAGCTGTGATCAGTCTCCTCCCTCTTCAAGCTGGGCTACAGCTGGAGCTGGGGTTTCATCAACCACAGTGACATTTCTGCTATTAACTGTGCATCTACTGTGTGCTCGAGTCCACACTAAATGCTTTCTATGTGTTATATTTAACCCTCAGAACAATCCTACGACCTGTTTTACAGATGAGAAAACAAACTCCAAAAGCATAAGCCAGGAGGTCTGATCCTGTAGACACAGCTGAGCAGTTGAGAGGGCACTCTGGCCACAGCCCTTCATGGCCCATCAGACCCTAGGACATTCCCAGGGAGCCAGTCTACTGCAGGGGCCCAGGATCTTCTCGAAGGACACAGAGGGATCATGGCTTCCCTGCTGTCCTGCCCTCTACCTTCTGCCCTCTGCTACCTGCAGGCAGGGCTGGGCGGCAGGTGGCAACCAGCAAGGGCGGTGGGAGGAAGTGGTGGTGACAGGGCTTTGCTCCTTATCCTCAGGACCCATGACCTCAAGTCACAGCTGGACCACATTTCTGAGCTTCCACTTCCTCATCTACCCAATGAGGATGGTCACAGCCCCTCTTATGGGGCAGGGATGAAAGGAGTTAATGTGCTCAGTGCCCACCCACCCAAGACCCGGCTCACAGATGCACCCAACAGGCCACGGCTCTTCCGATTGTAATGAGTGACTTACTCATGGAATGGGTTATTTAATCCCTGTCCACCTAGATAGACTATGAGCCCCCTGAAGACAAGGTCTGCCTTGTTCGCAATGTACCCTCAGCACCTAATACACGGTATGGCTTGATAACTGTATGTGAAAAGAAAAAACAGAAGGAAGGAGGGTCCAGCTGTCTCTCCACTTAACTGGGCCAGACTGGTACGCAAAACCTAGTCCCTGGGCTGGATCTGCTCCCCAACCTTCAAAACTCTGGAGCCTGCTTCAGTGGGCATGAGCTGGCCAGCGCCAGGAGACAGGAGTTCTAGTGTGGCCACTGCTGCTTCCTGGCTGTGTGGCCGCGGGCAGCTATATCCCCTCCCTGAGCCTCATTTTCCCATGTTCAAAGTGGAACTAGCTCAAAGGGCTCAAAGGACTGTCACAAGGCCACAGGTGGGCTCTGTGTGAGAGAGCACTTTGGGTGCCATGCACATGGGAGAGAGGGTTATTGTTATTAGTCCTTGTAGCTACTTTTACCTCGAAAGAAAACAAGGTCAGCATCCCCCCAACCAGCAACCAAAATGCTCTGTATTCCCCAGCATTCCTCCAGGGAGAGAAGAATCAGCAGCTTCTCCCGTTCCTCATGAGGGTGAGTCTCAGGAAGGCAGATGCTAGAGGCTAGACAGGGCAGGAGACACAGTTCCCAGCCCACCCAGCCCACCACAGCCTCTGCCATGCCGAGGCCTCTACCTGACGTCCAGCCTCCTCAGGCCCAGGCAGGGCCTCCTGCTCTTCCTCAGCCTGAACAGGTTGGGGCATCCAGGGAGGAGAAGAGGCCAGGACCTGAGACCTGCCAACTGGGGGAGGCATTTGGGTCCAGCCCTGGCTCAGGGAACACTTGAAACACCCAATTCTCCCATCTGCCAGCTGGGAGACAGGCCTGGGGAGGAGAGGCTGGGAAGGGACTCCCCAGGCAATCCCAGGGCGCTCAGTGAGCACCTACTGTATGCCCAGCCATGCTCCAACCCCACCCCCAAGATAGAGGCTTCAGCCCACCTGTCCAGTATCCTCTCCTGACACCTCCCACCTACCGTGTGACATTCTAGGAACTTCCTACATCCCAACCACTCCTAATGACCTTTGCTTATGCTGGTCGCCTGGCTGGGATGCCGTCCCCTTCACCCCCCCTCACTTGGCTAATTCCTCTCAACCCTACAGCCCCTTCCAGCTACTGTCCCTTTCTTTTCCCCACTACAGCAAAGCTCCTTGAAAAAGTTGTCCATGCTCTCCAATTCCTCTCCCATCCTGTCTTTTTTTTAATAAATTTATTTATTTTTGGCTGTGTTGGGTCTTCGTTGCTGCGCGCGGGCTTTCTGTAGTTGTGGCGAGTGGGGGCTACTCTTCATTGCAGTGCGTGGGCTTCTTATTGTGGTGGCTTCTCTTGTTGCAGAGCATGGGCTCTAAGCATGCGGGCTTCAGTAGTTGTGGCTTGCGGGCTCTAGATCGCAGGCTCAGTAGTTGTGGTGCATGGGCTTTGTTGCTCCGTGGCATGTGGGATCTTCCCGGACCAGGGCTCGAACCCGTGTCCCCTGCGTTGGCAGGCGGATTCTTAACCACTGCACCACCAGGGAAGCCCTCCCACCCCTCTTAAACACACTCCAATCCAACTGTCATCTTCTCATCCACACTCATTTCACTGACAGCACTCATCAAGGTCACCAACACAGCTGCTGAGTACAGATGTACGGGTTGGGCACTGCACAAGTCCCCTAGGGTGCTTAGGGGTAGAGTGGGAGCTGAAATCCAGCCTGCTGTCCCCTCACCATGCTGTGTGTCTGGTACAGCCTACATTTGGCTGAGAGAGGGACAGCTTTTCCTTTACACTGAGGTGTCTCGCTTTTGTGTGCCTGCACAGCCGGGTCTACCTGGAGGGGCCACCTCTTTCCAGTATTTGTACGAAGGGACTAGATAGTGGTCCTTAGTGGCCACTATGATGCCAAATCCAAAAGTCAATTCTCAGACCTCATCTCATCTTATCTTATAGGCAGCATTTGACATAGTTGATCACCCCCTCCTCCCAGAAATATGTTCTCCTCTTGTCTTCCAGGACCCATACTGCCCTGGTTTTCCTCCATCCTGGCTCTGCCTTCTCATTTTCCTTTGCTGGTTCCTCCTCCCCTCCCTACCTCCGAATGCCGATGTGCCCCAGGGCTCAGTCCTGTCTTTTCCCCCTTGCTCTCCCATGCTGAGCCCATCTTGGCTTCAAACCCTGATGATTCTCAGCGCATGACTCTCCCACCTCAACCTTTTCCCCCTGAGGTCAGACCCTCACACCCAACCGCTGGTCTGAAGGGTCCACTAGGATCTCCAAAGGGCAGCTCCAACTTATCCCAGCCAAAGCTTCCTCACTGCAGTACTTGTCACCACCATCCTTCCATCAGCTCAGGCGGAAAACCTGGGAGTTATCCTTGCCTCTCCTTCTCTCACCCCCACATCCAATCCCTCAACAAATCCTATGGGATTTACTTTCAAAGCGTGTCTCAAATTGGCCACTTCTCATCAGCTCCACTGCCACCACCTGCCTCAAGCTGCCATCCTCTCTCACCAGGATTATTACTGTAGCCTCCTAACTGGTCCCCCTGCTTCCACACAGCCCCAGAACCAACATTCCCAACACTGTAGCCGAAGGGATCCTGTTCAGTGTAAGTCAGATCATGTCATTCCTCTGCTCAAAATCCTCAAATGGCTCCCTTGTCACTAAGACTCAAGCCAAGTCTTACAATGGCTACAAGGTCCTACTGTGATCTGGCCCCAGTCACCTCTCTAACCTCACACCTCTCCAGCCACACTGGCCTCCTCGCTGTTCCTCTAACACACCAGGTACACTCCCCACCTCAGGGCCTTTGCACTTGCTATTCCCTGTGCCTGAAACACTCCTTCCCCAGGTAGCTGCGTGACTCACTCCTTACTCCCTTCAGCTCTCTGCTCAAATGTCACCTTCTCTGACCACCCTACCTAAAATACTACCCCTCCCTCACCTATGTCTCCCCTTCACCTGATCTCTTTTCCTCCATAACACATATTTGTATACTACATGTTTACTCGCTTATTCCGGTTACTGTCTGTCTCCCTCCCACCACTACCATCACTGGACCATAAGCTCCAGGAGGGCAGGAAATTTGTTCCATCACTTCTGTAGCAGTGCAGTGCCATCGTCTTCCACCATCACGGCACATACCACACTGTGCCATTACTCTCTGGACTGGATGGTCCCAGAGGGCAAGGGCCCGAGGTAGGGAAGCTGTGCAGTGAGGAGCAGGCTGGGAGTCAGAGTGGCCAGAGGTGGAATCCTGGGAGCCTCAAGGTCTTGTCTTTACATCCCCAACATGACCTGCGACTCCTGTGTTAACTGGGAGGAAGTGTAAGGTGCAAAGACCATGCTCACTGGCAGCCCGTGGCTGTGAGGATAATGATTCATCCATTCATTCAACATTTACTGAGCACCTACTGTGTGCCAGTGTGCCAGGCCCTGGTTGGGGGCAGGGGGAGCAGAGCCCAGACAAAATCCCTCCCTCCACAGCTCACAGCCTATGAGATGATTTCCCAGGGGAAATATCTCTGTAGGTGGAGCTTCCTGGGGCAGGCAGCTTATCTACTTCACCCCACTTATCACAAGGTGAAGTCAAATTTTAGGTATGGATTTTACTAGTCTCCTGCCTCACCCAGACTGTGAACTCCAAAAAGGGGCACGGACTGCGTATCTAGTTATTACTGGATCCCCAGCATCTAGTAAGGGCCTGGAGGGTAGCTGGAGCTCAGTAAGTATCGAATGCATGAATGAATAAATGAGTAGTAAAATAGGAGCAGGCCCCTGAAGAAGGTGAAGATTCGGGCTTGCAGCCAAGAGGAGAAGGCAGGGCACTGCCTGAGCAAGGTGAGGTAGAGGAAAGGTCCCCTGAGGGGAGCAAGCCCATGGGCAGGAGGGAAGGGGGACTGCTCAGGCTCTGAGAGCTGCCTGTCCCACCCCCTCCCCCAGCAAGTGTGGCCCTGCCAGTACTGGTCCAGGGCTGGTGGACAAAGCCCCACAAGGAGTGCCAGGGACTTGCAGTGCCTAGAGCCAGCCGGCTGCGGGCCCAGGGCACAGGCAAAGCCTGGCCCAGAACTTTGAGGGCCTTTGTGGGCCGCTGGGAGCCGGTCCAGGAGAATGCCGGGAACTGGCCAGGGAGGGATGAGATGCACTCCCATGCTTCCGGAGGTCCAGCTGGCCATCCAGGACTGGATTAATGGGGGGTTAGGAAAAGGATCTCCTTCTGCCCCCCAAATCCTTACCCTTGGAGAGCTGCTAGAATTGGAGTGTCCGGTAGATCCCATCCAGGTTACTGAGGCCTAAAGGGATGGGCTCAGCTAGGGCTCACAGACTTAGGGTTGAAGCTGACACTCCCCCTCACCCCATGCTTTGACCCAGGAAGCCCAGCCAGAGAGAGGAGTAGAAGCCTTTTCAAAGCAAAGGGACACGGGACATGTCGACTCCTGCCCCAGGCAGCGCGGCCAAACGGGAAGGTCCAGGGAGGGCGGGCGCGGGGCTTAGAAGCGGAGCCATCCGGGGCCACGAGGCTCTCTGCCTCCCTCTGCTGGCCGGACTCAAAATTACCAGAGCGTCTCGCGTCACAGGGCCACGCACGGTCCTGGGTCCTCCGTGCCGCGCAGCCCGGCTCTCTCTCTCTCTCTCTCACTCACTCAGAAAGGAAACGAATAGAGGTCATATGGATCGTCCCCCTGCCTCAGCACCAGGCCCAGCCGCGCCCCAAGGTCCAGTCGCAAGCCGTCTGTAACCAGCCTCCGTGCTGGGATGCTCGCTCTTTCTGAAAGTCCTTTACCTGCACCAACCTAAGCATTTCCTTAACTTGGCTCAGGTTGTCTCCGAAATCCATGCTCTTCCACAATACAGACGGAAAACTGAGGCTCCACTGACTATCCTATGGTGACCCAGGCCCCGCTTCCTTGGAACTGAGGGGAGTGCAGGTACTTCTCCCCAGAGCAGCCGGGAAGACAGGGCTCTAACTGGCTGAGAAGCAAGAGGCCTCCCCGCCCAACCCCTTCCGGAGTACTTCAGAAAGCAGTCAGTCCAGGAATGGGTTCTTTTGAGGTCGGGGCGCCACCTGCTGGTATCTAGAAGAATTGCACCTGCACCACCAGGCACAGCCGCGGGCTAGGAGAGATCGCGGGGAACAATTAGAGCAGCTGACATTTATTAAGACTGTTTTGTGAGGGACTTCCCTGGTGGCACGGCGGTTAAGAGTTCTCCTGTCAGTGCAGGGAACATGGGTTCGAGCCCTGGTCTAGGAAGATCGCACATGCCGCGGAGCAACTAAGCCCACAAGCCACAATTACTGAAGTCCGCACGCCTAGAGCTGGTGCTCCACAAGAGAAGACACCGCAATGCGAAGCCGGCGCACCGCAACGAAGAGTAGCCCCCGCTCTCTGGGACTAGAGAAAACTCCCGCGCAGACCCAACGCAGCCAAAAATAAATAAATGTGTAAATGATAAATAATTTAAAAAAAAAAAAAAAAGACTGTTATGTGAGCCAGGTTCATCCTAAGTTCTTGGCATTATCTCATTTCACACACTATCTCATTTCATACTCACAGAAACCCTAGGTGAACATCATTCAGCCCATTTTACCCATGAGGACACTGAAGCTAGGAAAGTTAAGGGACCTACCCCAGAACACACCCTGGTGTGTACTTTAACTGGGCTCTTCCACCTGCACTGGAGGTGATGGGGGAAGTGGCAGCTCGGGAATGAGCTCTACAGGGGACACCTCCCGCTTCCCGCTTCCCTCCCCAATCTTGGGTGCTATCCATCTCAGCTTAGCCTGCAGCTGGTGTGGAAGGATCCCTCAGTCTGCCTTGCCCCATCAGTGCCCATGTCCTTCTCTCCCTCAACAGTTTGAGAGCTCCTCTATGGCAGGACCAAGGCAAAGCTGTTCCCATTTCCCCACCATTCAGCACTGATAACTGAATGCCTTCCGTATACTAAATGCTTCTCACCTGGGACTGTCACCTGCTGACCCTGCTCCGCCCCTTCCTCACTTCCCAGTTCAGGAGCTCAGGCAGGTACAGTTTAAGTGGCTGCAAGTGACAGAAACCGGCCTCAGTGAAAGGGGGCTCGAGTAAATGAAAAGTCCAGGAGTAGATCCAGCTGCAGGAGGTACCAAATCCAGGCTCCCAAAAGTGGTCTTTCTCCACATCTGTAGCCTACTATTCCTCTGTGTGGGCTTCATTTCCAGGTAACCTCTTCCAACAAAGTGTGGCTAAGGCAGCTCTGAGCTTCTGTCTAGCTTTGAGGGAAGAAAATTTCCCCATCCCAAGAATGTAAGCAAAAGTCTTAGGATGCAGTCTCATTGGCCCAGCCAGTGAAATATGCCCAGCCCTGAACCAGTCACTGTGGCCTAAGGAGTCACTGCCCCCCTTGGAGTGAGGAGTGGAGTCAGCCCCAGGTAATCCGTATGGACCAATAGTGGGAGGGGAAATTGTTCCAAAGGAAAACAGGGAGAGGAATCACCAGGAGGAGGAAGACGGCTGCTGCACAGCAAACAGCACTGACATGCACGACACCTGGCCATGCCAGAAGCCCATATTTTCTTGGCTCCAACCCACTTTTAGACTGCAGACCCCTTCCCAAATTATCCTACTTTCTTTCTTCTTTCCTTCATTCATTCATTGAATTGTTGTTGAGGCATTACATATTCACGCTTCTGGGTGAATCATAGCAGTAAACAAAAGAGGAGAAAATCCTTGCCCTCCTAAAGCATTTCCAGTGGGGGTGGGGGAAGAAATGAAACAATAAACACAATAAATAAGTAAAATTTATAATATTATAGACAATGATGAGTACTACAGGGGGAAATAGGGCAGTGTAGAAGGGCCCAGGAGGTGGACAGGGTGAGGGGTATTGCAACTTTAAATAGAGTGCTACTCCTCTTCAATAAGTGGTGATGGGAAAACTGGACAGCTGCATGTAAAAGAATGAAATTAGAACACTTCCTAACACCATACACAAAAATAAACTCAAAATGGATTAAAGACCTAAATGTAAGGCCAGACACTATAAAACTCTTAGAGGAAAACATAGGCAGAACACTCTATGACATAAATCACAGCAAGATCCTTTTTGACCCACCTCCTAGAGAAATGGAAATAAAAACAAAAATAAACAAATGGGACCTAATGAAACTTAGAAGCTTTTGCACAGCAAAGGAAACCATAAACAAGACAAAAAGACAACCCTCAGAATGGGAGAAAATATTTGCAAACAAAGCAACTGACAAAGGATTAATCTGCAAAATATACAAGCAGCTCATGCAGCTCAATATCAAAAAAACAAACAACCCAATCCAAAAATGGGCAGAAGACCTAAATAGACATTTCTCCAAAGAAGATATACAGATTGTCAACAAACACGTAAAAGAATTCTCAACATCACTAATCATTAGAGAAATGCAAATCAAAACTCCAATGAGGTATATCACCTCACACCGGTCAGAATGGCCATCATCAAAAAATTTACAAACAATAAATGCTGGAGAGGGTGTGGAGAAAAGGGAATCCTCTTGCACTGTTGGTGGGAATGTAAATTGATACAGCCACTATGGAGAACAGTATGGAGGTTCCCTAAAAAACTAATAATAGAACTACCAGACGACCCAGCAATCCCACTACTGGGCATATACCCTGAGAAAACCATCATTCAAAAAGAGTCATGTACCACAATGTTCATTGCAGCTCTATTTACAATAGCCAGGACATGGAAGCAACCTAAGTGTCTGTCAACAGATGAATGGATAAAGAAGATGTGACACATATATACAATGGAATATTACTCAGCCATAAAAAGAAACGAAATTGAGTTATTTGTAGTGAGGTGGATAGACCTACAGTCTGTCATACAGAGTGAAGTAAGTCAGAACGAGAAAAACAAATACTGTATGCTAACACATATATATGGAATCTAAAAAAACCCAAAATGGTTCTGAAGAACCTAGGGGCAGGACAGGGATAAAGACGCAGATGTAGAATATGGACTTGAGGACACGGGGAGGGGGAAGGGTAAGCTGGGACAAAGTGAGAGAGTGGCATTGACATATATACACTACCAAATGTAAAACAGATAGCTAGTGGGAAGCAACCGCATAGCACAGGGAGACCAGCTCGGTGCTTTGTGACCACCTAGAGGGGTGGGATAGGGAGGGTGGGAGGGAGACGCAAGAGGGAGGGGATATGGGGATATATGTATACGTATAGCTGATTCACTTTGTTATACAGCAGAAACTAACAACAATGTAAAGCAACTACACTCCAAAAAAAGATGTTAAAAAATAAATAAACAGAGTGCTACTGCTAGACACCTTGAGAAGGTGAATTCAAGCAAAGACAAGAAAGAGGTAAAAAGAATTTCTCATGTAGCTATCTGGGGGAGGAGATTTCCAAGGAACAAGAACAGCCAGTGCAAAGGTCCTGAGGTAGGAGTGTGCCCAGTGTGTCCTTGGAACAGCAAGGAACAAAGGGAACAAGGGGAGAGTGGAGGAGATGAGGCGGAGAGGAAGGGGCCAGGTGACATAGGGCCTTGAAGGTCATTATAAGGTCTTTGGCTTTGATGCTGAGTGACATGAGGAGCCGCCCAAGCTTTAGGACAAAGAACCGACCTGATTTGACTTATATGTTTAAAGGATTCCTCTGGCTGTTGGGGATAGATAGGAGGGGTCAGGGCTAAGCCTGGAGACCAGTGAGGCTACTGCAGAATTCCAGGGGAGAGTTGATGGGAACTCAGATCAGGGTGGTAGCAGCAGAGCTGGTGAGAAGTGGCCAGATTCTGGATGTATTTTGAAGTTAAAGCCAATAAGATGAGTTGAGGGATTGCGTGTGGGGTGTCAGAGAAAAAGGAGTCAAGAGTAAAGCAAAATATGAGAACCCAAACAATAGGAAGGATGGAGTTGCTGGGAACTAAGGTGGGGAAGTACGTGCTTGAGGAGGACAGGTGGAGATTGAGACATCAGTTGGCCACCCACGTGGAGATGTCAGATAGACAGATGGATACTTGAGGAAGGTCCAGGCTAGAGATGGGCATTTGGGAGAAGTCATGAGGCCACCTAGGAGTGGGGGCGGGGTATGTCAGAAGCCCTGAGGGCTTCCCATATGAAGAGGTAGGTGGGGGAAAGGGGAGCAGAAGATGGGGGACTGAGAAGGAGCATCCAGAGAGGCAGGGGAAACGCAGGAGAATGTGGGATCCCATAACCAAATGAAGAAAACATATCAAGAAGGACAGAGATGAACCAAGTCAAACGCTCCTGATGGATCACATGAGATGAGAGCTGAAAACTGATCATTGGATTTAGTAACACGGACGTCCCTGGGGACCTTGACAAGAGCCATCGTAGCGGGAATGGTTGAGGAGAACCTGATGAGAAAGGGATTATGAAATAGCAATTAACAAACTTGATAGCAGTATTATTCACAATAGCCAAAAGGTGGAAAAAACCTAAGAGTCCAACAGATGAGGGGATAAACAAAATGTGGTAGAGGAGATCTTTAGAGGCATGCCACCAAGTTCTGTCCTTCGCTCTGGACTTATCTGGTCCATAGATTTTTTTTTTTTTTTTTTTTTTGGCTGCGCTGCGTGGCTTGTGGGATCTAAGTTCCCTGACCAGGGATCGAACCCAAGCCCTTGGCAGTGAAAGCACAGAGTCCTAACCAGTGGACCACCAGGGAATTCCCTGGTTTTGCTTTTTAACCAGTAATCTGGATAAAGACCCAGAGGCATACTCAGTGTGCTTGCAGAAAGTGGAAGATGGAGGGAGATGACATCCGAAGCCAAAAAGAGGCAATAGAGTGAGTGGTTAAGATCACGATGTCTGGATACAGACTACCTGGTTCTATTCCCAGCTCATTTGTGATTGGGTCAACTTGGGCAAGTTACTTAACCTGTGCCTCAATTTCCTCATCTCTAAAATGGGGATAATAGTAGTTCCTCAGTAGGGTTGTTCTGAAGCCTGAATGAGTTAGCTGAGTGTCTGGCACATGGTAAGTGTATGCGAGTTTGCTACTCTCATCACTATCAGGACTGACTGGAGGGTTAAGTCAAAACCAACAAAATGGAATTTAATGAGGACAAATGGAAAAGCCATTCAAATTCCAACAAAGTACAAGTTCAAGGTCAGGAAGACCTAGCTGGGCAGCCATCCATTCGTCTGTACATGAGAAACAGCCCAAGGTGTCCATCTGATTGCCAGGGCAACTGCAGCCAACCCTGTCATTACAACCTTCAGTGGTATTCAGGTGTCCATCAAGAGGCAAATGGATTAACAAACTGCTATACATCCGTACAGTAGAATTCTACTCAACAAAAAAAAGGAACAAACTACTGATATACACAATAACGTGAATGAATCTCCAAACTTTATGCTGAATGCAATAAGCCAGACACAAAAAAGAGTATATACTATATGATTCCATTTTATGACGGTCCAGAATGGGCAGAACTAAGCTACTATAGAAAGAAACCAGAACAGTGGGGTCATGGGGTGACTAAGAAACTTTCTGGGCTGATGGAAATATTCTATATCTTGATAGGAGTTGGGGTATACAAGTATATGCATTTGTCAAAGCTCAACCAATTACATACTTAAGATTTGTGCTTTTCATTATATATGTTTCATCTAAAAAAGCAAAGAACCATACACAAATATTGAACTCTAGTTAGTGATATGCATGTTGAAATGTCAGGGGGTGAAATGTGCTGATACCTGTAACTTACTTTGAAATACGTCCAAAAATGCAGATGAACTGATGGAGGGAGGAGACATGCATAGATGATGAGAGAGCAAATATAATATAATGTAAATTGTCAAATCTGAGTGGTGGCTATATGGGTGTTCGCTGTAAAATTTGTTCAACTTTTCTATAAGTCTAAAATTTGAGTAACAAAATATTGTGAAAAGAAGACAACTGATGGTCAAGGTGTGGGGAAATAGGCACATTCACAGCTGTTACCCATTAGGAGCCAAAAGTGCTGCCACCTTCTGGGAAGAAATTTTTCAACATGTATCAAAAGCCTTAAAAATTGTTCCTGCTCTTCGACCCAGCAGTTCCATTGCTAGGAATTTATCTTAAGAAAATAAAGATGGATGGGGGCAAAGTTGTAGCTACAAGGTTATTCACTGCAACATTAATTATGATGGCAAAAAGTCCTAAATATCCTAAAATAGGGCATGGGTTAGAGAAATCGCAGCATCTTTAAGCACTGGAGTATTATGCAGCAATGAAAATGGTGCATGACAAATATTTGCTGAAATGGAAAGACATTCTCTCTACATACACACTAGTTGAGAAGGAAAAGCAGCTCTCTGGGGTTACCCTTCCCCTCACTAGAGACCCCATCCCATGACACAGGTTACTCCATGCACCATCCCTGCTCCCGTCCCAATCCCTGGAGTTCTTGGGGAGTTTCCATTTCTTCTTATCACAGCTGGCTCTGTTTTCCTTTTTCCAGGAAATTCTTCATTTCCCACCTGCCTCTTGCCTCCTGAACGCATTGTCCTATTTCCCCTGCACTATCTCTTGGGAACCCCCCTAATTCCTTCACACCGCCAGCACCACCAGCTGGACTCACAGCTTGACTTGGGCAAGGGGAGAGTTCACCGTGTGACTGGATCGTGCAGGAGGCTTTCCCCAGGAGTTCAGGATTGCAGGCTTCACTCCCCCATTCTAAAGGGGGCCACTGCCGTTGGAACCTGGGTTTGCGATGCCTGCCCCAGGCTCGGCTCAGGAAGGAGGAAGGTGATGGAGAGTGGGAGCAAATGGTGGTTGGGAGCTTGTGGGGAGGACAGTGCTCCAGAAACATTTCCCCACATCTCTAGCATGACCCTCGGAAACTGGAAATTCTTCTTTCTTTATTATCAGGATCCTTTCCTTCTCTTTGTCCCTTTCCTCAATCTTCCAGAGCAGACCTGTCTTCACAACCAAATGATCCTTCAAGGTGTTAAGTTGAACAAAACCTGCCTTTCTCCCCTAAAAGGCCTCCTACAACCAGTTTTTACCCCTCACTTCATTAACACACGCACTGGCGTCAGTCTGGAAGGAAAGTCCTAAGGAGCTAAAAGGGGTTGTCTTTGTGTGACGGCATTGCAGATGTTTTTCCCTCATGTGTATTTTCTAATTTCCCTATAACAAACACATATTTTCTTCTGTATTGAGAAAAAAGTAGTCACCACAGAAGGAGCCATTCCCACCCAGAGTATACCCAGTGGAGAGCCGCTCAGGAGATGAAGGGCTGGAAAGGTTGTTTACGGGGGGCTGAGACCACTTAAGCTGCAGAGAAGGCTGGCATGGGGGTGGGAGGGCACAGACCTCTCTGCAGCCAGCTGGGGCCTGTGTGCACAGACAGAGGCACATGTTCAGTGCTCCACAGGGTGAGCTAGTTCCAGCCAAGGGAACAGCACAGGAAGGCCAGTTTGGTCTCACTAGAAGGAGCTGTCCTACAATGAAACAGGCTGCCTTTTAAGGAAGTGAGCTCCCTGTCACATGAGGTGTGCAAGCAAGATGGGCAGATGTCAGGAGGGTTAGAGAGGAGATTTCTAGACAGACTAAGAGAATGGACTGAGGGTCTCTGAGGTCCCTGAAAGCAACTCAGAGTGAGTTTTTAGTCTCCCTGACCAGAAAAAGTATCAAGGGAGCTCTGAGACCATTTCTGAGATTGCTGGCAGAGGGGATGGTCAGGGGGGACTTTCTGGAGGAGGAGGCCAGATCACTGCCATTCTGGCCCCTCAATCTCCACCCTGTGGGTATATATCTTCCTGACTCCCCTGTCTGGGGCTCTCTAGCCCTTTCCAGATAAAAATGCACAGGGCCTCAGCCGCTGCCTCACTGATGACCCTCGATGACTCCGTTTCTCTCTGGGCCTCAGTCTGCCCCTCTGTTCGATGGTCTCAGCTAAAACCATCCATGTTTTTTTCTCCAAGGATGGACAAACCGCTTCAGTCACACACTTATGCAGGGAAGAGTCATTGGTGGGTTTTCTTGAGGAGGACCCTGGTTGTTTCCCAGTTTACAGTCCTTGGGACTTGGGCCTGATGCTTGGGTGAGATTCAGCAGAGGGGATAGGGGCTCCAGAGGCAGGCCAGGGGCTCAGCCCCTAGTTTCCCACCATCCCCACGCCCCCACCACCCCAGCCCTCAGCCAAGGGGAAGGTCAGAAAGGGGACTGATGTTACTATACGTTGTTTTTCCCATGGTGATGGGGGCATACATCTGAGCTCACCCCAGGGCCCCTGAACCCCTCCTCCCCAGGGGCCTGAGGGAGGGGTCTCAAGTCCTAGCCTCCCTTCCCAGACTGTCCTGGTCCTGCCCAAGAGGGAGCATGCTCTGATGATACAGGGAATGTTGGGGTCAGATAAGGCCAAGAGATAGATCAACAAACCAGCACTCATCACAGATGAACTCATTCAAGGTAGGCAGTGGTTAGAAAACAGGCCGAGAGGTCAGGCAGGCCTGCTCTGAATGCCCAGCTGAGTGACCTTCGGCAAGTGCCTCCACTTCTCTGGGCCTGTGAGTCTGTTGCTGAGGATGAAATGAGACACCACTGGGGTGGCAAGGAGCTCATGGCTTCCTTTTATTCTCACACACACAGCCACTTGGAGGCAGAAGCAAACCTCAGAGCCCCACAGAGGTTCTCCCCAGACTTGTCCACCCCTCTGTACCCCTAGCACACAACAGTCCCCTCCCACCCCTTACCCCCTCCCCCTCCCCTCCTCCCCTCCCCCGCCCCGCCCCCGCCCCCCGCCCCGCCCCGCCCCGCCCCGCCTCGCCCCGCCTCCTCTCCGCGTCCTCGGCTGCCCCCATGTGGCCCTTCTCGGTACTGCAGCAGCCGGCCCTGCTCACCCAGTCTGTGGCCCCCGCGTCCCTTGCTGCCTTGCAAAGGTGAGGCTTGGAGTCATCTCCTGGTCTCAGGCGGGCAAGCCCTTGTCTCCAAACCTTCAAAGACTGGTCGTCATACTCGGAGACCAGCCTCAACCGGATCCTTCTTGCTGGTTCCAGGCCGGTGGTAGGAGCCCAGGAAGCAACACCACACCCTGCTGGCTGGGGCGGCTACTGTGGGCATGAGGTAGGTGGGCACAGCGCGCTCCTGAGAGAGACGATCACATGATGATCTGGGACCTCTGGAGGTGTATACACACACATAAGCACCCACATGTCCCAGGCCTCCAGGTACACACACGCACACAGGCACACACCAGCAAGCACCACGTGTCCTGTGCACGCACACTGTCGCGCTCACAACAGCGACATCACTGCCCAATCAGCCCCCTTTTCCGTCCATCCATCCCTCTGTCCCCATGTTCCCCCTCGGCCCCCCTTCTGCCTCTGACCTGAGGAAACCAGTGCTTACCGTAAACTGCAAATACAAACTCCTTTCCATGGCCTAAAGTCCTGGATCACCTAACCCACCCGTCAGACCACATCTTCCACGTCCACCCCCTTGCCCATTACTCACTATTTCTCCAGCAAAAACACGCAGCGCTCACTCACACTTCAGGTCCTGTTCACTTACTGTTTTCTCTCCTCTAAATGTTCTTCCCCCAGATCCTCCACTGGCTGCCTCCTTCCCTTCTGCCTCAATTTAAACACCACCTCCTTCCAGACCACCAGAGCTAAAAGGCTCCCTACCCTCCATTCTCTCCAAACATTTCTTTCAAAATGTGCATCCTAATCATTAGAGAAATGCGAATCAAAACCACAATAGGAGGGACTTCCCTGGTGGTGCAGTGGTGAAGAATCCACCTGCCAATGCAGGGGACACGGGACCGAGCCCTGGTCCGGGAAGATCCCACATGCCGTGGAGCCACTAAGCCCGTGCACCACAACTACTGAGCCTGAGTGCCACAACTACTGAAGCCCGTGCGCCTAGAGCCCATGCTCTGCAACAAGAGAAGCCACTGCGATGAGAAGCCCGCACACAACAGAGTAGCCCCAGCTCGCGCAACTAGAGAAAGCCCGCGTGCAGCAACAAAGACCCAACACAGCCAAAAATAAATAATTAATTAATTAATTTTAAAAAAAAAACTACAATGAGATACCACCTCACATCCATTAGGATGACTACTAAAAAAAAAAAAAAGCATATCCTGTGAGGATATGCAGAAATTGGAACTCTTTTGCACTATTAGTGGGAATGTAAAAGGGTGCAGCCACTGAAGTAAACAATATGATGGTTCCTCAAAAAATTAAAAATAGAGACTTCCCTGGCAGGTTAAGGCTCCACACTTCCAATGAAGGGGACATGGGTTCGATCCCTGGTCTGGGAACTAAGATCCCATATGCCGTGCGGCGGTGCAGCCAAAAAAAAATTTTTTTAATTAAAAAAAATTTTTTTAAAGTTCAATTAAAAATAGAATTAACATATGATCCAACAATTCCACTTCTGGGTATATACACTAAAGAATTGAAAGCAGGGTCTTGAAGAGATATTTGTACACCCATGTTCACAGCAGCATTATTTACAATGGCCAAGAGGTGGAAGCAACCCAAGTGTCCATCAACAGAAGAATGGATAAATGAAATGTGGTATATACATACAACGGAATATTTTTTAAAAAGGAAGTGAATTCTGACACATGCTACAACATGGATGAAACCTGAGGACATTATGCTAAGCAAAATAAGCCAGTCACAAGAAGAAATATACTGCATGATTCCACTTATTTGAGCTATGTAGAGTAGTCAAATTCATAGAGACAAAAAGTAAAATGGTGGTTGCCAGGGGCTGGAAGGAGTGCAGGAAATGGGGAGTTATTGTTTAATGGGTACAGAGTTTCAGTTTTGCAAGACGAAAAGAGTTCTGGAGATAGATGGTGGTGACAGTTGCACAACAATGTGAATGGACTCAATGCCACTGAACTGTATACTTTAAAACGGTTAAGATCCTGATTTTTATGTTATATATATCTTACCACAATGAAAATAATAAATAGAGATTTCCCTGGCAGTCCAGTGGTTAAGACTCCACACTTCCACTTCAGGGGGCACGGGTTTGATCCCTGCTGGGGGAACTAAGATCCCACATGCTGCACGGCACGGCCAAAAAATAAAATAAAGGCGTATTTTTAAAATAATAATAATAATAATAAATATGTATCAAAATATTTGTTTGCTTGTTCAATCCTGCCTCACTCATTAAACTATGAACTTCAGAAAAGCAGGGCTCTGTCCGTGTGGTGCACCTATTATGCGCTGCCAGTCACTGAGGACATGGGAAACAAGACGACAAGGTGCCCACCTATGTGAGGTTCACAGCCTGGGAGGCAAGGGAGAAAGATGCTGAACAAACAAGTAAACAAAATTATCACCTATCAAGTGAAATGTAAGAGTGGCTTCACCAGGAAGACACCAACTGGAGCAATCAGGCACACCATCCCGGAGGAGGTGGCATTTATGCTATGACCCAAGAAATGAGAGAGTCAATCATCAAGCATCTGGGAGACCAGAGCTGCAGAGAGAGGGAACAGCAAGTGCAAAGGCCCTGAGGTGAGCACAAGCCTAGTATGCTAGAGGAATAGCAGAGAGAGGAAGTGGGGAAGCAGGGTAGAGGAAAGGAGGAGGACCCGGGAGAGGGAAAGGGGATGGAGGACATTTCTGGTGGCAGAGGAGGGAGGCCCCACCAAGTCACCAACCTCCTCTTCCACAACAAATGAGCTTCTGTGAATGGTGGCTCCTAAGTGCCAAGCTCCACACTAAATGCTGTTTGTGCATTAGTTCAGAGAATGTTCACAGCAGTCCTTGGGGCAGGTGCAGTCATTATCCTGAGATTTCAAGGAGGAAATAGGGTCAGAGAGCTTGGATGAGTTGGTGGGACTAGAGCCAGAGGCAAACAGTGGGGAGGGAGTCTTAACCATCCTAGGCAGCCTGCCCTTCCCCCAGCCCCTCGGAGACCCAGTCTCAGGAGGCTCTTTCCTCTCACCTAACTGCACTCCCACTCACCCTCCCTCTGCCTCAACAGCGAGGGCCTCCTACCGGCAGCCCGCCAGGTTGCTGGCTGATCACTGCCAAAGGGTTTTGGTCCCTCCCTTCACTGTCCCCCAAAAGCAAGCCAAGGAGAGAGAACCCACCCCTCTCCTTCACCCAGCTGGGGGCAGCGCTGAGAGAGGGGAGACAGAAGCCCTCTCCAGCTTCACAACAGCCTGCTTCTGAGGCCTCTCTGCAGGTCCCTCCCTTGGGGAGCCCCGTCTTAAGGGGAGGGAACCAGGAAGCCCCTGGAGCTCAAAGGCTGGATGGCAGCCTGGTAGTCAGTGAAGAGGTCCTCCAAGGCCAGGGACAGCATCATCTTCAGGCCTGAAGGGGCTGGCTTCCCCCAGATGCCCTGCCCTAAGCCCTGGACTGTGGCACATGGGGAGAGAGCAGGACCCCCAGGGAGGGCTAGGTCTTCCCCCAGCTGGGAGGGATACAATAGAAAAGGAGGCGGTTCCATCTTCTGCCGGCACCCCTGGGCTCAGGGAACTGTAAGCCTCACTCACCACACTGGCTGCACCACAGAAGGAAGGCCCAGGGTGGGGGCAGCCCTGGGTCCTCCCCCTCACAGCTCCCACCCTAAAACAGACATGGAGGGGTCTTCCACCCAGAGCAGGACCCATCAGAAAATGGAAAGGCAGGGCCCCTTCCTCGTCCAAAAAGCAAGGAGAAAATGCCTAATAGTAATATATATGAAGCTTTTTCCTTTCCTAGGTGGTCTCTCAACTTGTCATGATGTTTTTGTATTTGCTATTTAATATCATTCTAAGTAAAGAAAAATTAAAAATTTTAATGACTAGCTTGACTTCTACTGTTCCTCTTTACATTATGCAATGCCAGTTTTAAATGCAAATATAAGGACATTTCACTCATATGCAGAATCATCAAAATTATACAGTTTGTATTTTGTAGCTTGTGCATGCACATGTATTTCATCCTTACCTGAGTGGTGGAAAGACTGCACAAATTAAGTCAACAGTTTTTATTTCACTTGGTTCGCACACATTCTACCAATACTCTCTCCCTTTGGCTTACTAATGAGTAAGGAAGGACAGAAAGGAAAAGGGACTGAGGGCTGCTCCATCCTTCCTTGTGTTGTGTTTTCATGGTCAGGGGAAGACGTTGGCTTCTCCAGGGAAATAATATCCAGATAGGGAAGAGACTTGACAAAGAAATGGGGTGGGAAAACCTGAGAAGTTACTAGGGGGCTATGAGGCTCTGGCCGGGCTGCTCCTCACCGAGGACCGGTGAGAGATGAGGGCACGGAGGTGGAGGCCCTGAGTGCCCTCCACTGGGCCTTATTCTGCTGTGATCATGCCACCCCTGCCTATAACTTTCTGTGGCTCCCCAGTGCCCTCAGGATAAAATCCACAGCCCTATCCCTGAGCCCCAAGGCCCTGCCTCCCCTCCTGCCACGGCTCATTGCCACACATTCTGCTGCGGCCATAGTCATGCTCTCCCTGAACCCTGGGCTTGGGACCTGCTTTTCTTTCCCTCCACCTAGAATGCTCTTCCCCACCACACCCCTTCTTCTGGCTAATGCATACTCATCCTTTGAGTCCTGACATGAATATCACCTCCTCCAAGAAACCTTCCCTCACCTCCCAGGCTGGGTCAGGCATCTCACTTGGACTGTCACAGGCCCTGTGCTCTTCCCTCACTGCCTAGCAACTCATCCTCCTCTCTCACTACAGACCGGCTCTGTGAGAGCAGGACTGGCTCCTGTGCACGCCAATAGCCCCAGGCCCCAACACACAGTAGGTGCTCAATAAGGCTTGTTGAATGAATGCCTGAGTTCATAGGCCCTTGCCGAGGTCTTAGCTGTGTATTGTCTCACAGGTCAGGCCTCCAGGCGGGGGAGGAGGGACTAACTCAAGAATGACGCACCTACCAGGCCCCTGTGGTGCTTTGCATTTTTGACCTCATTCTTTACTCCCATCCTGCCCAGGAAAGGGGTGTTCTTGTACGTGCTACACAGATGAGGAGATGGAGGGTGGGACTCATCCTCTTTTCTTGCCCCCCACCACCTCACCCACATCCAGGCCCCAGCCAGGGCCACCAGACCCACGGCCTCTCAGCCAGGCTAATCCAGATGTCCTCTTTTCTGGGCCAGTCCCAGAGAAAACTCACTCCCAGCTGGGGCCTGTCCCATCCTTTCTCTCTCCCCCTCTTCCTCCCCCTCCCCACTTCCTTCCTTCCTGCTCTTGGACATTCCCTTGGCAGGAAAGGCCCCAGGATCCGGGGCAAGGCCCCCAGGTCCAGCTGCCCGGGCCAGGACACATACTTCCTCCATCCACCAGCCCCCTCTGCCCTCCCCTGGGGCCGGAAATCGGATCCAGGCCTCGGGAACGTGGAGCTGCTGCACAGGGGACAGCTTAAGGTCATCTCGTCCCTCCCTCTGCCTCCAGCCAGAGCACTGGCAGAGGACCGCTGGAGCTCATCCTGGAGGCCTGGAGTCGGGCACCAGGCCTGGTAGGGGCTTCGTCACTCTGCCTGTGAGCTGCTCTCGTTACCAAGGCCTCTTCAGGAAGGCCCAGAGCCTTTGTCAACCTAGTATAATCACTTCTAGGATCTCATGTGCTGAGTCACTTGACACAGCACCTGGCACAAAGTGAGCGCTCAGCTGACAATGCCTCTAATCATTATTATTCTCCCCAATACCATCACCGTCCGATTTAATCCTCACAGCTATCCTGGGAAGTAGACAGAGTTTTTAATCCTCATTTTATAAATGAGGAAACTGAGGCTTGGAAAGAAGGAAATGACTTGCCCAAGCTCCTTCAGTAAGTATAAGAACTGAGCCCAAACCCAGACCAGACCAGTGGTTCATCACTTCACTGCTCTGCGGCCCACCCGTCCATTCTTGGTGATTCTGGAATAATTCTTTACCTGCTGGGTGCCTCAGTTTCCCCACCCACACAATGAGGAGGAAGATGGAGGAGGCATCTCTAAGGACCTATAAGTCTAAGGGAACTCACTCACTACTCCATTGAGCAGAGGCTAGCTGAGTGCTGTCCTGATGCCAGACCAGAGGTGGGCACAAGATAACAGATCTGACCCTGGCTGGTCCTACAGGCCAAGGTCACCCAAATCAAGGACAGACTGCAGGAATCTAACCTGGATCCTTCCTGTTGTAGCTCCATCTATTTCCCCCAATACACAGAAGAGAGAATACACACTGTGGGAGAGAGAAAGGGCACCGCAGGACTGCTGAAGATTGGGGAACTGGTCCAGGCTGGCGGGCAGAGGACTGAGGGCTGGCAGGTGGGCAGAGGCAGTAATGGCATCATTCAGGAGTAGGCCGATCGATGGGGATCCCATTGCTAAGGGCTTGGGGCCAGGCAGGAGCTGCCAGGCCTGGAATAGAGCTGCCTCACCCTACCACCCCACTCCGGCCCCATCCACCCATGCCCCAGCCCTTCTTCAGGCAGCACACCCCGGATAAAAACCCTAATTGCTGAATCCTTTTTTTTTTTTGGAATTTTATTTTATTTATTTTTTTTATACAGCAGGTTCTTACTAGTTACCCATTTTATACATATTAGTGTATATATGTCAATCCCAATCTCCCAATTCATCCCACCACTGAATCCTTGAGTAGAGATCCATTTCTTAGCGGATTTAGCACTCCCCCCACCACCAGTCCCAAGCTCCCTAACCAATGTTCTCCCTCAGCCCAGGCTCCAGTCCCTCTGCCTTGCCACCAGAGAGGGGCCTGGATTGCCAACAACCCCACCGCACCCCACTCCCACCCCCAGCCCCAACCCTCCGCGAGCCAGCACTAGGACAGGCCCAACAAACTATGACGCTGGAAGAGGAAGGGAAGGAACGCACCACCTTGTCCCCGTGCTGCAGCCCAGGGAGCTGTGCAGCTCCATGGCCACCAGAGGGCGCGCGCCCCCTCCCAGAGCCGAAGCCGCGGCGGCGGCGGCGGCGGGCCCGGCGGGGCTAACAGAGGATAAGGGTGGGGGTGCGGTCACTCCCGGCAGAATTCCCCGAAATGCAGCCCCATCCTGGGCGCGGACTCAGACTCGTAAGACAAAGGCCTCGGACGCAGCCCCTCGACCTCCTCCCGGGCCGCGCCCCGCGCTTCGGTCTTCGGTTGGCCGCTCGCGCGCCCCCTCCTGGCCATCTGGAGCACTGCGGTCTGGCGGAGCTCGGGCTGGGGGGATGGAGTGGGGAGGGGCGCAGATCAGGAGGATAAGGGAGATTTACCAGAAAGTAGAGAGTGGGGCAGGGGGTGCATAGTGGGAGTATACTGGGTTGTAGTGGTTAGCACTGGGTGAACAGGAGTACTGGGTAGGTACTGATTGTAGGGTACTGGGTGGATAAGAGGAGGGCACTAGAGGCCACCAGGCAGGTACCCGGCAAAGTGGGTCGTCCCTGGGGGATATTAAGGGGCACCAAGCCTAAACTGAAAGGAGGGCACCAGATAGTTAGTGGGTATGAACTGCGGGGTGGGGTGCTGAGTGGATATTTGAAAATACTGAGTAAGCATAGGGGGCTAGTGGATAACAACTGGAGGTGCCAAGTGGGTACTTGGAAGTACTGGCAGGCCCTGGGAAGATACTGGGCGAGTACCAGAGGCACTAGGTGGGAACTGAGCCCACACTGGGAAGCACTGAGTTTGTTTCAGGGTACTGGGGACATGGGCAATAGTGGTGAGAAGTGGGGATACTGGTGGACATTGGGTGAGTACTGGAAGTCACTGGGCTTGCACTCATACCCTGGACAGGATGGCACTTCCCCAGCAGTACCTCAGTGCCCCCTCCCAACAGCCCCTCGAGGCTGGATCATTGTGCCATTTTCACAGCGTGGACTTAGATTAGAGATGTCCCTTGGCCAGTGGGGGTCTCCTGCCCTGACCAGAACCTGTTCCTGATTTCCCGGACAGAAGTTGGGGCGGGGGGAGTGCTGCACATGGACAGAGGACAGAGCCCTCATATTGTCCACCTCCCCCAGATGGAGAGGGAAGTAAAGACAGGTCAGCCCCTCATCTCTAGAAAAATAAGGAGCCCCCTCCTCAGTCCCTCCCACCAGGCTTCGGCCTCCTGGCCCAGCTTGCTGGCTGCTGGGCCGGGAGGGGCTGCCAGGCTCGGCCTCCTGCCCACTGCGGGGCGCCGGGGGAGGGCGGCGCGCGGCTCGAGATGCCGCGTTGCCATGGAGACGCTGCCGCATCCTGACTGCTCCTGGCAACGGGGTCCCGCAGCCAGGCAGGCGCTCGGCGGGGACCCCAGGGAGCGGGCGCGCCAGGCTGCCCACGGCGCCGCCAGACCCCCGGGACACGGATACGAATCCCCCACCCACAGATACCCCTCAGTCATACTCCCACGGCTCACACAAGTACACAGGCGGCCCAGCTGCAGCAGCCCAGGCGGAACTGCAGCCCAAACCCGCCCTGCAGCCCCTACTCATTAATTCAGCAAACATTTGCCGACCGTCTCAGTGCCAGGCGCGAGATGGCCACTGCGGCTGCGGCGACGAGTCACACGGGGACGCAGCGCCGCCGCCGCCATCCCCACCCCCCCATCTCACAGCCCACAGAGGAAGCAGACACAGAAACAGTGCGATCGATACTGTGACCCCAAGAACTGCCACCCGCCAACTGTGCTAAGCCCTCCTCAGGCAGCGTCTCACCCAAACTGTACCACCCTTGGGAAGCACTGTGAGAACCCCTTTTTTATGAGGGGTTGAGGAAACCGAGGCATGGAGAGCGTATTTATTCACCAGAGGGCATATCGCATGGATCTTAACCACTTCCCCACACTACCCCTGCTAGAAGGGTTTCCAGAGCATAGATGAGGGAGGACCCAACTCAACTGGGGAGGTGGCCGGGAGAATCTCAGACTTGGAGGCCTGGGAGAAAACGAAAATCTGCCAGCCAGAGCAAGAGGAAGCATCCTTGGCTAAAATGACAACCAGAGCAAAGACCTGGAGAATTTAGAGTGTGGGGGAGAGCAAGGGCAGAATATGTGGTTAGAAAGCTGCTTGGAGACAGATCTGGGAGGCTCCGTCTGTATGCCAGGCCAAGGGGCCTGACTCCATCCCTAGAGGAGTAGGAAGGTACAAGTAAGGGAGGGGTGCACTGACTGTTGCTCTGGCAACCATGGGGAGGGGGTTGGGCCCAGAGCGGGGTGAAGCTGGGAGACTGGGGGGCAGGCCATGGTCATCATCCTGGTGAGGGACAAATGGATCCAACCCCCTGGCAGTGTGGGGTCCAGAGAGGAAGCAGGACACCTCCTTCTTGACTTCCCAAGCAGATTCTTTGCCTGAACCAGGAACCCAGGGAATGACCGCAGAGCTGAATGCATGATAACATGGGGGCTTCAGGAAGAGCGAGAGCTTCAGGAGAGCAGCAGATGGGAACGTGCTTCAGAGTGACATGAGGAAAGACCAGGGCTAGACCTCTGGAAAGACTTCCACGAGGAACTGGTCTGAGTTTCTGAGAGAGGCGAGGGAATCCCTGAGCAGAAAAGAGACCCTCACACATATGGGCATGAAGCAGACAAGCCATCCCTCCCAGACCCTTCCTGCCACAGTTGCTCCTCCCTGGCCTGTCCAGCAGATCGCGTCCAGGGCACCTCCCTGAGGAGGCACAGTATCCAGCCCTAACCAGCCCCCACCAAGGTTAGCCTAATTTTTTCCCTTCCGTGGATTCAGGTCATTGCTCCCTGTCCTCTCTCCGAGGCGCCTCGGAATGTGACTAATTCCCTCCCTTCATTTACAGGTCCTGTTACCTGGGAGGTATTTATAGCGACAGCCTCCCTCCCTCCCCAGCGACTCAGCTGCTCTCCCCCCAGGCCATCTCTCCCCCACTCGGCCAGCCTTTGCCTCCCTTCTCTTCTGCCACCGCTCCACCACCTCCCTGCCAGCTTCCCCCCACCCTGCCATTCCCCTCGCAGGAAGAGAGGCAGCTCAGGTGGGAGGGGCCTGACCCAGCAGCCTGGCCTTTCTGACTGGAGTGCTGTCTGCAGGGGAGGATGCCCATCCCCTCTTGAACACCCCAAGTAGGCAACTTAAGGGTCAGGCCAGGGGTGGGTGATCTGTGATCTCACCATGCGGTCTGATACTAACAATAGGTAAGAATTATTAAGTGCTTATTATTATTACCTCTGGTTTGCAGATAAGGAAATTGAGGCTCAGAAAGACCAAATGACCAACCCAGGGCTGAGCATGGCGGCACCAGAAGCCAGAGTTGTGGTTGGGGGGGGCGGAAGTAGGAAATGCAGGGCCCTAGTAGTTGGGCCCTGACAGAACAAGAAGTACCAATGGGAGGTATCTGTGAGCACCCTTGTAGATCTGGCACCAGGCCAGGTCTCCACCACCCTGGAAGACAGGGAGCCTCACCCAATTTACAGATAAAGGCTACAGACTCAGAGAGGTTCTGTCAACTGCCAGCAATCACACAGCACCTGGTAGGCAGGAGTAGGCCATGCCTACTCAGATGCCCACAACCCCTGATCCTCATTTCCTGAGTGGACAGCCAGGCCCAGGGCTTAGGTAAGGAGAGGGGAAGCAGCTAGCAACCCTGTCCATGCTGGCAGATAGAGAGTGGGACCAGGCATCCCAGGTGACTGGGGCTAGAGGTCAGGGAGCTGGGCAGTGGAAGTGAGGCGCTCTGGACCAATTCTTCAGCAGGGCGGTGCAGCGGGTGCCGCCTAGGAATGAACATCATAGGCTTTAGTCTTCAGCCTGGCTCACCCCAAGCTTGACGTGGGACCTTGGGCAAGGTCTGGCCTTTCTCTGCGTCTCAGTTTCCCCAGTCATGCTATCGCAACTCTGAGCGCCAAAGTACCCCCAAGCAGTTCTGAGTCAGGTCTTCCCAGGCTCACCCACAGCGCCGAGAGGCTGAGGGGGCCAGAGAGGGGTCTGTGCCCAGGTGGCCATCTCTTCCCCACCCATGGGCACACAGGGTCCTCGATGAAGAAACACGGTGTATACAAATAATTAAACGGAAGAACTGGAGTGATTAGGGCAGATGATTATTGTCAAATTATGATTTATCTTGTAGTGGAATTAGTATTCCCCCAAAGGGCCCGGCGTGGCATGGCGCCCGCCACGGCCCGTGATTAATCGCCGTCTCCAGAAGGTCACCTCCAGCCACTGCAGATTAACTCAGTGGGGAAACTTCTTTCCGTAATTCAAGCTGTTGTTCCCACAACCTGTCATCCTCCGCAGAAAAGGACGATTTCGTCAGGGAGCCCAAGGCGGGGGCCATCCACTCCCTGAGCCCCTCCCGGCTGCAGACATGATATATGGTGCGTCCCGACACGGGTGACCACGGTGGGGGTGGGCAGCGTCCGCCGTGGGGTGGGCAGGAGGAGGCAGGAGTAGGGGGAGCGTGGGGGGAACGAGGCACCGCCAAGCAGAAGTAGACTGAGAGGGGAGAGAGCGCGCGCGGGCGGTGGCAATTAGGAAGAAAATTGGATTTTTCAGCGTCCAGAGGCAGCTGGGATCTGCGGTGTGCAGCGCTGCCACCCCCTTCCCCAATGCACACAGGCACCCAGCTCCAGCCAGGCAGGGACTCCCCAGGAGGGATGGAGCATGGGGGACAACGGGCCTCCTTCGGGAAGGTAGGAGGTATAGAACCAACAGACAGCAAAAAAGAAGCTGGTCAGGCCTGAGGCCAGACCCTGCAGAGCCATCCAGCGGAGAGCAGCCTTCCTGACCAGAGAGCTAGAACCAAGATCCCATTTCCCCAGCAGGAGACACTGCCAAAGCCACAGGCTCACGTCACCTGGGGCTGCAAATCATGGCCACCTCCATCTGGCACCCCAGACCAGGTCTGGGAGGGGGCTCCGGATCTGTTTCCATGTGCATGGAGAACAGTGGGGACAGAGCCCTGCATCCCTGCCTCCTCACCCCAGCCTCTGCCCATGACTTATTTCCCTGAGTGGGGGGCGGGGAGGCGGTGGTGGCGGTGTGAAAGCACAAGTGCCTTCCCTTCCCTTCCACCGAGGCCTGTCTGGCTTGGGAGGGGTGGGGTGGTGTCTTGTGCCCATGGTACAGATGAGAAGGCTGAGGTATGATGACTTTCTGCTGTGAAGCCACCCTGGGTCCCCAGCACCCTCACCTCCAAGCTCCTTCAGGCTCTGCCCTTTCAGAGCCCCCCTGCTCACCCCATCTCCAGAAACATTCACTGTGCACTATTCTTTCAGGCCTCCAGGCTTTGCATGTTCCTGAAATGTGCTTCCTGTCCCCAGCCCTCGTCTGGTAAACTTCTCTTCATTCTTCTCAATCCAACCCATTTGTCCCTCCAGGAAGAGAGGGCACCCCCAGCCCACTAGAAGCCCGGCCCGTGTGAGCACAAATCCCCTTGTGCAGGAACTGTGCTCTCTCACTGGCCACCCGCACCAGAATGCACACTCTCTGTGGGCCTCCTACATCTATCTCCCCAGTGCCAGCACAGACCCAGCCCAAGTAGGTACTCAGGAAACCATGTGGAAGTTGCCAAGCGCTCAGGGGCCTCCACTCCCCACTCCCCCCAGTCCCCAACCCCTGCTTACTAGAGCCCAGATCTGAGGGTTGAGGGTAGAGGGCAAAGGCAGGGCCCCTTGCCGGCTGGCGCCCTCGAGGTCCAGAGGCCTGTTTTTAGCTGAGAACAGAAACATGTATTATGTATACCGTGGTTTGCTCAGAACATTCTCTGGTCTGAGATATTTAGAGTTGTGAAGACCCAGCACTATTTGGGAGAGAAAATCTATTTCTCTCCTTCTCAGGAGTTGGGGGTAGGGGAACAGCTCTCCCCAAAATCACTGGGACTAAACACTGATATTTTCTTTGGGGAGAAAGGGACTTTCTATCCTCTGCTGGGACTGTCTGGCAGACAACCCTGCTCCCCCCCACCCACACACCAGTCTTTGGCTGATGGCGGTAATAAAAACTACCATTTCTATTACACCTTACTTTTAAAATACCCTTTGCTGCATTCACTCACTGACTCTTCAGGGACAAGCCAAAGAAACTTGTTAACCCCATTTTACAGAGGAAGAAGCAGACTGGGTGGAGGTAGCAGGTGACATATCCAAGGCCGAGGGTTGTAAGCAATGGAGGTGGCTGTGAGTCTGGGGAGGATGATGCTGGTCCCACTCCCCACCCAGCCTACTCTGTGGAGTCATCACCTCCCCACACAGGCAGCTTCAAAACCTTTACCCCCATCCCTCCCCAAGGCCCAGGTGGGGTGGGAGAGGATAGAGAGCTGGGGCAGGGGCTCTCCCAGGGGAGGACCCTCTTCCTGTGAGCTCTGAATCTGTAAGCCTGGTTTAAATCCCAACCATGGCCCTCACCAGCTGCGGATCCTTGGGCAGGTCACTTTACCTCTCTGTGCCTCTATTTGCTCATCTGTAAAATGAGTTTCAACCGTGTAGGGCTGTTGTGAGGATGAAACAAGACTGGGGCCTAGCCTGGCAAACAGTAAGGGCTCAATAAATGTGAGTTGTGCTTGTCTTTGCTTGTTGTATCATGTTCACCATCTTACTAATGTCTCCTGGAGGAGGTGGAGAGAGCTGATAGGGTCCCCATTTCCCAGAGATGGAAACTGAGTCAGCAGGCTTTCCAGCAGGCAGAGGACACCATCAGATAAATGGTCCTAAAGGCAGGCTGAGATACTGTCCCCCCCCTCCCAAGAAACCTCCACTGCTCCGTGCCCGTGGAACACAGCACAACCACCCAGCCAGAACAATCTGCCAGCTTCTTCTCTATTCCTAAAACACTGCTGGTCGGTGCCTCCCAGCCTTTGCCCAAGCTGGTCCCTCTACCTATGATGCCATTTCTCAGCTAGCTCCACTTTTGTTACCAAAACCTTTCAAGGCTCCGCCTAAAGGCCAGGCCCTCCCAGGAAACCACCCGCGAGCTCCAGCCCACGAGGGGCGCTGGTGCCGCTGACCACCTCGTCCCCCCAAGTGGTTTTCTGAACCCCTTCCCGAGTCGGGCAGGGCCTCCCAGTCTGACCCTGGGCGCTTGGTAGGGACATACGGTGGGTGCCCCGACGTCGGGGATGGGGGGGGACACAGCCTCTCCCCCCACCCAACTCCCTCCAGCGCCGCGGCCCGGTCTTTGATCCGGCTGCCTCAGCGCCCCAAACCTGATTGGCATCGAATTACGCTGCGCGGCGGAGGGAGATAATGGCGGGAGGCGCGGCAGACATGAAAGGGGGGGGCGGGGGCGCAGCGGCAGTCCGGGCCGTTGTTAATGACCCAATAAAAAGGAAGAGGGGGGAGAAATAACCCTCCCTTCCATCCCCGCCCCCAAGACAGCGGCCGGTGCACACAAAGCCGCCGCCGACTCGGAAATTACCGCGCCTCAGCCCAGCGCAGCGTGACTGGAGTGGGGTGGGCTCACCTGGCGGGCGCGGGAGGGAGGACGCACGGGCACCGCGACATACACAGTCACGCAGACGTGCACACATACTCATCCTGTCTTTACTATTTTTATATTTTTCCATCATGCCGTTTTTGCATTAATTGCGATTTTTGAAAAAATATTACACTAAAATAATTTTCCTGATTACTGAGAAATGTTGTGCCCACAGTAGTCCCAGCCCTGAAACACTGTCACAGACAGCACCATTCAGTGACACGCACACATGATGTCTCACATGCACACAGACACAGTTAAGACAGCTTCACCCGCAGTCACACACACAGATACTGACACACGGACGGACCGACACACCATCACGCATGCTGTCACACCTAAAGTCACTTGCAGAAACAGAGCTACAGGGGTACACACACCCAGCAGGGCATGCAGAGATGCTCACACAGAGACACACCCAGAAGCTGGGAAAGAGACAGACATACAAAAATACACACACACTGAGACAAATGAGGAAGAAACTCAGAGACGAACAAACACATCACACAGGCCATGCAGAGAGAGACAGGTAGATTGATACATACTGAGATCTATAGACAAACACAAACCCACACAGACTCCTAAAGATACCGCCACACACAAACAGACCTGGGTCACAAAAGCACACACACTGACACATGCATCCACACACAAATCCCTACCCCAATGGAGTCTGGGACACACCCCATGCCCTCGAGGCCACCCACTTCACACCCTCACTCACATGTGCTCAAGTGTGTTCAAGAAAATTCGAGAGGGCCAAGAGCCAGGTTGACCCAAGCAAAGATGAAGTGGGGTCACTGAGCCACAGAGGCCAGAGAACATGGCAGGGGGGAAGGAATGGGAGTGCAGCTGCATTGAATCCATGAGGCTGGGGCAGATGGTTTTAAATTGTCAGAATATCAGTTGTATTTATCTCTAAAATAGGGTTCATCTCCTCTCCTATGGGATTATGTGAGTCAATAGGCAATAAGCAGGTACTAAATGTTGGCTGCCATTACCATGTGGACTCCCTTAGGGGCAGCCCAGACTCTCCACTGCACCTCTCTCCAACGTGTGTGTGTGCACACACACACACACACACACTTCTCTTGGCTCTCGATCTTTTTACTGCCAGGAAGGTCCCTCTTAAATCTAATCTGAGTCCCTCATGCTGTAAACTAAGCCCATTCTGGGAATAGAGAGGGCTAGCCCCTCCAAGGAACCTCTCCTGCTCCAAAACACAGCACCCTGAGCACCAGGAGTTCTGGGGACCAGATGGGACTCCATGATGGGGTCAGGCTCTAGGTTAGGCATGCTTTGCTCTGCTATCTGATTTCAAATCCCAGCTCCACCATGAACCAAGTGTATAACTTGGGCAATGACTTGGCCTCTCTGGGCCTGGGTTGCCTTCACTGTGAAATGGGTTAACAGCATCCGTATCTGACACTGGGAGGATGAAATCGCTCTCAGGCTGAGCTCATGGACCATGGCTGAAGCTGCTAGTCCACGTCAGGGTCAGAGGTGAGGGGTCAGGGTGCATACTCCCCGCGCACACACACCAGGACAAAGGCCCTCACTGCAGCTCCTTCTTAGGTGGACAAGGGGACTTTATGAGCCAAACCTCCAGGCCTAATGAATGTGATTAATCACAGGCCCAGGCACACAAGCCATGGGGACAGCTGGGAGGGAGGGTCACAGTCAGCTCAGTTACCCAAAAGAGTGAAGGCGGAGGAAACGAGATTCCCAGTGGCCTCCCCCTCTCCCATCACGTTGAACCCAGGCTCTCCTAGTCCCTGCTAACCAGAACGCACCCCTCAGCCCCAACACACTGAGAAAGTCCCTTCTCATGTCTAAGTTCATTTCTCCTGCTGCAGGTCGGGAAGCACACGAGGTTTGCAGTCAAAGTCTTGGCTGTCCCTAGACAGGCAGGTTAGAAAGGCTGTGACTGGTCTCCGGGAGGCTGAGCTGTGTAGTGTTGGGTTTGATGGTAGTGAGTGGGTTGAGGCAAAAACTCTCAGCACCCAGCCTCTGGCCCTGGAGAAAGGCAAGAATAAAGAAAGGAGCTGGTGGCAAGGAGGGAAAGGTCCCCTTCTCCCTCTTAAGGGCCTGTGTGTGTGACCCGGTGTGAGGAGGATGGGGCAGAGGTGGTCGAAGGCTCTGGCCAGGGCTGCAGTAGGAGGGGGCAGCCCACTCAGGCAGGGGCGCCGCCGAGTTATAAATCACCCTCGACTCAATTAGAGCCTGTGAAAGGTTGTGCACACCCAGCAGAAAGCACCGCGCTTGGCGGGCAGCCAGCTCCCTGAAGGGGGGTGGGGGCGAGCGATCTGGTGTGTGCCTACGTGTGTGCACATGTGTGCGTCTGCCTCATTGTGCAAATGTGCTTGCGTGTCTTTGTGCATGTGTCTGTATGTACCTGTTTGTGCCTGTCTGTTCTCCATAAGCATGTGTATGGGGGTGAGCACGTAGGCCTGTGGATTCTTGTGTGTGCAATCTGCTTGCATATCCTGTGTGTTTGTCACAGAGCGTGTCTGTATGTACCTGTTTGTACGTATTTGTGCTGTGTGTACCCCTGTGTGTGTGTGAATGTCTTCTTGCCCGTGTGTACCCAGGTGTGAGTGCTTATGTTTGTGACTGTTACATGCAGGGGCCTGACGAGTAGGGGTTGAGGGTTTACCAGAGCCAGGCTGGGCCCTGCCTCATCTTCACCCACATCCAGAGGTGGGACTACCTTGATGTGTCTCTAGACCAATACAATGTCTCACCTGTCCCTTTTCTACCCAAGCCACAGACAAAAGCTTTCAGATCCACCCATGTCCCCAGAAACACATGAGGCCCTGAATCAGGATCCCCATGGGAGAGGTCTGCACAGGTATCATTAGCCAGGAGTCAGTTTGGGACCTGTGACTCAGTTTCCCCCATGTAGTAGAAAAATGCTACAATGGCATTTTTCTGTGGAGATGTGGGGGGATCTAAACCACTAAGTCCTGGGCCTCCTTGCACAGCCCAGAGAACCCAGCCATGGGTATAGCCCTCAGGCCCCAGATCCCACAGCCTGCCCCCCATGGAGGGTAGGAGGCAAACCCACACTGGGTTCAGCTTCTCTCCTGCCCCAGATACCCAGGCTCCACAAGGGGTCCTCCTCCCTCAGCCTCTGGGGAGACCCCCTCCCTGAACCATGTTCTGCTCCCATTTACTGACCAGGTGCCAGGGGTGGGAGGTGGATGGGTCTCCCTCAGGGCAGCCTCCAGGAGGAAACCTATCCATGTGCCAAACATCACCCTATGTTTTCCGCAGGCCCCTGCAGGTCCCACATCTGGAACCATTTCAGGCAGGAGAAGCATAGGACTGAGCTGCCCCTCCTTTGATGCTGGGGCTGTGGGGAAGGGTCGTGCCCTTTAGGGGGTTGAGGGTCACCATGCATGGATGGCACACCTCCTGAGGATAGGAAAACGGAGGTGGGGGAGGTGGGAAGAGCAGGAATGGGCTGAGACCTGGGGGAGGAACAGCTCCTCCAACCTGTAGGATGCAGTGCGGGGGGGACTCCAGAAGATGACCAGCATTTTAATCCTGGAGGGATGGCCAGAGCCAAACTTCACTCTTGCTAAGCCTCAGTTTCCCCATTAGTAAAATGAGAATATTACTTCCCAAGCAGGATTCTGGGGAGGATCCATGTGAGAGGATATCTTAGCATGGGGCCAGCACATCAGTAATGCTCAGGATGGGGTAAGAGCTGTTACTGTTGTTATAATCATTATTTTGCTTAGAACAAAGCTGTTTCCCACCAAAGCTCTCCATCCAGCTGAGGAGACCAGGTGAGCATCCCCAAATCAGTCAGGCTATGTGGAATCAGACACTGGACTATTGGGAGGGGAGGATCCTGGAAGGCTGGACAGTCAGGAAGAACCTCCCAAAGGAAGTAGCCTGGGGTTCGTCCTTCAGAGATGGGAGAGTCAGGCAAGCTGGAGAGGAAGGGAGAGGGCATCCCAGGGGGCAGATGGGCTTGAACCAAGGACTGGAGACAGGAGGGAGCTCTACAGGACAGGTGGGCCTGACTGTGTGAGAAGCAGTGACAGGCCAGCTGGGGTGGAATGGGTATGGGAGCTGGCCTGACTTAACCTGGGGAGATGAATGAAGAGAGAGGACCAGATCATAATTACACCTCTCTGGAAGGACTCTCAGCCCTGAGGCCCACCCCACCCCCACCTGCACTGCATCCCAAAGAAGCCCTTAGGACCTGCAGGAGACCACTGACACCCACCCCAATGTATTCTCCCCACCCAGGGCTGCGAGAAGTCGGGTGGCTGCTCTCTCCTCTGTTTATTTATTCCCCTGTTTTTTTCTCTTTTCAGGAGACAATAATTATTCAGATCATCGCTGTGATTTACTCGGCAATCAGAGCCGCTCGATGCGGTGGCCGTGGAGCCGAGACAGACGAGCATCGCCAAGGAGGATGAGGCCGGGGGCTCAGCCCCCCTCCCTCCATCCGCTCGGCCTTTGTTCTCTTTGAGGTCTGCACCCGCGCTGCCTGGAGGGCAGTGGAGGCGCCCACCCCGCGGACACAGCAGCAGCTCAGAGTCTTGGGAGGCAGTGTGCACATGTGTGTGCGTCCTGGAGAAGGGGGTGTGGAGGCTCTCTGTTCCTCGGTGCTGGGCTGAGAATGGTGGAGCTACTGTGTGCATGTTTGTGGGGGTGTGTTGGTGGTGACTGGGAGTATACCGATGCATGAGCATTGAGGTCAAGTGTGTAATCAAGTTGTGCACACCTGTGTGATTACCCGGGGCCCAGGGTACATTTGCCTCTGCAAGCTTGTTCAGAAGTGCAAGGGGCAGGTGCCCAAACGTTTGCATTTTAGGCACATAGGGGGAGGGGAGGAAGGTTGGGCTGAAGCTGTCTAAGGTGATCATTGTTGGGACAGTGGCGGAATTCTAGCTAGGTCTCTCAGACAGCGCTAGGGGTTGGGGGTTGGGGGTTGGGGAACAGTGATGGGCTCACATCCAAATGCCGAGTTCTGGTCAGTGCTGGGGCCCCGGGGGTCACGTGGATACAGGTGTGGCTGTATACAGGCGTGTGTACACACGTGTACCCGCAGGCCTTCGCCCCCTCTTGCCCGCCGGCTGGCGCGGTGACGGTGACCTCTTTACCGCCTCCGCAAAGGCCCCTTGAAATCCCTGCGCCGTCGCATTTGGCTGCTCTAAGTGATGGGAACGGCCTGCGCTTCCTGATCAATCGCTTAAAATTCAGGGTCGGCTCGCTCGCGGGAGAGGGCTGCCTGCCAGCCCCACGCACCGCGCTCTGCCGCCTCCCCCTCCTCCTTGCTTTGAGGTGGGGGGGCTGCAATACTGCCGTATTGGAAAACATCCCCGCGCTGGCTGGGGGGCCCGGTGGGGCCAGCGCTGGAAGCCGTTCCACTCGAGCAGATGGCTGTGAAACTTTGGCGGCGAGATAAATTGGGTCTGACGGCGTGAGGCCGGCTCACAGATGGGCGGGATTCTCACGCCGGCCCCCACGTCCGGCCCGGCCGCGGGCAGAGCCGGCGCCGCTCAGAGCCCCCTTTGGGCACCCGCCCGGCCAGCAAAAGCCTTCGGGGGGCCAATAGCCTCTCTCCGCCGGAGGCGCCCTCCATCACATTCCTTCCGGCCCCAGATCTCCCCAGAGACAAGCCCAGAGGGAGGGGCAGCCCCAGTCCCCGCCTGGTCACCTCCACCAAGCTGGCAGCTGGGCTTTCCCCCTCCTCTGCCATCCGCAGAGGCCTGAAGCGTGAAGGTTAACAGCTGGGGGGGAGGCTGCGTCTCCCTCCCTACCCCGTCTCTGCTGCAGCCCCGCCCACCTGCCAGCCCTGGGGACATCGTAAACAGGGCTGTGAGGTGTGGAGGTGGGGGGGGGGAACGGCTGAAGGGAGGGAGAGAAGAGAGAGCCAGACAAAGAGAGGAAGTGAAAATGAGCAAAAGGCGAAGAGAGACCTAAGCAGAGACCGAGGGACAGCTAGAGACAGAGTCAGGCAGAGAAAGAAATGGAGACGGAGATGTAGAGATAGACACCCACAGAGAGAGGAGAAGTAAGGGAGGGACCTCAGAGCCAGGGAGGAGACACACAAAGAGAGTGGGAGGAAGGCGACGGATAGGACGAGGGGACGAGATACAGGCGGGGAAGACCTCGAGCTTCGGGCAGTCGTTGGGGGTGGGGATGAGCGTAGGTTGGGGAGCAGGGAGCGGCCTCGGGCTACCCCCGCCCCCACCGTGAGGGCCTTGGCCCAGAACGAGAGAGTGTCGCCTGCCCCACGCCGCGCCCTCGATCCCGACACCACTCCCCCGCCTCGGTTTCCCGGGGAGTGCCGCTGAAGGGGGTGGGGCGGGGAGCTGCACGGCCATCACTCTGCCGCTGAGCCCCTGTCGAGCCGACTCCCTGGCGCATCAGTCCAGTGGGCAGATATCGATCCGGCCCAGCCAAGCTCGATACCCGCGGTCTGCAGCCCGCTCTGCAGCGGTCCTGCAAAGAAGAGGAGGGGGCTCACTCCTCGGGCCGCCCCCGCCGGGATTCTGAGCCAGAATAAACCCTCAGAGTCCGGCGCACTCGCCCCCGCATGTCCCTAAGTGGCCCGACTCGTTGGGCCAGGCACCAAGCGGCAGGGGGATGGCCCGGGTGACCCCCAGCCCCGCCTCCTGCAGGGCGCGAGAGGCCAGAGCGAAAAATCTTTGCTGAGTTGATGAAGTTGAAGTTTCGTAAAGGGCGTGAAAGAGACAGCCAATCAGCGACTCCTCATTTACATGGGCTCTCTGATTGGCTCTCACTGTGCCTCTTTAGAATGTTACTTTGAAACCTTAAGAAAACGACCAGAAAAGTCTCGCTGATGAGCGAGAGCGGGGAGCTCAGACCCCTCAAGTTCATGTAGGACCTCCCCAGGTCAAGCTCTGAGGGGAGGTGGGGAGCTTATACATGGTCTCGCCCAACCCTCACGATGCAGGATACAGACCACCAGCTTGAGGCCAGAGGGTCAGAGAGATAGAGATTGACCAGGACTCAGGTTCTAGGTTCCGCCCAGCACCCTGCCAGGTGCCAACCTTCAGAGAGCCAGATGTGTAGTCAGGGGTCATTTCAGACTGGAGGCCGAGAGGAGAGAGAGGGGCTAGCCTGGCTTACAAATGAGGAGCTTGTGGTGCAGAGAGTCTTGTCCGTGACAGAAGCAGTGGGGTGGTGTCACCAAGTTCTGCAAGCCCACAAATAATGCAGCTTCAAAGGTAGGCACAATTGGCTCCCCGGCTGACCCTCAGGCTAACCTGACCTTGAGTCCTAGACAGCCCACACATGAACCCTTAGGAGCACACTGGCAGGCTGAAGCCTCAGGGGCCTAGCGGAGTGGGTTTGCTCTGGGCGGAGACTGGCACCAGGCTACCCGAGCAGCCTAGCACTGCCCCTAGTCCACACTCCTGGGCCCAGCAGGCCGAGTCACTCTTGGGGAGGGAGGAGAGGTCTGGACATTGGTAGCTGTGAGTAGAGAAACAGTTTCTGTCTTGAGGCTTCCACCCTGCCCTCCCCTTCCTGACTCCCACCCCCTGCTGGGAAAAGGGTCCCCTGGGGTGGCCATTTGCAAATCTGGCCCAGCTTCCTAGCCCACACCCCTCCCTGGGGCCCAGCACTGATGACTCAGGCCTGGGGAGAGGGAAGGGTGTCTAAGAGAGGATGGGGGACAAGTGCTGAGTCTCTAGCTGAAGCTGAAGAGAAAGCCCCTCCACTGTCTGCCTATGGCACATTAGGGGACAGTTGGGAGAATTCACTCAGTGGGGCTCTAACCCCACCCCAATTCTTTCCCAGTGACAGAGCCTGGAGACAGAGCTCTGTCATTCAACTCCAGACAGCCTGCATGCAGAACCCAAAGTATATGTGAAAGGGAGGCTGTGCCTGAGTCCTTGTGTGCATGCAGCTGCTCCTGTAACAGGTTATACACACACCCCTGTGGGATCTTGGGCAGCAGCATCAAGTGCTGGGGCAAACACACCTTGTTTGCAGAAGATTCAGGAGCCCCACCATCGGTGCCCTCCACCACCTGCCAAGCCCCAGAGCTCAGCCGGCTCGTGTGCCAAACTTGCTTTGGGCACAGCTCACACATCTCTGAGCCTCAGGCTTCTCTGTAAGTCCATGCTCTCCTGAACACACCATTCCCAGTGGAGGCAGCTGCCGAGAAACCCTGGAAGCGGAGGCAGAGGGAGGGCCTTCTCAGAAGCCCAGCTGGTTCAGCCTGTGGTCCAGGAGTCCAGTGGGACAGGGACAAGATTGCCAAGTCCCACGGTTCTCAACAATTCTCAGAATCTCCTCTCTCCTCCCGCCTTCCTGCCCACCTCATAAATATCATGAGCCTGGGTTGCGTCTGGGGCAGGAGTGGGGCGCTGCATGTACATTTGTGTGTGTGTATGGATACACACATGGGGAGGGTGTGAGAGCCCCCTCCGCCTCCCTCCAACCGCTGCCGCCATTGCACTCTGAGAAGCTGAGATAATCCCTCACCATCTGTCTTGTGTTGCTAACCCGCTCAGCCGGACAGCTGCCTGGGCCACAGCTCTGCAGGCTAGCGGGTGCGGGGCACTGAGGGAGCTAGCCAGCTCTGAGGACCTAGCAGCAGGGACACTCAAGCCTCCCACCCCAGTACACCCCACCTGCCTGGCTCTACAGAGGGAGAAAGTGAGGCCAGAGAGGGAATGGGCAGGACTTGCTCCATTCCTGCTTCTGACCATGGGAAGGAGTAGAGGACTGGAAAATGCTCGCTGGTCTGGGGGCTGGGAGCTGACCCTCCCAGAATGGAGGGGGATGGACAGAATGACCTGCTGACTTATACTCCTCTGAGCCCTCCACACATATCCCTCTGATGGGAGAGGTACAGTAGGGACAAATCAGGCCTTCTGGACCCAGGGAAGGGGAGGAGGTGCCATCTCCCCCGCCTCTGGAGGCCAGTGTCCAGGCCTCCAACTGGCCAACTTCCCAGAGTCTGGAGGAAAACAGTCTCATAGGATATTTGGTGGGTAACACTTAGTGTGCAGGCCCTATACCCCAAGGTCCCCTGACCATCATAATCCCCACTGTTCTGATGAGGAAACTGAGGCTCAGAGAGGGAAACGACTCACCCAGCTCACTCCAGTGAATGGAGGAACTGGGACTTGGACCCAGGCATCAGACTCCAGCAGCTCTGGCTCTGTACCCAGTTCTATCTGTCTCCCACAAAAATCAAGTCTCTCATACACACACACAAAAATCAAGTCTCTCACCCTGCCTCGCCTCTCCTACCTGTAGCTCCCCTCCCATGGGGCTATGAGGTTCTGTCAGCCAAAGCCAGGCAATCACACTCCCAGCAGCATGGTCCCAGCACAGTCAGACAGGATATCAGGCCATGCCAAGCGAGGCCTGAGGAAGGCTGAAGCCATAGAGCTGAGGGTGGCCCCCCCACTCCCTCCCTGTCAATCATCTCTCACCCACTCACACAAACAGACGCTTCCACAAACACACACTCTCCAATATAGATCGCACACACTCATCTGGTCACACCAACAGGTACTCACACACAACTTGCAGATAAACACAAGCACAGTCACACGTACGTTGCTTGCACACATACAAACTAACAGATACAAAAGCAAACTCAGTCACCCATATCCTCACACCAATACATAGACCTCTCTCATGCTAAAGACCTCTGTCACACAGCCCACCTCCAACCTCCACACACGGCAGGCTCCCAGTTCCTAAAGCCCACCCCACCCCACGCTGGCACTCCAAATTCCCACACACTGGACGGTAAGCCTCCAGGCAGGACCAGGGTATAGGTAGGAGTGGGTCAAGAAGAGGGAGGTCTGCTCTGCCCTTCCTGCCTGTGGGTGGGGGCCCTCCAGCAAGCCTACCGGTGGATTCCTGCCCCCTTCCTCAGCACCCCCTTAAGACCTTGGGGGGGCTGCCACCTGGCTACAGTACAGATGCAAGGGAACAGTCCCCCACCTCTCACCCACTGGGGCTTTCAGCTCTCCCAGGCTCAGGGAAAAGAAGGGGACCAGTGGGAAGGAACTGCCTCTCCTCTGAGGGTCTCAGTTTGTCAGGAAATGAGACATACCAGGAATAGTCTGGCAGCGGTCTAAGCCACCACAGGGGCATGGACTCCAGGTCCTGTCCATGATCTAACCACTACATGCCCTTCTTCCCAAACCTCTGCCTCTTCCCGCCTCTCCCTGCTGCTCGCAATTAAGAAGGGACTATGGAAACAGAGGCGAGTTGACCCCCTCCTTCTCCAGGCTGGAATCTGACTCCCAGATCACTGTGAACTCTTGAGCCAGAGGGACACCCCTGTCTGAGCCTGGCTTCCCTGCACCTAAGGAGGACCCAGCCTCCATCCTCACTCACACACAGTATAGCACACTCACACATACGCTCACACTCACACACTCATCCTCATACTAACTCACACACATTCACACACAAGCTCTCCTCACCCTCACACGTCCACACACACACTCACTCTCACACTTTGCACACTCAGTTACCCTCGCACATGCACATGCTTGCACACACTGTCACACACACTCTCATGCTCTCATACACTCCCTGTCACTCTCTCAAACTCACACACTATCACCCCATCACACTCACGGCCCACCTGAACAGGCTGAAGTGCGGGGGCCCTGAGGTCGGCAAAACCCTGGCAGAGGCTCGGAGGTGGGTGCTGACAGCCTGGCGTGCAGGGGAGCGGAAGGGTGGCCACAGAGGCCTGGAGCGTCCTGAATAATTCAGGGTGGTGGCTGCTGGTGGGGGGTGCGGGGGCTGTCAGCTGCAGGGAAAGTTTGCTGGCTGGATTGTTCTGGGAAGATCACTCCTCATGTTTTGAGGAGAATCAGCCCTGATCAGAGGCTCATTGAATTCACAGAGGGCTTCTCACACCTGCTTTCACTCTTAATCCTTACAAGGAGACTTCACACAGGTACTGTAGCCCCATTTTATAGATGGGGAAACTGAGGCTCAGAAGAGACATTTACTCAAGGTTGTAAAGTGGGGTTCCCCAGGCTGCTGCATGCAGGCTCCTGCATCTCTCTCCCCGATATACACACACTCACACACCCTGGAGAGAGGTTCCTCTGGTTTCTGTGCCCAGATGGAAATGAGAGACCTCAGCCATACAACACTCTGGAGTGTGCTGCTGGGTCTGATTTCAGGAAGCACCCTGACTCAGGGCTTGCGCATAGCAGGACCTCAGCTGCTGCCTGCCGAATGAGGGCATTGTGCAGGGGTAGCACACAGGACAAGTTACTAGACATCTCTGAGCCTCAGTTTCCTCATCTGTAAGATGGACGCTAAGTGTACCAACCTCTTGGGGGGTTGGTAAGGAGCGACCAGAAAAACACATGTAAGCAGTAAGCATGAGGTCCGGCCTACTAGAAGGGCTCCACAGTGCAGCTAAGATTGTGATGCGTATACCTTTGCCACAAAGAGGCAGCCACAGAGTCGTGGTCTGTGTACATGAGGTTCCCTCTGCCTGGAGCATCCTCCCCACTCTCCCTTGCTGATGCCACACGTCTCCGTGTCTCCTCTTCAAGGCTGAGTGCATCTGCCACCTCCTTCAGGACAACAGCTGTGGTCTCCTGCCATATCCAGCACCCTCCCTGGCACCCAGGTGGCTGGCCTTGTATGCTGAGAGTGGGCCCAGCCTGCCCAGCTCAGGGCCTGCACACAGTAGGCGCTCATGTGTTGCCTGCTGAACCGATAGCACTGTACCATGTCAGCACATAGCAATCAACAGTTAGGGTGCTTCTGCAGTTAAAATAAACAGCTGAGGTCATGGGTCTGTTCTCTCTGCAAAAACAAAAATACCCAACTGCTCATGTCTGGTGAGACCCACAGCAAAAGACCAGACGTGACTGCTTCACCGCCCAGAGGCCAAGCATCAGGCTCCCAGCCAGGTCCCCATCTGAAGGGGTACCTGCCCAGGCCCAGGGGTACCAACACTTGGAGGCAGCTGGGATGTGCCTACTGTACCCAATGAGAAAGGTGGGCACTCCATCCCCAGAGCCCTGAGCTGTGAGATTATGCATTATCCTCCATATTTGATTCAAAATAAAAACCACAGTAAACCATACACCCAAAACTTATACGTTGGCTGAAATTAAAATAGCTTCTTGCTACGTTTTCTGGTTTCAATATTCTGGATCAGCTCATGGAAGCTGAATCAGGCAATTTGTTTGTCCCCCTTATTTTGTTTCTGTTGTAGCCTCTGCTTTACTGGGATCTCAGCACATGCTTGGTCTCCCCTCTGGGGCAGACCCCAGGCAGGTCTGGAGGGTCCCCTTGCCCTGCACTCATGAGACTGATCCCCCCACGAGCCTTGCCGAACCCCCTGGCCCCTCCCTCTTCCGGGGAACCTTGCGGCTGGGCCCGTGCCTGCGGCGAGTCTCACCCCAGTATTATTTTAGTCGCAGACAGACACGAGGCAGATGGTGACAACATCCCTTCCCCACTCCCCACTGACGAGCTGTTGCCGCCCTGAAGCCTCAGGGTTCTTCTCCCTCAGGAATATTTCAATCCCGACTCGGTGGCTAAATGCGGCTGCTCTTGTGAGATGCGGGCACATCTGCTCCTCCTCCTCCCTACCCTCTACCCATTTCCTGGGGCTGAACAGAGAGCCCTGGGGAGGCCCTGCCTACTTCCACTTCTGCCCCATCCCCCCAGCTGCCCTACTGTGCACCAGGCACTATGCCCTGAGCATTGTACCACTGAGGGTGGGAGGGACAATTATTGTGCCCACTTTACAGATGAGGAAGCTGAGGCTCAGAGTGAAGCAGGGCCCCATCCCAGGTCACATAACCAGAAAGGAAGTGTTCCCTTGGGTCCCACTGCACCCTGGAGACACAAGGTACACCCTCCACACCCTTCCCACACCTGAAGCTCCACCTGACCACTTCTATGCACAGCCTTTGGGGACCACCCCAGGCACCCCCACCTTCCCTGCAGAGCAACTAGGAGCTCACTATTTAGCTGCTGTACCCACTCTCCAGCATCAGACAATAGCCCAGGGCACAAGGCTAGCCAAGCGTTGTCTGCCCATCCCCTCACCCTGCCGGTCCTAGCTCAGTGAGCATGTAGGCTGCAATTGTGAGCAGCAAGAGCAGGCGGAGGGCAGCTCTGGTACGAGACAGGCCTGGTTTCCAGTCTCAGCTTTGCGTGACTTTGGGCAAATCACTTAACCCCTCAGGATCTGGCTCTTCATCTGTAAAATGCACAGCAGCAGGCCCCTCTCCCCTTCCCCCAATTCAGTGAGGTTAACTGCTATATTCCTCGCACCTAAAGCAGGGCCTGGAACAGAGCACATGCTCAATAAATATTTGTTGAATGAGTGACACATGTAATGAACTCAGCATCAGTCCTGACTCAGCAGGGCTGGTCCTACCTGCAGCCCTGACCCAACAAGGTGTGGGCCCAGCTCTGCCTCCGTGATCCACTACGAGCTGAAGTTGACCACAAGAGCCACACTGAGCTGTGCCTGTGGTCCCTGCCCAACCCCACAACAAAAAGTGCTTGGAGCCTTAGGAGGATGGGCCCAGGACCCTGGCCTACCACCACTAGGCTCAAGCGCCAGCAAGGTGTGGGAGGTGGGCCGAGGTTGTTTTGGTTCCCTCATGCCTCCTTTCCAGCCAGCCACCCTGACTGGCCAGGGGTGGCGAAGCTGGACAGGGGCCCTTTGAGGGTTTGCGATGCTCTCTGGGCCAGTGAGGACATGTCTGTTCCCAGTCGGACCTCCTGGCTGTGGGCTCCCTAGCCCAGCATGGGCCCCACCAGCAACACCTCAGCAGGTCTTCTTCTGGGCCTGGGCCAAGATATACACTGACAAACCATCACACAAAAACACACACCCACCGCAGTGACACTCACACCCCCAAAAGATATACAAAACTATATACTAAAATATACACCAACCAACTAAAGGTACAAAAACATACACACAACTCAATGTACATGGCAGGGTACACAAGCTCACAAACATCTGTGCTGCAGAGCACATCATGTGCCACAGTCATGATCACACGTAGCATAGGATGTACCCACACAGTCACACGGCACAGCCACGAACACCCATATAGGCCCAGTACCCAGACCGGGAGCACAGCAGGATCTAGAGGCCTGTCTTGCACAGAAACTGAGGTCTGTCTCCCCATATCAGACCTGGCCAGGAGCCGAGCCCCAGTAGCTCAGAGGGACAAGCTGGAGCAGGAACATGGAGCCACTGGAGGAGGGGAAGGCAGGCCAGGCCAGGCCCGGGGTGGAGATGGAAGGCAGTCCCTGCTCAGGGTCAGTGCTGCAGCCCCTACTTTCACAGCACTCAGGCCCAGGCCCTTATCACACGCTGATATGGCAGCACGACCAATCTCTCCCTTCAGCTGCCGCCTCTGCCCAGGTCCCCTCACGTGCATGCATGACACAAGAAGCTGGGTGAGGCTAGTCACTGTCACCACAAAAGTCGATACAAAGGAAAAGAGAAGCTGACTGTCAGTGCAGAAACCTGTGGAGACACTTTTCACTAGCGGATTCTGGGCAACAGACCACACACTGCCAACCATGGTCATGAAGGATGAGTCCATGTAAGTAGCCACATGTCACCCCACCCTAAGGACACAGCCCTGAGGCCAGCCAGCATGGGAAGGCCTCCTGGTGAAGGACCAGGGCCCCATCTCTGGCTCTCTCTGTCTCCGGGTTCATCTCATCCATCGCTTCCCCTGTCAACACCACTCTCTGTTGCCCATTGCCTTGGGGCTGGCATTTGAGACCCTTAGTTATCTGGCCTCATCATGTGTTCTTTTCCCTAGGTCTTTGCTAATGCTGTTCCTTCCACTAAGAATGTACTCCCAGGCCCCCGCCTTTGGCATTCTGCCCGTCCATCAAATCAATGCCACCTCCCCTAAGAAGCCTCCCCAATCCTTGCAGGAAAAAAATTCTCATTTCAGTGCTGGAATGAGAGATGAGGACCCATGTGAGGCTCCACTGCACCTCAGTGTCCTAATCAGTGAAATATGTAAAACACAGCCCATCACCACAGAATGAGAACAGAATGAGAGGCAGAATAGCTTAGTGCAGTGGTTCTCAAAGCAGGGTCCATAGAACCCTGGGAGTATCCAAGACTTTCTCAGGGCTAGGTGAAGTCAAAATTATTTTACTAATAATACTAAAACTTTTTACTGTGTTGAGATTTGCAATGACGGTACAAAAGCAATAGTGGTTAAAATTGTTTGTGCCTTAGCACAAATCAAGGCAGTGACACCAAACTGTACTAGAAGTCATTGTATACATCACTGTCAGGAGAGTCCATTAAAAAAAAAAAAAAAAAAAGCTAGTTTCACTTAAGAATGCCCTTGTTGAAGTGAAGCAGTAAAATTAGTAATTTTATTAAATCTCAACCTTGGGGACTTCCCTGGTGGCACAGTGGTTAAGAATCCACATGCCAATGCAGGGGACACATGTTCGAGCCCTGGTCCAGGAAGATCCCACATGCCGTGGAGCAACTAAGCCCATGTGCCACAACTACTGAGACTGCGTAACACAACTACTGAAGCCCATGAGCCTAGAGCTCGTGCTCCGCAACAAGAGAAGCCACCGCAATGAGAAGCCCACGCACCGCAATGAAGAGTAGCCCCTGCTCCCCGCAACTAGAGGAAGCCCACGTGCAGCATCGAAGACCCAATGCAGCCAAAAATAAAATTAATAAAATAATAAAATAATTTTTTTTAAAAATCTCAACCTTGCATACACATCTACTTAACATTGTGTGTGATGATATGGGAAATTCACACAAAACAGTCTGTAACATACCAAATTATGATTTCTGCCTCAAGGGAAAGCACTTCTGCAGTTGTTTGAGTTACAAGCTGAACTAGCTGCTTTTTTATGGAGCACCATTTTTTTTTTTTTAAAGAGTTATAGATGCTCCTTTTTTTTTTTTTTTTTAGTTATACAATTTTTATTTATTTATTTATTTATTTATGGCTGTGTTGGGTCTTCGTTTCTGTGCGAGGGCTTTCTCTAGTTGCGGCAAGTGGGGGCCACTCTTCATCGCGGTGCGCGGGCCTTTCATTATTGCGGCCTCTCTTGTTGCGGAGCACAGGCTCCAGATGCGCAGGCTCAGTAATTGTGGCTCATGGGCCTAGTTGCTCCGCGGCATGTGGGATCTTCCCAGACCAGGGTTCGAACCCGTGACCCCTGCATTGGCAGGCAGATTCTCAACCACTGCGCCACCAGGGAAGCCCTGGAGCACCATTTTTACTCGACAAGAAAGACAGACAAACTTTAGACTTGGATATTTGGCAGCTATGCTCTCAGAAACAATCAAGTGAGCCTGTCACTTCAAGGAAAACAACTACAGTATTTATCGCCAATGATAAAATTCTATTTTTTAAGTGAAAATTTGAATTTGGGAATACTTGTATAGGTCACCATAAGCTTGAAAGCTCCCTGGTACATTTCTTTTTTTTTTTTAATGTTTACAAATCATCTTATTTTTATTATTTATTTATTTATTTTTGGCTGCATTGGTTCTTTGCTGCTGTGCACAGGCTTTCTCTAGTGGTGGAGAGCAGGGACTACTCTTCGTTGCGGTGCGTGGGCTTCTCATTCCAGTGGCTTCTCTTGTGGAGCACTAGCTCTAGGTGCGCGGGCTTCAGTAGTTGTGGCGCATGGGCTTAGCTGCTCCGCGGCACGTGGGATCTTCCCAGACCAGGGATCGAACCCATGTCCTCTGAATCGGCAGGCGGATTCTTAGCCACTGCGCCATCAGGGAACTCCCTCCCTGGTACATTTCTGATGAAACTGATGGTGGTATCAGTGTGATTATTTAATATTATATAATGAAACGTGTTAACATTTGAGAGATCTGCATAACTCAGTGAACTAATGTTTTCTAAATTATCAATGCATAAAGTTATAAAATTATGCATGGGCAAAAGATCTATTCAAAGGGCAAGATAGACAAATGGACTTTAATGTAACAGAATATAAAAGGCTCACTGATAGGATTTCAGATTCTTCATGGCAACTAACCTTTAAGAAATTACCACTTGTCAAGTTTTGGTGTAGTATCAAATTATCTGGAAAGGCTATGAAAACACTACTCACTTTCCAAACAGAAATCTGTGTGAGGCCAAGTTTTCCTCATATACTGCAACAACAACAACAAAAACATACCACAACAGACTGAAAGCAAAAGCAGATGTGAGAATCCAATCCCAAGGGGGCCTTCTGCTCTATTAAGCCAGATATTAATGAGATTTGCAAAAATGTACAGACAATACCACTCCTCTTGCTAATTTTACTTTGTTCCGGAAAATAAAGTTATTTTTCATAAAAGTATGTTATCTATGTTAACTTGTAATGGAATTATTACTGGTTTTTTTTTTTTTTTTTGGCTGCGTCAGGTCTTTGTTGCTGTGCACCTGGGTTACTCTTTGTTACCGTGCGGGGGCTACTCTTTGTTATGGTGTGTGGGCTTCTCATTGTGGTGGCTTCTCTTGTTGCAGAGCACAGGTTCTAGGCACGCGGGCTTCAGTAGTTGTGGCACATGGGCTCAGTAGTTGTGGCGCACGGGCTTAGTTGCTCCACGGCATGTGGGATCTTCCTGGACCAGGGCTCTAACCCGAGTCCCCTGCATTGGCAGGCGGATTCTTAACCACTGTGTCACCAGGGAAGTCCCCATTACTGCTATTTTTTAAACGAATATTCAAATTCAAAAAACAAATACATGTTTTTAAATTTTGTTTCAATTTCTAATACGGTAAGTCTTGATGGATATAACCCACATAAACAAAAGCTCTTCAAGGTCCTCAATAATTATCAAGCCTGTAAAGGAGTCCTGAGAGCAAAAAGGTTCACAACTGCTGGTCTAGTGCTTCCACAGCAGGAAAGACTAGGGGTAAACATGAAGAAACATCTAGATCAGCAGAGATAGGCACTGACTAAAAAGGGTTAAGAGAGCTGGTTCCTTTGAAGAGGTCTCAGCCCCCAGGCCTTGAAGTCTAAGTGGGGGAGGGCTTGGAGCTGGGCGGGGCCACGTGACTTGGCAGGGGGGGTGGGGGGGTCCCACAGAGGCTTCTGGGAGTACCTGACTTCCCTCTGCTCTCCCTGGGAGGGTGGTAAGTGTGTAGGGGGAGACCCCAAGCACACAACAGACCTCCCCTGAAAACAGGCTGAAACCCAGCCCGGGAGCACTGGCCCTCCCCAGACGGCCTCCATCCTTCCCCCCAGCACCCGCGAAAAGGATTTGAGCCTTAAAATTATCGTCACCACTGAGCAGCAGACAATACAGAGGGGACATTATGTGCCAAGAGAGAGGCCTCGTTGTTGGCGCTAAGGGGAGAGACAGCAGTGCTCTGTTCTGAGCAGGCTGGGGGCTGCTCATGTGCTCCACCCCAAACCCTCACACCCCGAAGCATGTCCTCACCCCAATGCACACGCACAGACTCACCCAGGAGTACCCCTCAGGCACATGCTGCGGCACACAGGAGGCTTGGGATGTGCCCGGCTCCCATCCCCCACCGCCCCGCACACCTCCACCCGCCCTCTACCTGCTCTATATCCTCACTGCCAGCCCCACACGTGGCCATGTACTCCGTGGCACAGGCATCCTCACCTGGGGAGCCCTGGTGGAGGTGCTGGGGACGCCAGGAAGCCACATTGTGTGGACCCTGAGGATGCCTTGCCCCACCCCGCGTGGCTGGGATCACAGGGCACTGAAACCAGCAGCCGCCTAGGCTGGGCAAGACGTGCCTAGACCCACAGAGACACACAAAGGCTGCCTTGTTGCTTTGCCAAACCCTCCCGGCTCTGGAGTGGGAGGGAGGCACAGGGCAAGTGGCGCCCCTACCCCCAGCTCCTGGGCTGGCCCTGGAGCAGGACGGGACTTTAACCTCTTAGGCCACCACCCTGCTGGGGCTAGAGGGCAAAGGGAGGACAATCCAAACCTCCTGATAAAACCGACCCAAAGTGGGGCTCCCCAGGCCCCACACTTAAACTCCACCCAAGGTCTTTTTGTTTCTCCTGAGTTGGGATCTCTCCAACCTTTGCACAGGTTGTGCCCTCTACCTGGAACTCCCTGCTCCCCTTGTCTGGGAAAGTGTTCATTTTCCTTTAGGACACTGTTCAGAGAGCACCTCTTTCAAGAAGCCCTCCTGACCCCTGGGCTTCCCACCAAACGGGGAGTTCCAGTTGCCCACATGAGAATGCCCAGCACTGCCCAGCCAGGGCTGGGCTCACAAACACTGGCAGGACCAGCAGAGGACTGGGTGAGTGGGTACGTCACAGCCCACAGACTCAGTCGCATCTCAGGCCCCAAGATCACACTGTGGTGGTGGAGGGGAGGGGGGTGAAGTTACCAGCCCAAATCATAGACCAGGAGAGCCACTGTCACCCCCACCAGGTGACACAGAAGGGAGACCCTTGGAGGAACCTGCTTCCCCACATCCAAGCCCTCGTTCTATTTGCCGAGGACACTCTTTCTTATCCATATGCTTGCCAAGTCCTACTCATCCAAGCGGTAGTGTTTTTTTTTATTTCTTTGGCCACATGGCTTGTGGGATCTTAGTTCTCTGACCAGGGATCGAACCCGAGCCCTCGGCAGTGAAAGCGCAGAGTCCTAACCACTGGACCGCCAGGGAATTCCCTGTTTTTATTCTTTATTTAAAATTTACAGAGGGCTTCCCTGGTGGCGCAGTGGTTGAGAATCCGCCTGCCAATGCAGGGGACACGGGTTCAAGCCCTGGTCCAGGATGATCCCACATGTCGTGGAGCAACTAAGCCCGTGCGCCACAACTACTGAGCCTGTGCTCTAGAGCCCACACGCCTAGAGCCTGTGCTCCACAACAAGAGAAGCCACCACAATGAGAAGTCTGCGCACCGAAATGAAGAGTAGCCCCCGCTCGCCTCAACTAGAGAAAAGCCCACGCACAGCAACAAAGACCCAACACGCCACAAATAAATAAATAAATTTATTTTTAAAAAAAAATTTAGGGGCTTCCCTGGTGGCGCAGTGGTTGAGAATCTGCCTGCCAATGCAGGGGACACGGGTTCAAGCCCTGGTCTGGGAAGATCCCACATGCCGCAGAGCAACTGGGCTCATGAGCCACAACTACTGAGCCTGGGTGTCTGGAGCCTGTGCTCCGCAGCAAAAGAGGCCGCGACAGTGAGAGGCCCGCGCACCGCGATGAAGAGTGACCCCCGCTTGCCACAACTAGAGAAAGCCCTCGCACAGAAACGAAGACCCAACACAGCCAAAAATTAATTAATTAATTAATTTTTTAAAAAAAATTTACAGAATACTTACTGTGTGGCAGGCACTGTTTTCAGGGATATTTACATGTATTAATTCACTGAATCCTCACAACAGTCTTTTGAAGTAGGTGTTATTATTCCCATTTTAGAGATGAGGAAAGTAAAGCAGAGCAAGGTAAAAAAAAAACTCTTCCAAGGTCACACAGCTAGCAAGAGGTGGAGCTATAATTGGAATCCAACAAGTTACTTCCACGCAGCCCTCCCTGGCCTCTCAGACCAGATTAAGGGCCTTTGGTATGAGCATCCCCAAGCTCAGATGTCTGGGATGGAATGAGCTGTCCACTGGTTTGGCCCCCCTCTCTTGATGGTGAGTCCCTTGAGGGGACACACTTTTGGGGCACTCAGGGGCCCAGCTCCTAACACAAACCCGGGCCATGGGGACTCTCAAGAAACACTTGACTGAATAACCTCAAGCTCAATAAAGATGGCTAGACTCCCAATACCCAAGGGGAGAGGAGGTAGGGGCTGCCCAGACAGGCCCTAGGAGCTCTCTCCCCTCCCAAGGCCACACACCATCTACTTTGTCACTCACAGCAAGGCCTCTGCTGTCCCTGAGTATATGGCACTGTGGAAAACTGAGGAGGATAGAGGGGCCACCAAGGCCCCACAGGAACACCCAGAGGCCCAGCTGCTCCCAGGTCTCTTTGTCTCTCCAGGCAAAGGTCTCTTGAAATCCTCAGGTACCATGAACTAAAAAGATACAGCCTTCTCACGGTCTGCTGCCCCATTTCTCTCTTCTTATATCCAATTTTCCAAACTATTGGATAATTTCTCCAGCTCTCATTCAATGTTGCCAAACTGATGCTCAGACCCCAACCAGTGGAGAGGGATACCTGGGTACCCAGTAGACAAGCCAGACTGCAGGCACGTCACACTTCAGGGTTGCCCTCTGGACAGAGCCTCTTCTTCTGAGAAGCTCCATTTCCATCAGCTGTGGCCCCAAAAGGACACACAACCAAGCCCCCACCTCCCGTTGGCTGTCTCTGTACTTTGAAAGTGGGATCAACTCCCCAGAGAAATAGCCCCAAGATGGGTGCCACTGGAATGTCAGTCTCAGTCTTCCCAGCTCTGAAATCGGCCTGAAGAGTGGGTGGGAAAGGTTACAGGTCTTTAGGGACAGAGACCCCATTGGTTTCTGGGCACAGCCCCTCCCCCACCTGAAAGCAGATTTCCTGCCTGCCCCTGGGTCAGCTCATCTTTCTTTCTTTTTTTTTTTTAAATGATTTTATTGTGTCATATGCTTTTTTTTTTAATATTTATTTATTTTCTTTATTTTCTTGGCTGTGTCAGGTCTTCGTTGCGTGTGTAGGCTTGGCGTGCAGGCTTCGAAGGCTTCTCTCTAGTTGTGGTGTGCGGGGTTTTCTCTCTCTAGTTGTGGCACGCAGGCTTCAGGGCACATGGGCTCTGTAGTTGTGGTTCACGGGCTCAGTTGCCCCGTGGCATATGGGATCTTAGTTCCCCAACCAGGGATCATACCCACTTCCCCTGCATTGGAAGGCGGATTCTTTACCACTGGACCAACAGGGAAGTCCCCAGCCCATCTTTCTGTTAATGCTGTTCAGATCTCTTACCCCCTGTGAAGGTAACTGAAGACAATGCCTCCCTCTGTAAAAGGAGCTGGGGGTCTTCACCTACCCCCACCCCACCCCCAGCCACTAAAGGGCAGAGTTTCCAGAGAATTTGCTTCGTAACCAAGGGAGGGTGGGAGTGGGGGGTGGCTGAATAGAGGGAGCTCCCAAATTTCTCCTCAGGAAGGACTTCAGGCAGCAGTCTGTTTGCAAGGGAGCTGAGTGCTTTGCTTAAAGCTGCCTGTGCAGCCGCTGTTTGTACTTAAATAATACGTTACAGATCAGTAAAAACAGCAAAGTTTTCCAAAAGTGCTTTACATAAAATGAAAATGCCAACTGCCCATATCAAAAAATTAATTGCTGTTATGATCATGATGGAGACTTTGTGGGAGCCATTTCAACCTCTTGGCTGGGTGTGAGGGCTGCCTGGACTGAATGAGCCCACATCATTTGGAAATGTAAATCCACCTCAACTTCAACTGAAAAAAATATGCTCTGAGCCACAAAGCCCTGGGCTGGACCCGTGAGGAAGACAGATGTGGTGAATCCCTAGATCTGCCCTCTCTGGCTGAACACCAACTCACTGTGTGCCAGACACATCGGACACCCTTTCCATCTTTTATGACCACCTACAAGGGAACATTGAATTACTGTATTTCCCCCGTTTTACTCAGATGAAGAAACTGAGGCTAGAAGAGGCTCTGTAACAACTGTTGCCATTTTTTCAGTGCTACCTAGACCCTATACCGAGTGTTTCTAATTCATCATCTATTGACTCCCTGGTGTAGGCCCACTTTACTAATGAAGAAACTGAGACAAAGTTGTTGCCCTCCCAAGATCACAGAGCCAATATGCGACAGAAATGAGACATGGGGACTTCCCTGGCAGTCCAGTGGTTAAGACTCAGTGCTTTCACTGCTGTGGACCTGGGTTCGATCCCTGGTCGGGGAACTAAGATGCCGCATGCCACATGGCACAACAAAAATAAAAAGAAGAAATGAGACGTGAACCTAAATCCTGGTCTGTGACACTCCAATCTCTGGGCACACAAAATATGTGTGATAAGGGCTCAGAGAGTAGGGCAAATAGAACTATGATGCATAAGAGATAAAGGGCAGCCCCCTTGCTTGTGGGAAAAAGCACATGACTTCACAGGAGAGGAAGAAGCTGAACAAAACCATGAAAAATGGTTAGGGTTTCAACAGAGATGGGGAGGCAGGGGACTCCAGGTGGAGGGAACCACACATGCAAAGGTTCTGAGGTAGGAACCTGTGCGGCATGCAGTCTGTGGAACACAGGATTATGGAAAGTGGGTCAAGAGCAGGTAAGTGTGATGATGTGGCCATAGGGAAGGCAGTGAAGATTAATGGCTCAGGCTGTGAGTTTGAATACTGGCTTTGCCACTAATCAGGTGTAAGACCTTGGAAAATTCTCTTCCCCTCTCCAAGTCTCAGTTTCCTTATCTGTAACATGTAAATAACAATAGTTGTTTAACAGTGTTGTTCTGAGGATTCAGACAGGCACTATGCCCAGCCTGAGGTTCTTGTGACTGGGCAATGGGGAGCCACAGAGGAACTCCTGGCAGAGAGATTCAAGCTGGGCTGGGAAAAGACTGACCCCCAGCCACCCCTGCCTAACCACAAAGGAGCCCTAGGGTTCAAAAAGAGAGAAAGCAGATCCTTGACTCAGGGCCAGCTGCCCCACCCAAGGTTTCTTTGACATCTCCTGTTTTATTTTTAAAGAAGAGTCTTGTGGGGGACTTCCCTGGTGGCGCAGTGGATAAGAATCCGCCTGCCAATGCAGGGGACACGGGTTCGAGCCCTGGTCCAGGATGATCCCACATGCCACAACTACTGAGCCTGTGCTCTAGAGCCCACATGCCACAACTACTGAGCCTGCGCCACAACTACTGAAGCCCACGCGCCTAGAGCCCGTGCTCTGCAACAAGAGAAGCCACTGCAAGGAGAAGCCCGTGCACCGCAACGAAGAGTAGCCCCTGCTCGCGACAACTAGAGAAAGTCCGTGCACAGCAACCAAGACCCAACGCAGCCAAAAATAAATAAAATTAAAAATAAAAAGAGTCTTGTGAATTCCCTATAAGCAATCCAGGCTTGTTTCTAACGTATTAAATTGTAATATTAAATTACTAAACTCTCTAAACTCTCCCCCTAGTAAGAGAGACAGTCCAGGCAACAGAGCCATTTACTGAGCCTGCCCCCCAGCCACCCACATAGCCAGGCCCAGGCTGAGCTGCTCAGGTGGCAGCAGTCAGCAGCCCAGCCTCATGAGGGGAGTGCTTGGCTGGGGGTTGCCTGCCTTTACATCTGCTGGTTCCTTCCCCTGAAATGCACTCTTCCTATCCCAGCCCCCAACAGCACTAGATTTTCAGAAAATTTGCTTCACAACTGATGGGTTATCCTCTTCTGAAACTCAAGTGTCAGCTTAACTGTCTCCTCTTCAGAGAGGTCTTCCCTGACCATGCTGGGTAAGTTGGCCATATCACCCTATCTTAATAGGCACCTAGTATTCTTGTCGTCTAGAATTTTCTTATTTACCTATTACCAGTCTGTCTGTCTTACCCGACCAGAATGTCTGTTCTGTGAAAGCAGGATTTTTGTCTTGTGCACTATTGTGTCCCCACCTTGGAACAGTGCCTGGCACATAGCAGGTGCTCAATAAATACATACAGAAATAGGGAGGGAGGGGAGAAAAAATTAATAAAGAACAAAACCTGGGTTCTTCTCCCCAAGATTAGGAGACTCCTTTGAAGCCTCAGTCATCCCCTCTGTGGAAGTGGGCAGGGTCCCTAGCCAAGGACCACCATGGCCACACTGTAGGATCCCTCCCCTCCCTGCAGTGTTGACACTGGCCTGCCTCTGGAGCTGCCCTTCCCGTCCCCACACCCCAACTCAGAGAGACAGAAATTAATTTCCCTTTGGCATAAACTGATTTTGATGAGCCCAGTCCCTGGCGATTCATCACAGACCTCTCGGGGAGCACTGCAGGGAACAGCGGGTGGTGGCATGAGTTATGGGCCTCGCAGCCCCAGACACCCAGCTGCTTCTGACGGCTCCGGACACCTCCAGCCCCCCTAAATCAGCTGCGACGCAAAGACCTGGAGAGCTGCCCAGATCGTCCTCCTGCTCGGCTGGTGCCCCTGGCAGGCGCCTCCCAGGTCAGGGGGCACAGGCTGCACGGAAGTAGGTGACTTCATCCAGGCTGACTCAGCCCCAGCCAGCCACTGGGGACTGCAAAAGGGAGGCGGCAGCAGTCCTCTCCAGCTTGGAGCTTTGGGGAGGGGGAATCCTCACCCTCCCTCCATCCCCAGGGCTTCCCCAAACCGGACTGTGCCCCTACCCCACACCACACCACCATCCCAATCCACACTGATGTCCTGCAAATAGTCCAGGTCGTTGGCTGAGTGCTGGGCTGAAGAGGTCTGGGGCCCAGGCCCAATCCCCCTCTCACCAGCCAGGTAAAATGGGCCAACGCAATAACCTCTGAGATTCAGTTTCTTCATCTGTAAGATGGGTATGGTGACCCTTGCTCCACCTACTGCTCAGAGGTATTGGACGAATCCAATCGATGCAAAAGGGTCTTAAAGATAGGAGAGTACTGGGGCTTCCCTGGTGGCGCAGTGGTTGGGAGTCTGCCTGCCAATGCAGGGGACACGGGTTCGAGCCCTGGTCTGGGAAGATCCCACATGCCGCGGAGCGACTAGGCCCGTGAGCCACAGTTGATGAGCCTGCGCGTCTGGAGCCTGTGCTCCGCAACGGGAGAGGCCGCGATAGTGAGAGGCCCGCGCACTGCGATGAAGAGTGGCCCCCACTTGCCGCAACTAGAGAAAGCCCTCGCACAGTAAAAAAACGAAAACCCAACACAGCCATAAATAAATAAATAAATAATTCCCATTAAAAAAAAAAAAAAAATTGTTAAAGATAGGAGAGTACCACGTGGCAGAGGGGACAGGAAGCAGGATAAGTGGGCCCCTATGCCACAGGGTCAAGACCAGACCTCTTATCCTGGCCTGAAGTGTCCTTAAGCAATGATCTGCCCTCCTTCTGCCCCCTCTCCCCCTCCACCCTCTGCCACCTTTAGCATCCTTAAGTTCCTCAGATAGGCTGTTCTCCTTCTACCTTCAGACCTCTGTGGTTCTAGGCTGTACTCAAAGCCTAGAACTCTTCCCTGACACCTTTTCTTCTTTGTCTGGCTAAATCCTACTGAACTCTAAGTCCTTGGCTTAGACATTACTTACTCGGAGAAATCTTTCCTAGCGCCTCAGTTAGACACTAGGGGCCCCGTGCCTGTGTCCCCACAGTCTAGCCATTCCTGTATGTTATCAGTTATCACCATTATCTCACACCTGCCTCTCAGTTATTGCCCTTGTTCTCACCTGCATCGCTCTGTCCCAGCCCAGTGCCTGGCGCATGGCAGGTGCTCACTAATACAGGCTTATGTGAACTGAATTCCTGTGTCTATTCGTGCTGGCTGGCAGCGGCTGCCTGAAGCACTGGCTACACAAACACACATAAGCACCACGCCTACCACAAAGTGAGGGTCCAGTACATGTCAACTGTTAACACTGCTGTTGCTATTGGGAGTTGGTTCTTGGGAATCTGCACCCTCTCCTTACCTGCCCCTGCCCTCAGTCACAGTGCCAGCAACCCAGGGGTGGGGAAGGTAACCAGGGAGGGCTTTTGTTCTTCTGAAGTGACCTGAAGACACTTACCTGCCTCTAGCAGAAAGAATATGCCCATGGGTATTCTCACCTGAGCGAGACCTCACTACCTACTGACTTGCTTAGGAGACTGACTCCAACACTCTTGAGTCTCAGTATCCTCATCTGTAAAATGAGAATAATTCCCACCCTGCTGACCTCACAGGACTGCTGTGAGGACCAAATTCAAAAGTGTGGAGACAGGTGCTTGGTTCACCTTGACAAAGGATACACTTCATCATCCTCATCATGGACACGCCTCAGCCACTGTCACCAAGGCCAGCGTAGGGTCAGAGTGTGGGGACCCCAGAATCAGTGCCATTACCAGCCATGGTAGAGTCTTACCCCTAGGCCTCCACCCTGAGACCCCAACCTCATATAACTTCAGGGCCTGCTGGGAAACCTTAAGAGCAGCATCAAACCTCCATGCCCTCACTCTCTAACTGTGTGACCTCGGGCAAGTCGACCTCACTGAACCTCGGTTTCTTCATTTAAAAATGGCAATGATGGGAAACTTCCCTGGTGGCGCAGTGGTTAAGAATCCGCCTGCCAATGCAGGGGACACGGGTTCGAGCCCTGGTCCAGGAAGATCCCACATGTCACGGTGCAACTAAGCCCCTGCGCTGCAACTACTGAGCCTGTGCCTTAGAGCCCACGAGCCACAACCACTGAAGCCTGCAGGCCTAGAGCCCATGCTCCGCAACAAGAGAAGCCACCACAATGAGAAGCCCGCGCACCGCAACAAAGAGTAGCCCCCGCTCGCCGCAACTAGAGAAAGCCCACACGCAGCAAGGAAGACCCAATGCAGCCAAAAATAAATAAATAAATTTATTAAAAAAACAAAAAAGGCAATGATGGGACTTCCCTGGCAGTCCAGTGGTTAACACTCTGAGCTTCCACTGCAGGGGGCACAGGTTCGATCCCTGGTTGGGGAACTAAGATCCTACATGCCCCGTGGCATGGCCAAATAAATAAGTAAATGAATAAACTGTTAAAAAAAAATGGCAATGATGATGGTAGCTGCCTCCAGACGTCTCAGAAGGATTAAATAGGATAACTGGGTAAAGAATGCACTTGAGGGCTAGTAAGTGCTCGGTAACTGTTGCCTGTCACCATCACCATCACCATCATCATCATCATCCCCATAAATGCTATAGCTACTCATGGGGTATGATGCCCATGTTAATCCTGGTCCTCCTGCACCACAGTAACTTCCAGAACCTTCACAACAAACTAAACTGCCATCCCCACTTCCTGGATGGACAAAGTGAGGCTCAGAAAAGCTAGGACTTTTCAGACTGAAAACTCCCTGAAGGCAGAGGCCATGTCTCCAAAGTCTGGGCTCCGTATAGAATTGAGGTTGTGCCTCTCCCTTCAGACTTTGTCTCTCTCATTGGCCCCGGGGTCCAGGTCTCTTTTTTAGCCCCCACCCTAGCCAAGCTCAGAGGAGCAGGAAGGGGTGAGGTCCAGCCCCCCTGCCTCCTTGCAGCAAGGAGAGGTTCAGGCTGTGGACAAAGGTTGGCACGGGGCCTGCCTGGTCCTAGCTGCCCCAGCTGATGCAGGGAAGCCTCGTGACTGCCCCCCCTTCCCCCACGCAGGCTCCAGCTTCCCGCCTGACTGGGCTGAGCGCTTCAAAGCCAGCAGCCTCTGAAATGAGGCTGCAGCATCTTAGATGGCAGCTGGTGGGGGCGGAGTCAGGCAGCCCCCCCGGTCCCCTGTGTGTATCTCCAGGCACTCCTGTCAATGGTGACTTGTCGGGCAGCGTTGGCCACGAGGGTCCTGGGGGATGGCTTTGGGTGCTCATATCATGGCCGAAGGAGCATTAAAGCTACCAACATGCCAGTGAGCCAGGGCTGTAAAAGGCCAACTCCTTCATGCAAGCAGGCACTGGACACCCAGGTGCTGATGGGACAGAGGGAGCCATGGGGAGTGACCACTAGGACACACACACGTACACACACTCTGTACCACATAGTAGGATGATACTGTGGCCTCTGACATTCCAGATCCGGGATCAAATCCTGCTTCCCCTATTTCCTAGATGTGTAAACTTGGGTAGCACTATGGGTTGAATTATGTTCCACCCAAAATTCATATGTTGACTCCTTAACCCCCAGTATCTGAGAATGCAACCTTATTTGGAGATAGGGCCTTTACAGAGATAATCAAGTTAAAATGAGGTCATTAGGGTGGGCCCTAATCCAATATGACTGGTGTCCTTACAAGAAGGGGGAATATGGGGCTTCCCTGGTGGCGCAGTGGTTGAGAATCTGCCTGCCAATGCAGGGGACACAGGTTCGAGCCCTGGTCTGGGAAGATCCCACATGCCGCGGAGCAACCAGGCCCGTGAGCCACAATTACTGAGCCTGCGCGTCTGGAGCCTGTGCTCCACAACAAGAGAGGCCGCGATGGTGAGAGGCCCGCGCACCGCGATGAAGAGTGGCCCCCGCTTGCCGCAACTGGAGAAAGCCCTCGCACAGAAACGAAGACCCAACACAGCCATAAATAAATAAATAAATAAATAAATAAATAAATAAAATTTAAAAAGAAGGGGGAATATGGATACAGACACACATAGAAGGAAGAGGATGTAAAGAGACACAGAGAAGACTGTCACCTACAAGTCAAGCAGAGAGGGCTAGAACAGTTCCTTCCCTCACAGCCCTCAAAAGGAGGCTGCCGGTACCTTGATTTTAGACTTCTCGTCTCCAGAACTGTGAGACAATAAACTTCTGTTGTTTAATCCACCCAGTCTGTGGCACTTTGTTAGGGCAGCCCTAGGAAACTAATACAAGTAGTGACTGTTTCTCAGAGTCTCCGTTCTCACAGTCCCAAACAGGTGTTATAATAGTACTTGCGTCATAGGTTGCTACGAGGCTTAGATGAGATGCTACTTCTAAAGACAGCACTTAGCACCGGATTAGACACTCAGCATGTACTCAATAAATGGTAGTTGCTTTACTATTATGGTTATTGCTCACTCATACATTCCTGTATATGCTTACACATTTACTCATCTATTCCACATAATACTGTATTGTACACCTTCCAAATACCAGGCATGTGGGCCCTGAAGTCGAACAAATCTCTGTTCTCCAGGTACTTGGCAATGACCAAAGATAGACCTATCCTCAGGGAAAACAGAAAATCCACATACACACAAATTAGGTGATGGGAGAGCAAATGCTTAGGGGTTTGCCCAGGTGTGCGTACATGAGTGTTAATGTGTACATATGTGTGTACACAGGTGTTAATGTGTGCGAGTGCATCAGGATATTGTGTGCACATGCATGTGCATCTGGGAGCACAAGCACATACTAGTGTGAATTCACGCAGAAGTGTACATATGTGTGTTGCACATGTGTTTTAGCATGTGTGTACACAAATGTTCATGGGTACATGAATGTACATGTGGGAGCATGAGAACATATGGGTCAGTGTGAGTCCGGATGAGTGTGGCTGAGCAAGGGTAGATGTGTAGGCAAGTGTGTGTGAGAACAGTAGGGCCCAAAGCTGATGCCCTCTAATGCCTACAGGCCAAGAAGGAGCTCTGAGAGGTCCTCTCAGCCATCTGCCAGCCAGCCTCAATAGACACATACCCCTACCCCACGTCAGACTTGAATGCTCTTGTGCCAAGGGACCACCCCAGAAGCCTCCCCCGTGCTTAGCCCTGGTTTTCAGGAAGTCCTTTCAGCATACTAACCACAATCCCTGAGTGACACTTCTGAAACCAGTAGTCCCAAAGCCACGGAATGAAACAGACATCAGCCATGTATTCCAGGCACATGTTGGTCATATGTCCTCATTCAGCTCCAACCTGCCTTTCCAAAGAGGGAAGTGGGCTCCCCCATCCTCAAAGATCTCTCCAATTTGGGTATCCTATTCCAATCCTATTTCTGCCCCCAGAATGCCCAAGGTCAATACCGCCTGTCCCACCACCATCCCCTGGCAGGGAAGAGGTGCTAAGTTACCTGGCCTCTTTCCCACCATCACAAGATCTGATGCTTGACAAAGAAGCATGGGTGGACATGGGTCTAGGGCGGGGATAGCCCTCAAACACTAACCAGGCCAGTGCCCAGTGGGCATCTGGAACTGTTGGAGCTGTGAGAGGGGCGATATTTCCCAAGGTTGAAAAAGGGCCAAAGCGCCAGGGCCTGTGGTGGGGAGACCCACAGATGAGACCACCCCCAGGGGACTGACTCCTACCCCATACCCACTCTTCCCTGCCCAAGACTTGGTGAGGCCCTGAAGGACCAAACTTGGGGAACCAACAACAGCTGGGGCAGACTCTCTGCCCCCAAAACTAGTGTCTGAACCCCAGACCTGAGTTCCAGTTCTGGTTCTAATAGTGATAACAGCAATAATAAAGGTTCACATTTATCACGCACTAAGTACCTGGACCTGCACTCTCACTTTCCACACACTGTCCCATTGAGGCCACACATTGTTTCAGTGAGGTTAGGGACTATCAGTGTTACCCCATTTTACAATTGAGGAAAGCAAGGTATAGTTTAGCTCACCTGCCCTATGCCAAGGCATGGTTTAGCTCAGCATGCAGCTGATTCGTAGCAGAGCCAAGAGAGCCCACACTCTTAACCACGAAACCCCTACCTTAGAGAGTGACCCTAGACAGTCCCTTCTCCTCTCTCCATCTCCCAGTCTGTGCAGTGCGGGTGCTAATTGCCATGACCACCGAGCTCTGTGGAACTCCCAGTTCTGACTCCTGGGTGGGAGCCAGGGCGTCGACCCCTAGGGTCTTGTGAAGCATGCAGATGACAGGACCACCCTAGACCCACTGAATCAGACTCTCCAGATACCGCACCCCCTCCTTCCCCACATCTGCAAGCTCACAGGGCCAAATGGTCTGCAGTGCACCAAGGTTTGAGAACTCCTGGGGTGGTGGGATCCCTTGGCAGGAAGGAAGGTAGGGGAAAGTGGAAAGCTCCCCCAACTCAAGCCCTGCTAGGGGAACTTCAGGGGCTGGGGATGCTCTGAGGTCTGGCTACCATTCCTTTCTCATCCAAAGGGCAACTCCTCATCTAATGGGGAGAAGATTAGTAAATTCTAGAGGTGCTACCCGTCATGGGGGTGGGGAGAAGGAAGAGGTGGATTCTGCCCCCTAATCATCTCTCCTTGCCATCCTTGAGCCAGACAGGCACAAGGGTCTGAATAGATGCCCCCGTAAAAAACTTGAGTGGGGTGGGAACAACCAGCATAGCTGAGGGAGGGGGAGCCTGGGGGTGCTGGAGAGGCAGGCAGTTAAGGTGGGAACCGCACAGACAAAGGCTGACCCCAGCCAGGCCTACTGGCCAGCCAGCTCATCCCCACCCCCCTGCGGCAGGCAGCTTGGCAGAGCTGAGCACCAGCTTCTCGATCCAAACCGAGTTCCCACCAAGCGTGCTTAATGCAGCGGCGGTGACATTTCTGCCGTCAGAGGCAAAAACAGGAACTCGGCCATTTTGTTGAAGGGCGCCCAGAGTGCGGGGCGGGAGATGAAGGAGGGGGGGTTTCAACTCCTGCATCCACCGCCCTAACCACCCACTCCTGCCTCTGCCTAGTGCTCCAGCCAAAAGGTCACAAAACTAGGGTCACCAGACAGACAAGGAAGCTGCTGCAGAACTCTCACCCTCTTGCACAGGTGGGGAAACTGAGGCCATAACGCTGACACTAGCCAGATCTGGAGAAGGTAAAAGGAGGGATGGAGAGAAGCCCCGAGGAGGGTGCCTTAAGGAATGCTCAGGTGGGAGCGCCAGTCTGAGGAGCCAGAGAGCTGAACCCAGCGGGCCGCAATGACCAGTCTCAAAGGAGCCTACACACCTGGCCCCCCAACACTGGCGCGCCCTCAGGAGGGCGCTCGCGGCATCTCTAATCGTCCAAGCAGTGAGAGGGTTAAGCTTCCTCGCGGTACTTGCCGCACTAAGTGGAAAGGAAAGAAGTGTCAACTCTGTTCTCACCACAGCGGGGCTGTCGGATGGCACCTCCCCCCGCCCCGCGCACCCCGCCCCGCCGGCTCCCCCGCCCTCCCCTCGGAGCGCGCGCGCACACACACCTCCCACCGCTTTGCCCAAATTATTTTCGATCCCGGGAGACTCCGGATGCCAGACGCGCTCCGCAGCGGCGGCGGCGGCCGCGCCTGATTCATTGCGCCAAAGCTGCAGATGCGACCTCCCGCCTGCGCCCTGTGCCCCGGCCCGCGCCGGGCTGCGTGCGCGCCTGGAGAGATGGGGGGGAGCGGCAATTTGTAGGCGCTCCCCCCTCAAGAGGTGGGCCCCGGTCCCCCGGGGCCGGGTCCCCAGTCCCCAGCTCCCCGGGCTGCGCTAATTAGCTTCCTCCGGGGGCGCCACGCGGCGTGAGGGGCGGCAATTTCCCGGCTGGGCTGCGGGGGAAGCACTCCCACCGCCTGGGAAGGTGAAATGGGAAACTGGATTCAAAGAGAGCTTTCCTCCCCCCCCCCACCCCCCCGCTCCCGCCTAGCGCGGTAGAAAACGGGTTTGAAATTCCTCCTCTCTCTCCTTTTTTTTTTTTTTTTTTTATTTATAGTGCACCGTCTCCATGGAAACCGCGGAGGAGGTCACGGTAGCTGGGCCCCCTCGCGTCACCCCGCGCCTCGCCGGCTGCAGGCGCCGGGATTGCTGCCTCCCAGGCGCCGCGGCCCGCGTGGACTCTACTCCGAGTTCCCCGCCCCCGCTCCACTCCGCCCGCGGCTCAAGCCATATGACTGCCGGGTCCCAACCTGGAAGGGCGAACCTGGGCACCAGTGCGCTAGGCTATACCTCTGTCCCCGGGCTCTGGCACGCGGGAATGCTCCAAGATACACGTGCCCAGCTCCAAGACGAGAACACGTGCGGCGAGACGCCGCCAAGGGGCTCACTGCACTAGTGAATGCCCTGCAGGATCGACCTATATAGGCGCACAACTCCAGAGCTCTCTGCTAAAGCAAGACCACCCATAGTTAAGAACCCTGGAGTCCCGCCTGGGTATCTTACTAGCTATGTGACTTCGGGCAAGTCACAACCTCTCTGCGTCTCGGCTTGCTCATCAGCAAAATGGAATTGTCGTGTGGCTTGAGACAAAGTACGTAAAACGTTTAACACTATGTTTGGCACGTGGTTCTGAAAAATGGTAGCTGTCATTGGGGTTATTTTTTACGGACTGGGAAAGCCAAGGCCCAAAAGGCATTGCTCAAGGGCGCGGTCAGCCTGAAGGCTGAGAGTTGCACCTTGAGAGCTTCCCAGCACCTCAGCCTAGACTCAGGCAGGAGGTTGAGGGGACACGTGCCGGCTTTGCTGGGCCTGGGCCTGCCTCGGGCGCGACGGGCGGGACCTCCTGAGCTAGCCACATCCGCACCCGGAACCCTGGAAACGGGACTCCCCGCGGTGTGCGCCCCACCCCCCTCCTGCCCCAGCACCATTAGCAACGGGCTTGCCTGTCCTCCCTCCCAGGGCTGAGGCCGCACCTGCCCCACCGGATGGCCGCCCCGGGGCCAGGCCGTGCCCCCCACCGCGCACACTTCCTCCCTGACCCCCAGCGCCCCGTCGAGCGCGCAGGGGGAGGGGACCCGGCCGCCCCGGCCCCGCCAGCTTCCCACAGCCTGAGCAGCCCGGAGCCGGGGAGGCAGGAAGTCTCAGAGCCGGGGCGTGGAGGCGGAGTAGGGGCAGGAAGTTGGGGGTGACTCTCCCAGAGACCCCAGACAGGGCCCCGGCGTGGGAGCGGGGTGGGCGGGCGCGTAGGGATTAAGGGCTCCCCCCACACACACACACCCCTTTTAGCCTTAGGCCACGTGACCCCGGCCGGAGCGCCCTGCTGGGTGAGGGCGAAGGCCGCTACCTCTGCCGACCCCCAGCAGCGCGCACTAGGAGGGAGGGGCAGCCTTTGTCTACTTTGCCGCAGAGGCAGCCCCCCACAACCCCTCCCCCACGCGCCCCGCCGGGCCCTGCACAGCCCGGGTTTTCCATCCGGCCCGGCTCGGCTCGGCAGCTGTCAGGGGACCGAGCTGACCTTCGCGAGCAGGGAGTTTCAATTAGCCGCAGATCAGATAAGCGGGCGGGCCAGCCTCTCCGGGCACCGCGGGGGCGCAGCCCCGCCCCCGCCACGCCGCGCCAAACGCGCTCCAGATGGGAACAAAGATGAGGACGCAGCTCCACCTGCCTCCCCGGGGAGGGGGGAACTGGAGGCCCCGCCGGGAGGAGCTTGCCACCGGAGGAAGGGGTTGCGCACACTCCCCTGCCCGTCTAGGATCTCATTCCGGGGCAGTGGTCTAGTCAAAACGATCTTTGCAACTCGCCTTGCCTCCTGCACAGCGGAGAGGTGCCTGCCACGCTGACCTCATCTCCAGGCGGGCATCGTGCCCTCCCTCCCCTGGAGGGAGTCTTTTGCCATCGCTGATCTCATCCAGAGCACTCCCTGGGAGGCTGAGAGAAGGAGACAGCCCAACAGAGAAAGGAAACTGAGGTAGAGACGAACTGGACTTCTTGATTCAGGTCACACCAACCACAACATTCTTTCAGATGTTTATCGAGTGCCTACTAAGTACCAGGCGCTGTTTAGACTATGGGGACATCAGCCTCATAGAGCTTACATTCTAATTCAGGGAGACAGACCATAATCAAGTAAACAAATAGGTGAACAAGATCATTTCAGAGAGTCTGAAGAGCCATGAAGATATTAACATAGGTCATGTGAGACCGATTTCAGGGAGGGGACCATGTTAGCTACGGTAGTCAGGGAGGGTCTCTCTGAGGAGGTAACATCTGAACTGAAGCCTGAAAGACCAGGAGGAACCAGTCAAGCAAAGGAGAGGGTGTGGAGCATGCCACTGTAGACATGACCTTAGGCCCAAAGAGGAAGCAGATAGAACAGGGCTTTGCAGACCAGGTGAGGGGTCAGGGTTTATGAAAAGTGCAGTGGGAGCCTTTGGTGGGTTCTAAACTGGGAGTGACATGGTCTGACTTAAATTTTTAAAGATCCCTCTGGCTATTATATAGATCAGAGAAAGGCAAAGGTACAAGAGAGAGACCAGGGAGGAGGGGAGAGGATGGGGGTGGAGAGGAGGGGGGGTGCTTTCTGCAGTAGTGATATATTTGGGCTGATGAAGTGGATGTGGAGGTGAGGTGAAGCAACAGAAGCTTGGTGAGAGAAGCAGGACTTGAACCTAGGTCAGCCTTTGGGAGCATGGAGGGGCTGCTTAGAGGTGAAGGGTAAAGTTGTGGAGCAGGAATGCCAGGGCTCAAATGCCAGTACAGATATTTTCCAGCTGAGTGACCTTGGACAGGCATCTCTATCAATATTGTCAAGCATTTTAAAAGGAAAAGGAGATTGCCATTGTAAGGTTTGAATATGACATCTGGAAAGTGTTTATCACAGAGCCTGGTAAAGAGTAGGTGCTCAATAAATTTGGGCTATTATTATGGGCACTGTGGTTACTACCCCCCCCCCGCCCCTGCCCCCATCACCACCACCTGCCTCTTTGTATCAGGACCATCCCCTGGGCTTCCTACCCCACCTCTGGCCTTGTTTTCATTTGCTGAGGGTAGAAACTCTTCCTCCTCTCCCCACTGCCCCACACCTTTGTTTGGAGGGGAGTTAGGTGGGGATCATAGGGAAGGGACTAACCCAGTCCTTGTTCACTAAACTGACTGCTGGGATCACTCCTCATCCAGGACCCCAGCTCACCATCCTGGGGTAACCCTCTGAGCCCCTCAGTGGTCTCCATAGGGGCCTGCCCTCCGTGCCTGCCAGAGGAGTTGAGAGCATTCAGTTATCATTCATTCAGTCGGTTGAGTGACCCTCCAGGCAAGGCTGAGGTGGGGACAGAGAAAAGCACACCCAGGCCCTGCCCTCAGGCAGATGCTTGGAAGAGTCCATTGTGGTTAGTTAGGGAATGTTGTGCTCTAGGAGCTTAGAGCAGGGCCAGAGAGGCTGGAGGGGCCCCTTTGGGGCAGCAGTTACTACAGTCACAACTCCCATCTATGGAGCCTTTACCCAGGGCCGGTCACCATGCCCTGGTACATACATGTCATTGAGTCCTTACAACCACCCAATGAGGTCCATACTATTACAATCCTTAATTTATGAGCAAATAAACAGAAACTTCCAGAGGTGAAGTGCCTTTCCCAAGATCACATGGCAATTAAGTGGTGGAACTGAGAATAAAACCCAGGTCTGGCTGAGGCCAGAACAGGAGAATTTAAACATTCTACTATCTGGTCTCATATTCTATTAAATGCAAGGATGTCTCTGAAAGGCCTTCAGCCAAATCCCTGTGGTGATGGATCTTGCCCTTACTTCACTCAACTTCCCTATGCCTGAGTCTTTATCTAAACTCTCAGGAGCCCAGCCTGGTGCTAGGTATACAATAGATACTCAAGTACTGCTTGGATGTAGCTTCCTCTTGACAAAGTAGTGTTGATGCCTGCCCTCACCTCCACACCTCCCCTTGGGTTCTCGGGCCCCTATATCCCATTTCAGAGCCTGTCCGTGCTGTTGACTAGAAAAAGAAAAGTTCTAGTTTGCATAATATTTGCATCTGCTTTGCATGCTGTTCACATAACATCAAAATACACAAAGGTCTGGTCCTGGTACCCTATTCCTCCTCTTGGCATTCCCCCCCAAGCCCCTGCAACCTGCTGACCCAGAACAGGGGGTGAGGGTTTTGGGTAGTGCTCACTTAGGGTCCACCTAACCTTATCTATTTCCAACATTATAGGGACAGAGATGGGAAGATTCCTGTCTACCCTCACCCCCCACCCTCCCCTCCATCCCTTCCTGGGGGAATTCTGGGTCAGGGCAGGGGCTGGTCTTCAAAGGTTGGGTAGAGAAAATGATAAGACATATGACTGAAGGCACTGTGGGCAGGGACCACTTCAGGGTGTCAGGTACAGCAAGGGGAGAGGAGAAGAGGGAGGCAGACGAGGGCTGGATAGTGTCAGGCCTAAAATGCCAGGCTGGGTAGTCAGCACCTTGACAGGCAGGAGAGGACATGAAAGGTGGATGCACACTGGAGGAAGAGGTTGCCACCCTGGCTTATAGCTCACATCTTAGCCCTGCCCTGGGGTATGCAAAGTGCCAGGCCTGTGTGAAGGCCCCCAGTGCAGCATCAATTCCATGCACCCACCTCCCTGCACAGTATGTTGGGTTCTGCCTCTGTGATAGACTGAATGTTTGTGTCCCCCCAAAATTCATATGTTGAAATCCTAACCCCCAATATGATAGTATAAGGAGGTGGGGGCTTTGGGAGGTGATTAAGTCCTGAGGGTGGAGCCTTCGTCAATGGGATTTGTGCCCTTATGAAAGGGAGCCCAGAGAGATCCCTTGCCCTGTCCACCATGTGATGACACAGTGAGAAGATGGTGTCTATGAACTAGGAAGCCGGTCTTCACTGGACACTGAATTTGCCAGTGCCTTGATCTTGGACTTCCCAGTCTCCAGAACTGTGAGAAATAGATGTTTGTGGTTTAAGCCACCCAGCCTATGGGATTTTTGTTACAGCAGCCCAAATGGAGTCAGCCCCCATACCCAGGAGAGGCTCCATAGGGTGCTCTCAGCTGAGCTCCCAGAGGAAGCTTCCACCTGGTGTGGCCTCTCCCAACCCCTGGCCTCTTCTTGTGCGTGCCCCTGTCACTGGCCTATGCTCTGCTGAGACCTGCACGTTCATCCCCACATCCCTTACACTTCTGATGTCACACAGTCCTGGGTGTAATTCCAGCTGCCATAACTTACAGTCACACAATCTCCTTGAGCCTCAGTTTCCTCATCTCAAATGGAGATAATACCAACTTTCAAAGATTCTTGTAAGAATTAAGTTGGGTGAAGTCCCTAACAGAATACCGGAATTTCATTTATTTAATCATTCTCTATTTGAGTGCCTTCCATGTGTCAGGCATTGTTTTAGATACTGGGGTTTCAGCAGTAAATCACAGAGACGAGGTCCCCAGTTCTCAGGGGTTTCCATTCTAGAGAGGGAGAATGAATATAAACCACAAATATGTATTTCACATTGTGACAAATGCTGTGAAAGTATAAATAGGATAATGTAATAGGGTGACATAACAGCACCGCAGCAGGTAGCAGTGGGTGGTTTTCGATAAGGTGGTCAAGGACTTTATCTCTGAGGTGTCATTTGAGCTGAGACCTGAATAATGAGGAGTCAGTCATGCTAAAAGGCAGAGGAAGGGTGTTCCAAGGAGCAGAAACAGCAAGTGCAAAGGCCCTGAGGCAGGAAGAGCTTGCCCTATGGGGAGGCTGGTGTGGTGAGAGCAAGGGGAGCAGGTAGGGCAGAGATGTGGGTACTGGGGGCCCTCGAGGACCTTGGAAGGAGTCTGGCTTGAATTCCAAGGGCCTTAGAAAATCACTGGAGGTTTTCAGCAGGCATGTGCTAGGAAGTGATTTACACAGTAATTGCTCAATAAAGGCTGGCTGTTGTCATTATGAATAATAATAATAATATAAAGCCCAGAGAGGAATAGCAATATGCCCAAGGTCACAGAGTCCCCATCCCACAGCCCCTTCCTCCTTTGATTGGCCTTCACCCTCCCCTAAGGAGCCCTGTGGATCAGCCCCAAGCCTGGTGGGAAGGAGGTGAGGGCAGCCTCCCTCCCCTCATTCCCGCTCCTTCCCTCCGGCCATTTCCCGTGCTCCCGGCGCCTGCGCCCCAATTAGCCAGCGAGGCTGACGGCCTCGGCTCCGAATGACAGACACCTCCTGTCACCCCCTGACGGGCGAGGAGATTAACTCTGAGCGGCACCGGCTCTAAGGGACGACGACGACGACAGGGAGGGGAGAGGAAGGGGGAGGGGATGACCAAGCCTACCTCCACCAAGAGTCCCCAGTGCCTTGGAAGGAAGGGGGGCTAGAGGGGGCCCCTGCTCTCAGAGAAGAGCGCTAGCAGGCTGTGGAGGACCGCCCCACTCTGCTGATTGGCTGCTCCAGCTGGGGCCACTGCCCCAACCGCCAGCCTCAGCTGCTCTGAGGGCAGGGACCTTGCCATGCCTGTGGGGCTTCACAGCTGAACCCTCAGTTCTGGGCACAGAGTGGGTGCCCAGTAAACATTTATGGACTGACTGTACATTTTTTTCATGCAGACTCATTCAATCCTCACAACATCCCCATTTTAAAGAACAAGAAACTAAGGCTCAGAGGTGGAGGGACTGGGTCACACAGATGGCCTAAAATTTGAACTGAGGCTGCCTGATGCCAAAGCTAGTGTCTAACCACTGGAGAATATCACTCCTCTCCCTAGGAAAAGACAGCTCTTACCACTTAGGAATTTACAATCCACTATGGGGCAATGAGACACAAGCCCTGGAAAAGGGAATTAACACAGCAGTTCTGGGCATAGATGCTGAGTGCCAGGCTGGGGGTCAGAAGTTCCAGGTAACATTCCCAGGGGAGTGGAGCCAGGAGACATGGGTACAGAATGGAAGTGAATTTCCTAGAGGAGAAAAGGTGAGCTGGACCTCTAACACAGGTATGACTAATCAGAAAAGGACAAGAGGAAGGTATTCCAGGCAGAGCATTGCACAGGCAAAGTCTTGAAGGCAGAACTGGGCAAGGCAGGCATTAACTGGTCAGGACTTCAGGTTGCAAGTGACAGAAACCCAACACACACTGGCTGAAGCAAAATTAGAACCTATTGGTTCATTCTGAGGCTCGAGTAGAAGAGCATGTGGCTTCAAGAGCAAGGATCAGTTTCCCTTTCTGAGCTTCATTCACGGATAGCTGTCCCCAAGTGGTAGCAGCCTCAAATTCCCACAACATATTAGACAACCGCCACCCCATAATTCTAACCAAAGCCCTGGGATTCAACCTGATTGGCCAGGCTCATCCCTGAACTAATCACTGTGGTCAGGGAAGAGGAGTCTGCTGATTGGCCAGGTCCTCCAGCACCAGGGGTGGGTGGAGTCCCTCTAGAGCCCTAAGGATGGTGGGGGGAGGATAAAGGTGGTCCCTGGAGTGGGGAGGCACCTGGGGCCAGTCAACACCAGGGCTCCCCATTTCCAGGGCTAGATTCTGGGTCCTGGATGACTCCTCCATGGGCAGCCTGAGGACCTCCACTCTCCCCAGTTCCAAGAGTTCCTACCTGTATAGATGACATCTACCAGCCCAGCTCCTGGCCAGGTGAGAGGGGGCTCCAGGAAGCCTCTTGATGTAGGACTGGAGGGGCCTTGAGGGTTCCCCCTGCCCAAGCTTGCTCCGATGGCTTGGATGTCTCCATGGGCCTGCCTGATCTCTCCACCCATCCTTCACCCTTAGTCCGGCTGTTTCCCCTAGAGTTTGTTTCATTATCAGGGTCTTCAATTGCCTTTTACAAGGTCACCAGCTCTGACTGCCAAGAAGAGCAGCCTTGTAACAGGAAAGGCTATGGCCAAGTTCCAGGAAGGACTTCTAGGGAGAGAGTGTTCCACCCTGTAGCAAGGGATGGGCATGACTGTCAGAGTTAGGAAGTAAGAGAACAGGCAACAGCTGGGCCAGCCCCCCAGGTTAGAGTGATAGCTGTAATAGCTCATCCTAGAGCTAATGACTCTGGAGGTAATGAGCTCCTTTCACCAGGAGGAGTGGGGGAGGCACTGTACTTTTGGCAGTCATGCTTGGTGTTTGGAGCATGGACTTGGAAGTCATTCTGACAGAGATTTGAATTCTGGGTCAGCTGAGTGACTTTGAGCTTGCGCTCTCCAGTCTTGGTTTTCTCATCTGTAAAATGGGGATAATGCAAGGCCTACCCTCAAGAGGTAGCTAAGTTCAAATGAGATATTGCATCCAGGTGCTGCCACCACTCCTCGCACAGAGACTCTTCCATAAAGGGGCAGCTGTTACTACTAATAGTCTAGCTCTGTCCAAGACTGGCCCTTAGCCTAGAGCCACTGGCAACTTTTTCTGGACCTCAGTTTCTCCATTTGTACTTCCAGCCCTCTCACTCCTAGGGTGGGTGACTTGGATGATCTCACTGAGGAGAGGACCCCTCCCACATCAGTCAATCCCTGTGTGTTAGGGTGGGGGGGTGGAGGAGGGAAGGCGGCAGGCAATGCCCAACCAACGATTTCACCAGGCTGGGCAGGCAGCGCCAGGCAGGCGGGAGCTGGTCAGGTTTTTAATTGAACGCGATGCAAATGAAATGTAAATACCATGCAAATAAGCTCTTGCCAGGAGGCGCTGGGCTGGGAGCGGAGGGAGCAGGGAGGGGACTGCTGAGCAGGGGCCCTCCCCTGTCCCCCTTTCTCTCTCTCCGTGGCTACCCACGCCCCTGCCCACCCCCTGGTGCCGCCCACCCAACCAGGCCATTACATTCTGGGAACAGTGGGCACTGCATTCCCCCCAGAGCCCCCTTCCAGATCTACTTCCCTAACCCTGTGGCTCCTGGTGGTGGTGATAGGGTGTTCAAGGAGGAGCCAGGGAACCTGTGGATGGGGCTAGGCTGACACAGACACAGTCACACAGAAAGATCCATGAAGACATAGATGGGACACACAGATATAGACATGCAGGAACCCACCTTTCCCTCCCAAGTTCCCTGCAACACTGAGACCCACACAGACAGCCAATCACACATAAATATACACAATTGCACATTCAGTCACAAATACACACAGTGACACAAACAGACCCGGTCATAGGGGCGCACGTGCACGCGTGCGCGTGCGCACACACACAGACACACACACACACACACACACAGTCTGCCTTGCCATGAATACTGCAGACTGAAGTCCCTGTGCTGGCCTGAGGTCAGGGCTGGGAGTGGGGGGACAGGCACCCTGTGTGGTCAGAGCCTGGTGGTCTGAATGAGACCAGATGGGCTGTACGGGGTGAGGGAATCCTTCCCGGTGGCCTGGGCCCTTTGCCCACCCCCTATCCCAAAACACATCACCATACCCCAGGACTCATAACCACTAGACAACCCCAGGTGTTGGTCTATCCACAAGTCCTGAGGACCTGAGCCCCATCCTGGGATTTGGAATCCTCCTGTGATTCCATAGCCCCCCTCCCCTTGAGGCAGCCAGCCATTTGGGGGAGCTTGGCCCAGGTGACAGGGCCTGATCTGCTAGGGCAGAAATCCATCCCCACCTTGCCAAGGGGTAGGGGATGAAGCACAGAGGACTGGGGGAAAGGCTGAGCTGTCTGTACAAACCTCCATTCCACCCAGGATCCACATCTGGAGGTGGTTCCAGCCCCCCCCTCTGAAGTGACTCACGCCCCACATTTAACTCTCATTAGCGCCTCTGAGCCCAGCTGGGAGGGACAACCGCCAGCTTCCCCCAGCAGACAGGGAGCTCCGGGTGGGCCGCCCTCGCAGCCTCAGTTTCCCCCCAGGGGTCTGGCCCAGCGACAGGGGCTGCGTGGGAGAGCAGTGGCTCATAGTCACCTTAGTCTGAGCTGGGCCTGTCCTCCACCCCACGGAATGGGAGACTGGGTGTGGCCTCTTCCAGGAACCCCAGCCCCAGTCCCCTGCCCAAGCCCCACCCCAACCAGGGCCCAAGGGTCAGGAAGGAGCAGGAAGGAGGGGAGGGGGCAGATGGCTCTGGATCTGAGGCCACAGAAGTTGCGACGATCCTGCCGCCAATCCGGCCCAGGCGCTCCAAAAAACAAAAACAAAAACACACACACAAAAAAACAAAGCTCCCCCTCTGCCAGGGCCTTACACAGGGCGGGGGTGGATGAATGGGGCCGGAGAAGCAGAGGGACGCGGCCAAGGACCCATGGCCCTTTAGGGCCTCCTTCCTTCCTTCCTCCACTTCACAGGCTGGACCTTGCTCTTTAACACTGCTGCGTTACTCCGTCAAGGTGCACTGGGCGCCATGGGCGCGGGCCTCCGGGAAGCCGTGCCTAAGACCCCCACCCCGCCCCGGGAGGGGCCGTTCTGCGTGCCTCCACCACACTCCCTCCCCCTCTTCCCCTCTCCGTGGGAAGGAGGCAGCTGGGGCGGGGGTGGCCGCTGGAGCGTCTTGCCCGTGTGATCGTGCCGAGCCGGGAATTCGGGGCCATGTGGGAAAGACATTAGTGCCGGCCGCCCTGCCAGCCAGGAATGCGCCCCCCGCTCTGCAGCCGCCGCCTGCCTGGCCCAGAAATGGTGACTCACCCGCTCCGTGTTCGTGTTCCCACCCCCTCATCGCGCACCCTCCACAGCCCTCCACAGCCCACCGCAGGCCTGGCCGCGGGCTTTCCAGCCTCCCTGCCTTTCCTCCAACTGGTCCCGCTACCTGCCTAGCGTGTGCTCCAGTCTCTACCAATCTCATAACACTGAACCAGATCGCACCTCCTGGGGAGACCTCAGACCCCCTCCTCAGGCCTGTCTATTCTCTAGAGTCTTGCTCTGGTTAAACAATTTTTTGGGACTTAGCCCCTCAGGCTGTCTCCCTCGCTCCAGAATGACTCACCTCTGGGCCTCTACACCCATCACAGAGCCTGAAGCACACAGCAGGTGCAGAAAAAAGAAAGGAGTCAATGTAACCTGTTAAGTTTGGGAAGCAGAGCACTGAGAGGGGAGTGGTGTTCCTCCAGCTTCCCCTCTGTGACCTTGGAATAGTAAACAGTGCCACCTACCTCATAGGATATGTGACCCTGGACCCCTTATTCCTCTTGTCTGAGCCTTGCTTTCCTCCATCTAATACAATAAGGATAATAATACCCATCCTGCTTGCTAGCAGGGGTGGCCTGTGCAGAAGCTTTTGTCTGTAATGTCCTCAGCTCAGGGTCTGCCGCTGGGAGGGACCCAATAACGATGATGGTAGTTACGACATTACTAGTAATCACAGTTATTTAATGAACACATACTATGTGCCAGACCTAGGCTAGGTACTTTCTAGAAATTATCTCACATCACCCCTGCCTCAGTCCTGAGGGTAGGTCCTGTTATTCTTCTTTTACAAATAAGGAAACATTGAGGTTTGGTGAGGGGAAGGCACTGACTCAGGAATCCCACACCCAGGGCTCTGGTTCCAGCACCCTCAGAGCTCTCGAGAGCCCATGCAGAAGCATCCCCTAGGTCCGACTCTTCTGAACACCAAACTGAGCTCCAGTAGGTAATCCCTTGCAGCACCCACCCCCGTTGGAACCCGATAACCAGCCTCCCACCTCCCCCAGGTCCACCTCTCATAACTTTTAATAAGAAGTAATAGGGCTTCCCTGGTGGCGCAGTGGTTGAGAATCTGCCTGCTAATGCAGGAGACACGGGTTCGAGCCCTGGTCTGGGAAGATCCCACATGCCACGGAGCAGCTGGGCCCGTGAGCCACAGCTGCTGAGCCTGCGCGTCTAGAGCCTGTGCCCCGCAACGGGAGGGGCCGCGATAGTGAAAGGCCCGCGCACCGCGATGAAGAGCGGTCCCCGCACCGCGATGAAGAGTGGCCCCCACTTGCCGCAACTAGAGAAAGCCCTCGCACGAACCGAAGACCCAGCACAGCCAAAAATAAATAAATAAATAAATAAATAAAAATTTAAAAAAAAAAAAAAAAAGAAGTAATAGCACCAAGCAGCAGGCATCAGCCTCATTTCTTTTTAATTAATTAATTTTTTTTTTAAGTTTTTTTTTTTTTGGCTGCGTTGGGTCTTCGTTGCTGCATGCGGGCTTTCTCTAGTTGTGGCAAGCAGTAGCTTCTCTTGTTGCAGAGCACAGGCTCTAGGTGCACTGGCTTCAGTAGTTGCGGTGCATGGGCTCAGTAGTTGTGGCACACGGGCTCTAGAGCACAGGCTTAGTAGTTGTGGCTCTTGGCCTTAGTTGCTTCACAGCATGTGGGATCTTCCCGGACCAGGGCTCAAACCCGTGTCCCCTGCATTGGCAGGCGGATTCTTAACCACGGCGCCACCAGGGAATTCCCATCAGCTTCATTTTTAGTTATCTAATTTACATTTAATTTTCCCCACCAACGTGATGCAGTTTATAATGTTTTACCTAAGAGCATCTATTTATGGGCTAAAAATATGTTCACAAAACTAATGGGCAATGCTTCCCTTTTGGAGGCCCCTAGTTCAGAGTCAGGGACCCCAGCTAGGGCCTTAGGTCCTATGACCCAGCAACCAACATAGTTCTTGACACTGGAATAATTAATAAACAGATGTCCCAGAAGCCTTTCAGAGAGTGCCCCTTGCCTTCCAGCCTCCAGAAAAAATGATTATTGAGTGCTTACTCTGCCAGGCACTTTATGGGAATATCTCATCTAACCCTTGCACCAACCCTTGCAGACTGGTGCTATTAAACACCTGTTCTACAGATGGACAAACCCAGGAAGATGAAGTTTCCTACCCCAGGTCACACAGGAAGAGCCAGCATTGCAAACTTAGGGTCTATGACTTGAAGCCTACTCTCTGCACTGCAGGATTGGGTGGCCCACTCAGAAAATCCATGCCCTGGTCCTACAGACACCAGCTCCAACCTTTGAGACCTTAGATCCATGGTGAAGTGTGCCCTGTGGTTCTCAGGATGTCAGTGGAATTGGGTGACAGGATGAGTGGGGAGGAGTGGGACTCAATGACATAGGTCTCACAGCAGTGGACCCCCAGGGGTCCCTGAGATCTGGGGATGGTTTTCCAGACCTCTCAGTGCCCAATGGCTGTGACTTCCACGGAGGGTCCTGGAAATAGCAGGGGCACCCATCTTTCTTTTCCCCTTTGCTCCATATGAAACTGGGCCTCCTCTAAAGCACAGTGGATGAGCAAAAATTTTGGTTTCCAGGAGAGAAGAGAGAGTATGAAACTCAAAATGAAACCTGAGTCCAAGGCTGGTGGAAAGAAGACATAGGCCCAGGGCAAAAGGGCAAGGTGGATACTCACTTTTTTATTTATTTATTTAGGCTGTGTTGGGTCTTCGTTGCTGTGCGCAGGCTTTCTCTAGTTGCGGCAGGCGGGGGCTACCCTTAATTGCGGTGCTCGGGCTTCTCATTGTGGTAGCTTCTCTTGTTGCGGAGCACGGGCTCTAGGTGCCTGGGCTTCAGTAGTTGTGGCACATGGGCTCAGTAGTTGTGGCTCGAGGGCTCTAGAGCGCATGCTCAGTAGTTGTGGCGCACAGGCTTAGTTGCTCCGCAGCATGTGGGATCTTCCCAGACCAGGGCTCAAACCCATGGTCCCTTGCATTGGCAGGTGGATTCTTAACCACTGCGCCACCAGGGAAGTCCCATGGATACTCACTTTGACTTCAGCTCGTTGTGGGCAGTGTGGACCCTCGACTTGGCTCAGCCAGGACTGCAGACAGGCAGCGTGGATGCTCACCCCATCCTTGGACTGGCCTAAGTGGGTGAGCAGGGGGGACAGTGAGCCCATGTCTTGGCCAGGCCTTGGGCAAACGGGTAGCATGGACCCTCACCTGAACTTCAGCCACACCTTGGGTGGGGAGTATGGACATTCGCCTCAAGCCTTAGCCAGACCCTGGGTGGAGAGCAGTGTGGACTCCTCCTCAGTCCCAGTCATGCTCACAGAACCAGGAATTCCTCTGAGATTTGAGGGAGCTAACCCCTCCCCTACTATACAGGTGCAGACCTATTTTTCAACAAATGCCTGGGGTCCCAGAAGCTCCTCTTACCACTGCAGGACAAGAGGGGGCCACCCTGGAACGCAAAGCCCTGATTAGCACCCTTGAGCCACACTTACCTTCCAGCCTCAGTGTGCTCATCCAGAAAACGGAGATTATGACCCAGTGCGCAGTTGGGGGTGCTACCAGGACCTCCATGGTAATTAAATGAGTTGGGGCAGCCAGGGCTTGACCATCTACTCCATTCCCAAGTCTCTCCTCTTATAGCTCCTTCATTACATGAAAAGGGAAAGCAAGGCCCAGAGAAGCCAAAGGTCTACCCCAAGATCACACAGCAAGTTGGGAAGTGGAACCCAGATTTCAGTCTCACACAGGGGTGGGACTTTAGGAAACTCCAAGGATCATAGTGAGTTAAGCTGCACCTTGGTGCCTGGTCCAGGCTGGGCGTGTGTGTGTGTGTGTGTGTGTGTTGCTGGTGGGGGGGTGCGGCGGACAGGGTGTCAGGGGAGCTGCCGCTGCCGCCTCCCTGGTATTTTTAGCCTCGAGAATGAGCTGAGCTCAGGGCTCTGAGCAGCCATCGGCAGTGAGGGAAATGGGAAGGTCCTGGCCACCCCTCCCTACCACCGCCAGAGTGGAGCTGGGTTTGGGTAGGGGGGCCAGCCTGGGAAAGGGCACAGACCCAGGGACTGGGAGCAGTCAGGTCCTGGAACCCTGCACCCCAGCCCACCCCCATCTGGGTCATTTTTCCAGTGCCCCCTTCCTGTGGGGTGCATCAGCACTCAGCCAAGCTGGCAGAGATAGGCACCCCCATCTCACCCCCTGCTACCCTCGGCTTCCCCTGCTAGGAGCTCTGGGCAAGCTCTTGCCTGTGCGGCCAGGTCAGAACTGTGAGGTTCCCATGACAACGGATGACAGCAGCAGAGGCTGCTGGCCACGGGGTCAGGGGTGAGGGGGGTGTGGGTGTCGGAGCAGGAGAAGGGAGGAAGCCCAGCACAGAGGTGGGGGAGGGGGCTGGAGTGAAGGACCCCCAAATTACAGCTCCTTCTTGAGGTCTGAACCCCTAGGGAAGGCCTAGAACTTTGGCTGACTGATGCTGGAAGGGACTCCTTTGCACTCTAGATTGGGAAGGCTAGACAGGAAGGGCTGGCTATACCTTTGGTCATGTGATCACAAAGCCAGCTACCAGGTTACAGCTTGGATGGAAATCCTAGTCTCTTGCCTCTTAGCCCAGGACTCTGCTACCTCTAGGCTAAGGTCTTAGGGGATAAGAGGTGGGACCCAGATGTCCCCTTATCCCCATCTCCAGGAGGTGAACAGGTCCTGAAGCTCTCCAGCCTGGCCATTCTGTAACTTGGGTTCCCCACCCTGTAATGAGTGGTCAAGGCCCCAGAACTGATAGGTCACTTCTCGCCAAGGCTAGCCACCTCCTTCCTAATAAAGGGTATGTTTTGTTTCGCTTGGAAGGGGACATGGAAGGGAGCATGATCATGGTCTCCTGCTGACTCCCCAGCCCAGCCCCAGGGGCCCAGAGTGGAGTTGGGAATTTGTCCCACAAACCCCAGTTGACTGAAGGCTTCACTCCAGACTTAAGTCCCGCCAAAGGCTGCCCAGTTTCCAGAACCATCATTGGCTCCCACTGTGCCCAAGACAAAATACATTCACTCATCCTGGAGCTTGAGGTTGACACCACAGTCTCCTGGGCTCCCTCCAGTATGGTGTCCTCACTGCTCCAATCTCTATGTCTCCTAGGTAAGCAGCACGGTCCTTCGAGGCTCAGCTCTACTCACACCTCCTCCAAGAAGGCTTCTTGGCTCTTCCCATCCACATAGATCTCTTGTTCACCAAGGGGTACAAGGCTTGAGAGTTGACAAGGACATTTCACACAGGACTTCTCATTCCACCCTCATAGTACCTCTGAGAAGCAAAGCCCAGAGAGGAAAGCTTCTAGTAGAAGGTCATGCAGCCTGTGAGTGTCACCCTGGCACCCAGCTGCAAGTCCCCTTTTCTCTTGGGGCCCCCTCTTGGCAGTCACCGGCCTGTGACCCTGCAGTTGGGATCCTCGAGCTCAGATCCAAGTTTCTTTCTCCAGCTCCTTATATACAGAGGGCCACCCCATGTCCTCTACCTCCAATTCATCCATTTATCCAACATTATTGAGTACCTAACATGTGCCAGTAGACAAGCCCCTCCCCCTTGGAGCTCACTTTCTAGCTGGGGAGACCAGCAAGTGAACGGAGAGTTCACCCCGTCTGATGCCAGCAGGGCTGTGATGGGTGCACCGGGGGCAGTGGGTGCACAGAAGAGAGTACTCCAGCCAGACTTACAGAATCAAGGTAGACTCCAACCACAGCTCAGCCTCCCTTAGGTCCTGCCTGCCTAGGGAACTTTACTCCCATATCTAACCTCAGTCCCACTAGCTGCAACCCCTAAAGAACAACTGGCTGAGAAAGGCCAAAACCCAGGTCCCTGACCCCAGTGCTTTATCAATCAGCAATCCAACTCTGTTTCTGCCCGGGATCCCCTCCCTCTGCTGTCTCCACAGACCCACCGAGATGGTTAGAGGGGCTGGCTGGACAGCAGGAGCATCCGGCCTCGAGCCCATAAATCCACTGCACCCCTCTTCCAGCCCCCACCGCCCCAGCTCTGCTTTGGGGGACTAGCAGGCCAGTGGGGTCTGTGGGGCTGGCAGGTGGTAGGTAGACAGGCAAGGGTCAGAGCCTATCCCTCCCTGGGTGGCTGAGCCACACTGGGAACAGGGGAGGGAAAGAGGCCCCAGGATTGCTGCTTGGTCCTCAGGGTCCCCGAAGGCCACCAGGAAGGGAAGAGAAAATGAGAAAGGAACTCAACCTTGGCTTCCAAAATCCTCCCACTGATCGGAGCCATGGGGGCTGCAGGAGGCAGGGCAGGCTCCTGACACAGGACCCAACGCCCCTCCTGGGGGTGGGGGTTAGAGCACCGGGCACCCTCGTGATGAGGCCGGCTGCAGGGCGATTAATCTTGTGAGGCCTGTGCGTCAGCCCCCCGCTCCTCAGCCGCCCATGGTCAACCCCGCCCGCGCTGCCCCGGGAGTTAATCTCCGCTGCTCGGGGGACTTCTCAGCCGCTGTCACGGCTGCATTAATTCTGAAGCAGAGGGAGGCAGGCAAGGACTGGGGGGCAGTGCATAGACTCCTTGGGAAGGTTTTGTGGTCAGCAGCTGGTGAGGAGGGGCTCCAAATGATGGGGCCTGGGTCCCCCTCAAGGCCCAGCCCTAGTTGAGAGGTGGGGGGCATCTATATTATCCCCTCTCAGGCCATCAGAGCCCTTGCACCCCCCAGCCTCTAGCCCTCAGCCGCCAGCTGCACCCCAAATGCAGTTTGCAGTTTTGACAGCAGATGTCTCTCCTATTATGATTTATCAAAATGCTTAAGGTAAATAATGCACACATATTTATAGGAAAGGAGGGGAGCGGTAGAAGGTAGGAGGGACTGAAGGGGTCAGGGGGGTTTGAAGCACCCTCGCCCCTGTCCCCAGCCCTCCCAGCTCAGGCCCAAGGCTTGACCCCAGCCAGGCCCTGGGGAAAGTTGGCTGGGGTGACATCAAGCCTACCCAGCTGCCCACCCAAGCCTGGCCCCCAGGTCAGGGAGTGGGTGGACCCGCCTTGCTGGGCCCCCGCCAGGCCTGGGAGGCGGCCACCTGGGGGAAGCGGCTGAGCCAGCCTCACACCTCGGACTCGTTTCCATGGCTTCGCTGCGTCCTGACTCCCGAGGGCTCCGTCGCCTTATCAACTGCGGCGGGCACTGCCCTTGCCCTCACCCTCGCAGCCACTCCCCCCCGGACCCCAGCAGCTGCCTGTGGATCCCACTGGGGCAGAGCCAACTCAGCCACAGGTGGTGCCCCTTCCTGGGCTGGCCTCAGAGCTGGGTGAGCAGCTGGGAGGGTGGTGGGAAGATGCCAGGGAGGTGCCAGGGAGGTGGAGGGGCGGAGGCCTTTGTAGATTCAGGCTGCACCCACTTTGGGCCCCCCAAATACCCAAATCCTGTCATTTCAGGGGAGGGGGCAGTGATCCTGGGCTACCTTCTCATCCCCCACCCTCACTCCACACTATGCTCTTTGTTTCCAAACCTTCTTGGGCTTAAGAACATTTGGTTAAAGAACTTTCCTGGGTTTTCTGATTTGAAAAGCAATATGTATTTACTGCAAAAATAAAAGTAAAGAAAAACAGTAGTCAAAGAGTGCAGAAAAGTTTAAGTAAGTAATGCTTGACCCTAATCCTGCATCTGGGCAGGATCACAGGCAGCATGTGGGGTGGGGGGTTTGGTTTCTTCCAGCCAAAGCCTGAAGCATGACCAGGTGTTTAAGGGCCAGCTTCTGAAACCAGAGGAACTTGGCTTTGTGACCTTATGTATGTTTCTCTACCTCTACCTCTCTGAACCTCAACTTTCTGATCTGGAAAATGGGATCACTGATCATCGCCCTCCTCACGGGGTTGTGGTGAGGATTAAGTGAGCTAGTAAGCGCAATGGACTAGCCCAATGCCTGGCACACAGGCAACAAGCTCTACCACTTGTGGCGCGGTGATATTATCAGCACCTCTAACCAAGGGCAGAGATGCAGAATATGCAGCTTCCAGGGGGCTGGGGAAAGGGGGCTCTTTCTAGTAAGTTTACCCTCACCTGTGGACAGCACTCCAATTAGAGTTGGAAACACACGAGAGGAAAAAATTGCCCAGAAAGAGGAGATAATGTGTTTATTCAGCCCACAGAGGTTTTCTGGTGCCAGTGCTGTCCTCACTGAGCTGCAGACCGCAGCCCTGAAGTCAGGCGATGTCAGCCAGAGTGATCAGCAGTGATGGGGGTGGCACGGGGACACTAGACCTGTCCTGCAGGGGTTAAGAAAGGTCCTGAGGAGGTAGCACCTGAAAGGGGAGGAAGGTATCAGTCAGGAGGGAGAAGGCTGCAGGAAACAGACCTGCATCTGGACAGCGGCTGGGGTAGCTGGCCACCAGAGCCCCCAGCCCAAGCCCTACCCCCAGCCCAGGCCTGAAGCCCTGGAGGACCTGGCTCTCCTCCCCTGGGCCCACCCCATCTTCACGCCCTGCTGCCTGGAATCTGAGGCAGCCCTTGTTCTCTGGCAGGAGGGGAATTTAATGCCGCTGAGGGATGGCAGGTCGACAGGCGAAGAGAGATGAAAGTGTCCACTCTGGCAGCCGGGTCGGTGGCCTCGGGGGACCCTCCCATACCCTCTCTATCTTCCCCAGCCATTCTCCACTCGGTGTGGCAGGAAGAGCCCTCAAGGGGCCCTCAGGAGAAATGTGGACCTCTCGGGACAGGACTCCCTGCGGGGCTGTGTGAGCTTGGGGGGCAGCTGGGCCTCTCTGTGCCAATTACCTGCCTGCAGGGTGCCTAGGCCAAGGTCTGTATTGTTAACGTGCTGGTGGCTGCCCGTCCTTCCCCCACCTTGGCTGTCGTCAGCAGTGCCTATCAGCACAGGGTCACGGGTGGGCAGTGGGGAGCCAGGGCCGGGTGCACAGTGACCTCCATCCATCCATCTCCAGTACCTGGGAGGGAGTGGGAGCTGGCGCTGCAATCAGGTCAAGCCTAAGCGGCCTTGAATGCAGCAGAGCCATGTGGCCATCACCACCTCCTTCTTTGTGACAGCACAGAGCTGGGCTGAATCTGGGAATAGAGGCTGGGGCCCCAAGCCAGACTCTGCCCCCTGGGCCAGCAGCCCCATGTCCTTATTGGAGGTGCCGTGGGTTTTGGCACTGTGAGGTGACCTTGTTGCTCTGCAAAGCACCATGCCAAGTGCCCCACCCTACGGTCCCTGGTTATGTTGCCCTTTTTTCCTGGGAACAGAGGCAAGGGCATTTGGCCAAGGTCATCCACAAGGGCACACACACACACACACACACACACACACACACACACATGCAGAACGTGGCTTTGACACATGGTGACCAAGAAGAGGGGAGGACTAATGTGTCTAGACTCAGACTCCCAGGCTCTGCCCTCTTTCCTGTCCATGGAGGCAACTGGTCCTCCCAAAGCAGCCTGGTGCAGGGGTCTGACAGCCAGGAGCCCGAGTTCTAATCAGTTCCCCTTACCATCTTGCTCTGTGACTTGGCATGTCCCCTACTCTCTCTGGGCTTCAGTTTCTCATCTGTAAAATAGATAATAATCCCTAAACTGATGACTTCCTGGAATCAAAGAAGCAAATTTATTCAACAAATTGAAACCATCCCAGACTGAAGACAGCCTCCAACTAGCCTTGGGCCAAGGAGAAGTACCAATACAGAGAGCCTAGTACCTGGCCCACAATCACCCAGTACACTACAGGAGCTGTCCTGCTTCCTTCTTCCTGCACAACATGATGACAGTAAGCTCATAGCAGAGGGTCAGAGGCCCAGTCTGGTGTGCTGAGTCAGGGTCAGGGCATGAAACAGGGGCCCCAGTTCGAGCGGAGGATAAGGGCAGCAAGGGACTAGGTCAGGCCAAACCCTGCTGCTTTGGGGGGGAGGGGGCGCCTGGCAGGCGCTGGGCAGGCCGGGGTGGGGAGAGGCCTTTGGCGGCCACAGAGAACAAAGAAGCTGGGGTTGCCAGGATATTCTGCGGAGCTGAAGCCGGCGGTGGTGGGGCTGGGAGAGGGGCCGTGGTGGCCGTGGGAACCGTGCCTGCTGCCCCCATGCCAGCTCCCCCACCCAGACTGGGCCTCAGGGCCAGGCTGGGGGTAAGAGGGGCTGCCAGGGCCCTCATTCTGTCCCCAGAGTTGCATGGCTGTCGGGGCAGAGACCCAGGAAATGCTGTAGACAAAGACCACGGTGCATAATGTCAGCATCACTGAGGGGATCACAGGTGCACAGTGACACACAATGTCATAAGCACACACCCAGGCAGTGTCACAAGGTCACAGCATGATCACAAGCCAGCATCACACACTCACATAGAACCCCTGATATCAGTCCCAGGGCCACACCCACGATGGTCACACAGACACAACATCACAAACCACAGAGGACCACCAGTGTCTTGTCACAGGGTCATGCATGCCATACAGCATCAGTGTTACACATCCAGTGTCACACATTCAGCTATACAACCTGGTATCATACTGGGTCTGTTACAGGATTGAACAATGTCACGGGATTATACAGGCAATGTCACAGAACACCCCAAACTGTGGGGCTGCTGACATCACATAACCCATGGCTACACAAGGTCTCACATCAGTCTACCACACACTGCCACCGACCCATTTTCAAAATGTCACAGTCAGTGTCACACATAGCCACACTGCTGCACAAGGCCTCACGCGGTTGTCAGGGCCTTGAAGCATCTCTCTCTCTCTCTCTCTCTCTCTCACACACACACACACACACACACACACACACACACAGAGGCACACAAAGCTACATGGACGCTGGGTTTGTCTCCAGCTCCACAGCCCCAGGTGCACTCACTCCCAGCCTCTCCAACCACCCACTGCCACCCAAGCCGGGGTATGGGGTGCTTGAGGTGAAGACTCCCAGGTCACCAGGAGGTCAGGCTCCCAACTGTAGCATAGGGGAGCTGAGGGCACCCCCAGGGAGGGGAATTGGACATTCAGCTCCACAGGGGAGCCCGCCTCTAAGTACTTCTCTGTCAGACGGGAGAGCAGCAGGGGTGAGCCCGAAACAGAAAGACACAGAGGTGAGAGATACAGGGAGATAGTGATGTAGAGACACAAGAGGCACACAGAAACTGAGATACACGGAAAGGTGACGAAACACAGGAGAGTCGGAGACCAGCAGGGACGGTCAAGACAGAGTGACAGATAGAAACAGGCAGAGACAGGGAATTCCCTGGCGCTCCAGTGGTTAGGACTCAGCCCTTTCACTGCTGGGCCCTTGGATCGATCCCTGGTTGGGGAACTAAGATCCCCACAAGCTGCGCAGTGCAGCCAAAAATAAATTAATTAATTAAAAAAAAAAAAAAAGAAGAAGAAGAAAGAAGCAGTAAGAGACAGACATGCCAGAGCAGGGCCCAGCCCAGGGCTAGGGCAGCAGCTAGGCCACTCTGTGGAGAGACGGGGTGGCTGGGGCTTCAAGGAGGATGCGCACCCTGGGCGGAAGGTGGGAGATATCTTGGTGAGATTTTGGTGAATAATAGTTTTAAAATAGCAGCGCCAGCTGCCATTGACCGAGTGCTTACAATGAGCCAGGCCCTTCCCTAGAGTGATCTCATTTCATCATCAGGCAACTTTATAGAGGAGAGAATATCACTGTCCCCATTTCCCAGATGAGGTAACTGAGGTCTCATCATGGTTCAACCTCACAGTTATCCCCACTCCTACCTGGGCCTCCTCCAGACAGAGGGGCTTGCCTACCCTTTCCACAAAGCACAGCACAAGAGGCCAAAACTGGAAGAGGTGAGGGGCCTCAAGCTCAGGGCTTCTCTGTGTTGGGGGGTGAGCCCAGGAGCCATGGCCAGGCTGTGGGTTGGCACACTGAAGGGTACAGGCTGACTGAGTCACAGCATCCCCCCCTCGGGGCTGGCACCGGAGCCATCCACCCCACACCTGTAGGCATGCCAATGAGGGCTGGCCCAGGCCATCTGCGGCCTGTGTGCTGCCAGCAGCCAGGCGGGGGCAGGCAGGGGCCTCCTGCCCAGGTGCCCCCTGCTGGCCAGGCTTCCCACCCCCACTCGTCCAAGAAAGACCCTCCCCGCCCCTAAGAGGTTCTGGAGTTTGCCTTGTGCTGGCGGGGGCGAGGGTGCCCCAGGCTGCAACACCTCCCCCTACTCCCCGCTGGACCGCCCCCCCCTTCGGCAGAGCCGCCTGGAGAGATCACAGGCAGCCACATGAAAGGGAATTTTTCCCAGGCAGAGATGAAGTTGAAAGCTGCCTCCCACCACCCCCGCCTGCCCCTGCTGTGCCAGGCCAGGCTGCTGAGCTCCTGGTGCTCGAAGGGAGCTTGTGACACCTGGGAAGGGGTTGGGGTCAGAACCCTCACCCAACATGGCTGCTTTCTTTCCTCCCAGGAACAAAGGCAGAGACATTTCCCCCACCTGACCGTCTACTCAGCTTTAGAAGTTGCCCCTTCGTCATCCCAAAAGCCCTCACCCACCTGAAGCCAGGCCCCAACATGGTCAGGAAGTCCTTCCTCAAGTCGAGCTTCATCTCAGCCAGGCTCAGAGCAGCTGGGTGGGGAGAACGCCTCCTGGTCAAGTGGATGAGAGGCCGCATCCTGCATACGTCCAGCCTCTGTGATGTCCAGGGCTGGGGCGTGCAGCTGCCACCCCTTCCTGTTCAGGTTGCCCTGGCCTAGACCACGCGGCTGTGTGGTGACTTCCCCAGACATGTGGTCTTGGAGGTCCCAGACGACCTTGTGCCAACAACCTTTCGGTGGGGGCGGGGTGTGTGTGTGTGGGGTGGATGCCAAGAGCCAAAGCCAGGGACACGTCCAGGCCTGAAGGGGGGTACGTGGGGGTGACTGTGTGTGTGTGTGCCAGGCACAGCCAGGTACCCATGAACCTGGGCTAAAACTGATCCCTGGGGATTCACCTTACTAGATCCCTGCAAGGAAGAACAAATAAGAACCTGAACAGGTAGCTCAGTCCCCACCCCCAGCCAGTACTGCTGGCTCCTTTGCACTGATCGGACCTGATGACTTCAGGTGAACAGAGAAGGTGGCCCCAGGTAAGTGAAGGTCCCTGGAGGTCCAGATCCTGAGGTAGGGGGTACAATCAGGCAGGTGAGGTGCTCCAGTACCGGCCACTTCCAGATGAAGAGCATTTCCATCTCGTCAGCCAGGGCTGCTCCTACTTGCCCCCCTTCTGGATCCAGACGGCCTCACTTCCCAGGAGATCCCTACTTTAAATGTCCCTGGGCCATCCTTCCTCCTTCCCAAGGTAGTCCCAGACAACCCCTGTCCAGCAACAGCCCCCAAGCCAGGCCCCAAAACCGGAGAGCAAGAAGCCAGTGGTGCTTCGTGACACAAACATGCATTCGTTTTATTCACAAAACAGCCTGGTTTCCTAAAACAATACAAACAGCATGTTCATCAGCAGGAAGCTGGCCATGGGCAAGGGGGCCCAGGCCACCGGGGGCCCCTGGGCACCCACCCCCACCGGCAGGGGGCCACGCAAAGAGGCCCTTTCTTCTGTTGCCATCAGTGAGGCCAGAAAAAAAGGGCTTATTTTCTCTAAGGGAAGTAGCCAGGATCGGAAATATCGAGACATGAGCTTCCCAGATCTCAATGGATAAACGAACAGAACTTTCGTTTTTGCAAAATCATCACTGTTAGGGTTGGGGGGGTCCCATTCTGGGGACCGCGGGTACAGCGAGGCTGGCCTGGGCCCGGGGGGTGGGTGGGCTGCTCCCTCCCGCTCTGTGAGCTCCTTGCGGCAGCTCCGCACGCGTGGATGGATACAGAGGGGCTTCGACACGGCGCCATCAACATTCTCTTTATAAACGTGAGTGGATTCTCCAGGCAAACTATGCACTATTTCATGGTTGGAAAGAATCAAAGGAAGTTTAAATGAGGGTGGAGTTAAACTGTGCTAAATTACAGTAGTGCTTATTAGTAACTAGATTTCAAAAGGTTACAGAAAATTTACATTCTCTACACAAAAACTGCATCTCCTGCACAGACAACATCGACATCGACACAGGAAGGAAACTGATTGTCCATTCTTTGCCCAGGAAGTCTCGGTACTTTACAGATTCATCTTTACCTCTTTTTGTTGTTGTTGTTTTTCTTCCGAAAAAGCAGTTAAATTTTTTTCTTTTCTTTTTCTTTTTATACTAGGGACGTGGAGATGTTAAAACGACAACAAAAAATATATATATAAAAACAGGAATGAAATCTGTGAGAGAATATTTTTGGTTCTAAAGACGGGTGCATCCGTTTGTCTTCGCCCGAATCCCTTGCCGGAGACCACACGAGCAGTGACATTGCACGGAGAGGGCAGCTTTGGGTTCCCGCCGCCGTCACTGAAACCACCGGAAGGCGGCTCCCGTCGGAAGCATCACCTTCTGGCGGGGGCGGGAGACAAAAACAAGGAGAGAGTTCAGTCAGGGTCCGGCTGGGCCTGGTGCAAAGACGTTCCCCCGTGGATGGCCTCATGGCGGAGGAATGGGCATGGAGTAAAAGCAGCCACCCCTTGGAGTTCCTGCCATCCTGGCCAGGCCAGAGAAGCCTGACCCGCTGGGCCACCGGAGAGCCTGGAGCACCGTGAGGCCTCCTGAGCCACTGTGCCCAGGAACCCTCCTTCCAGACAGCAAGACCCCTTTCCCTGGTCCAAAGGCTACAAGCGGCAGGTGGCCATGATGCATTTGGGAGTTGTGTTCACATTTCTGTCGAATGAGTGTGTATGCGTGTGCACTGGACGCATACAAGGATGTGTGCCTTGAGCTATGCTACAGTGTGTAGTGTGTTTGGAGCTGTGGTGAGAAGGAAGGATGCTTGCTGTGTTTATTAAAAGGCTGCATCTATAATAAGACTGTGTACAGGGCAGGGTGTGTGTGTGTATCTGTCTGTCTCTACATGAGAGGACAGCGGGTGCCTTCGTGTGCATACAGGTGTGTTTTCTGGGCAGGAGAACAGATATGAGGTTTGGGGCTGGGGTGAGTTGGGGGGGATAGCCATTGCTGGGATGCCATTATTGTTTTCCAACCATTCTGGACATTTGCGTCAAGCCCACTTGTGGAGGGGCAGGGACAGGGCAGGGACAGCAGGCTGAAAAGATGCTTTTGTACCCAGGCCTGGCACCACAGCTAGGCTCTCATGGCTGGGGGCATGGGGACAGGCCCTGCCATGGGGGTGGAGAGAAAGCAGCATGGGAACCCTTCTGCCTTCTCAAAGCCAATCCCATAGCAGACAGGCTTTACCCACATCCCAGGCTCAAGCCACCCTCTAACCCTAGGCCCATAGGAACCCTGGCCATCAACTATGCAGCCAGACTCAACTTGGGGCCTCCAGGCACCCCAAATCGGTCAGCTAGGTACCTAGCGCTAGGGTCTTCCAGGCCTCAGAGCACAGCAGTCAGCACTGGAGCTGCTCTATCCTTGGGTGGCCTTGGGGGAAAGGCTGGGCTCTGAAGGGGCAAATGAAGGACTTATCCCTCAAAGCCAGAGGGTCTACAGGACAGAACCCCTCATATGGAGCAGGGGAGAGTCCCAGAATCTTAGGTCACAGACTGGAAGCTTTAGGACACGTTTGAAAGTCAGAGACTTAAGACCTGTGTGGGAATCTCAATACCTGACCCAGAACTCCAGGAGGGGTTCAGAATCCCGGGGCCTGGCGGGATTCTGCTAGGTCCCTGCCTGGAATTACATGCTTGCCTAGGTTGCAGACTACAACCTAAGGGCATCTCAGGATGTGGCTCTGACTCTTGGGGCAGTGAACTGGTGTCTCGGAGCCTGGCCTAGGACCCCAGAGCCCAGGGACAGGCCGGGCATCCCCCAGACACTTGCCCAGGCAGGAAAGGTGGGGATGGGGGTGGGGTGGGTTTGGACTGCCAGACAGACCCAAGAGCCCACACACCTCCCTCTAAGGCGCCGTTACCTCCAGAGCAGCGGAAGGCTTCTTTTTGAGTTCCTCACATTTTCTGAATTTGCAAATCTGATGGCCAGTCTTTCGGTTCCTACAACTGCTGCACTGCTCGCAGTTGATGCGCCGCCGGCAGGGCGCACACATGCCGCAGCGTTTCCTTTTCTTCTTGCCCGAGCTGATGGCGGAGGCCAGCTCTCCCTGCATGGGGTACTCGGCCAGGCCGGCCATGTGCAGCGCGCTCTCAGCCAGGAACACGCCCGCCGGGGTCATGATGAAGAGGCCCGGGTTGATGGGAAAGGCGCCCAGGTAGGGGAAGTCGGACTGGCCGTTGAGGGCTTCGGCGCCCGCCACGGCCTCCATGTCGGGCAGGCCAGCGCCCGCCTCGCTCATCAGCGGTAGGTGCTCCTGCACCACGCGCTTCAGCATCTCCGTGGACTGCGCGAACTGCTGCAGCGTCAGCTGTCCCTCGGCTGCCAGCTCCGTGGCCCGCTCTGCCTTGCTCAGCAGGCTGGCCACAGCACCACTTTTGTGCTTTGAGGTAGGGTTGCTTTTGTCCACAGCCATGGCCGCCGCCAGGTCGTGCCCATTGGCCAACAGGGAGGCAGCGGCTGCGGCCGCGGCAGCCTTTTCGGCAGACTCCCCGCCCATCATGCTGCCACCGCCACTGCCACCGCTGCCCCCAAAGGAGGAGTAGTGGGAGAGAGGGCGGGAGCGGCGCAGGCTCTTGTTGAGGGGTTCGCTGATGATGCCGCTCTTGTTCCGGCGCTCAGGGGGTGGTGCGTCATCCGCCACCGAGGCTGGCGCGGCAGCCGCCACTGCTGCACTCCTGTCTGCCACTCCCGCCTTTGGGCCGCTGCCACTGCTGCCATTGGCGTTGCTGCCACTGCTGCTACCGCCGGTGTCCTGGGGGCCACTGCCGAGGCTCGACATGGTGGGGCCGAGGCCCAGACCCCGCCGGTGGGGGAAACTGCCAACTGCGGGGAGTCCACAGATGAGCACTGGGGTCCTGCCGCCCACGACAGAGATGCCTGGTGGGCTTTGCTGCTCAGCGCAGGCACATGGTCAGGCGTCCACGTGGAAGTGTCTTCACTCTGTCGGGACAAGAGGATACAGGGTCAGGGTCTCCTCCAACACCAGCTGTATCACCACTGTAACCACCACAGCCTGGCTAGGCATTCATTCAGTGCCAGCCACAGTTAGGAATTTCTAATTTGTACTATCTCAGTTAAGACTCACAAGAAACCCACAAGTAGTGGCTAGTAATATCCTATTTCATAGGTGAGGAAGACAAGGTTTGGGAGAAGAACTGACTAGCCCGTGGATACACAGCCACCAAGTGGCACGGTGGAGGCTCAGCTGGGTCTCCCTCTGCCCTGCCAGGGTCTGGGAAGACCCGATGGAGGCAGGCAGTCCTTCCTGTGCTGGGGGTAGGAGAGAGCGGGAGAACTTTATTAACCTGAGGTTACTCTCTGCTTCCTCATCTTTCACTGACGCTACTATGGAGAAGAGGGGTGAGCACAGTCTCTGAACAGCTTGGAGATGCAGACCAAAAGTATGGGAAGCTGCCCATGGATGCTCATTAGAGATTGCTAATACACATTAATTATCTCAAGGCCCTGGCAAGTTCTGCAGGTAAAGGAAACTGACTTTGTTTAACAGAGTTTGCCAAATAGAGCACAGAACCCTTATTTCAAGGAGCACGTACCCTCCTGCTAGAGGGCAGGCAGCAGTGTGCCAGAGGACAAGGCTTCTCCCACAAGAGCGGGGGGGGGGGGGGAGCTTGTGCACACATCAGCACACACTTCCCTCTCTCTCTCTAACCTCGGGACCCACTCTTGTCTCTACTCAGGCCTCACTGCTATGTGCCGGCCTGGCTCCCAGATGGGTCTGGATGGAGGTCCCAGTGAGAGCAGAGAGGACTGTGGGCCCGAGGGACCTCTGGCTGCTGCAAGCTGGGACTGAGAGTAGGTGCGACCCTCTAGGGAATGGAGCCTGTTCTTCAGCCACGCCCACGTGTCTGAGGTGCCCCTTCCCAGGACAGAGCCTGTTCTGCTCAGGCCCCAAGACTGAGGCATGTGAGCAGCCAGGCTCCTTGGCCAGGAGCTCTAGAAGGAACTGTTCCAGATGGAGCCGAGTGGTAGTTTCCTCATCAGCCCTGGCTCTCTAGCGTCTGCCTGCCACGGCCCAGCAACCCCCAGGAGAGGGGTGGGAGGACGGGGCCCAGCCCCGAGCAGCTGGCGACTCAAGGGGGAGGCGCACATCTGGCTGGGCCTCTCCGGCCCTGGGCTTAGGGGCGGCACACACTGCATCTTTGTCCCCAGGCAACCCCACCATACCCCAGTCACAGGACTCAGCCTGGCCCGGGAGGTCATCTAGTCCAACCCTGTACACTTACAGAAGGGGAAATCGAGGCCCCGAGCAGGCAGGGTCCCTGGCCCAGGACTGCTAAGGAGTGGCCACGAGGAGGAGTGAGTGCAGGCGAGGGAAAAGCTCTGTCTCCAGGGTTAGGTGAACGGCAGGCATCAGCAGCCAGCCAGCCACTCCCTGCCTCTCCCCAGCAGGCACTGGCCCACCTAAGCTCCTTCCTAGTGAAGGTGGATGGGTGGTGAGGAAGAGCTGGGCCAGCTGGCAGATTCCACCAGGACAAACCCAGGAGGGTCAGGCAGGGTGTCCAGACTGGGCTGGGGGTGTCACAGAGGTCAGATCGTAGTAAGAGGAAGGGGGTCACACATACCCCAGGATTGCTGTGCTCTGTTCCACCTCCTAAGGGCCAAGCCCAGGCTGACTGTTGGGCCCCTGTCCTCAGAGATCAGTACCCCTCCAGGCATCAGTGACCCTGGCTAGGTGTTGGGGACGAGGGCCAGTGAGATCAGGGCCAGAGACTGTCATGCCAAGTCACCTAGCCCTTGCCCATCCGAGCTCAGCTGCTCTGCCCTGGACCACAGCCCCAGGAGCCCCAGACACAGGCTGAGGGGAGAAGACAGAAGAAGGCAGACACCCACGGGCTGGAGATGTGGGGAGGGAAGTCTTCTGCGCCCTAGCCCCTCTGTGTGTCCCCCGCCTCTGTGGCCTGCTGGCTGGTGGCAGAAATCGATAGCTGCATTAACGCTGCTCTTGCTCTACTCCCTCCCTCCTCCCAGCTCCAGGATCTGGCTCTGCGTGTGGGGCGGGCAGGTCAATTAGAAGTCAGCTCCCTCTGACACAGACACAGCCGGGCCTGCTTTCAGGGCTGGCACTCTGGCTAAGTCTCTCTGCTTCTGTCTCCATCCCGAGTCTCTCTTGGTGGGGACCTAATCTCATGTTCTGTTCATCTCTGGCCTCCTCTTTGAATCTCTCTGATCTTTCATTTTTCTGTCCTTCCTCAGGGACAACTCCCCCCAGCCACGCCCGACTCTCCCCAACCCCAGGTCCTGGGACATGCTGACTTTGGGCCCAGAGGACGTGATATGTCATTGAACAGGTGCTGCAGGCAGAACACTGGTTTGTCAGCCTCAGAAAGTGAAGGTGGGGGGTACACGAGGGGGACTGGCACACAGGGCAACTCAAACCCCAGAGTGGACAGATATCAACGTCTAGTCCCCAAAGCCTGGTCCCCAACCAAGCCTGTTCCAGATCTGTCCCTGTACCTGGCTCATCTCCTTCAGATCCTGGGAAAAGCTGATGCCCTGGTCCCAGTGGACCACTGACCACAGGGCTCACGTGCCCTACTCATGGAAGGGGAGGACATAAGAGAAGACCTTCTCCCAGGCCCCGGCCTCTACTGCAGGGCACACAGCAACCCCCTCCCAGGCCAGGAAGGGCCTGGCAGTGCCCAGGCGGCAGGGGAGGAGCTGGGGCTGCGTTGAAGCGGAGCGGGAATGAGCGGGAGGGAAAGCTGGCGGGCAGGCGGGCGGCGGCGGGCGCATCCATCATCGGCCCTGCCAGGAACGCATCCAGCCCCCAAAAAGAAATACTGCGCCTGAGGAGGGACAACAAAGGGCTCCGTTTCATCAGTAATGCGGAGCCAGCGCCCCGCCGCCCCGCCAGCCGCGGTCAGCCCACAAAGGACCCCTTTGTCCATGCAGGAGCCGGGCCGGCCGGGAGCTGGGACCAGGGGCTGACGGGCGGGGACAGAGCCCAGGGGGCGGGGGTGAGGGGGGGAACCCAGGCATAGAGAGCTGGGGGGCAGAGGGGGACATGGGGCCAGAAGAATAGAGACAGGTGGTGGGGACAGAGGATCACGAGACAAGAGAACTCGAGGGGTGGGGTCAGAGAAAGGGACTGAGAGAGGACAGGGCAAAGGGTCAAGGTTAGAGGACAGAGCATCATAGGGAACACAGACTGAGGCAACTGGGCTCAGAGACGCAGGGTACCTGGCCCAGCTCAGAGACTAGAGGATCTGAGAGACATGGAAACAGAGCCCTGAGGAGACAGTCCCAGATGCAAGGACCTGGGGACCAAGAGAAGGCAGGTGGACATGCCTACAGGAGAGGCAGGCAGAGGCAGAGGTCGGGGGAGGCCAGATGAGACCCAGCTTGTCTCGAGCCCCAGCCCACTCTGGCCCAAGGCCTGGGAGGAGAAAGGAAGGAGGGCTGGGGGTCAGTGGGTTCCTGGTCTCAGGGCCAGGCTGTGGGCCCTACCTCCTATGGGCTGGAGCTCACTTGGCTGAGCTGGGAAGTGAGGGACAGTCAAAGCTGGGGCCCCTCTCCTGACAGTGGAGCCACCTCTGCCTCTACCCCCAGGCCCTGGTCAGCCCCAAAAGACACGGGACACCGTCCCTCCCTAACCAGCTCTCACCAAGCGACTCTCAGGCTCCCTTAACTAACCGACCCTATCCGCTAGCATTTATTGAGCACCTACTGTGTCCCAGGCCCTGTACTCTTATGCTTTACCTGTCTTCTCTCCCTCCTTGACTCCTCCCCAGTACTCAGGGAAAAAGGAACTATTAACCAATTTCAGAGATGAGGAAACTGAGGCTCAGGGAGGTTCAAGCTGTCAGGCCAAGGTCAAACAGCCGGTGCCCAGTAGGGCTAGAACTTGAACCCAGAGCCCAAGTGTTAGTCCCCCTGCTCTGTGACTGCCTTTGTTCTGCCAGGGAAAGGTGACCCAGCTACCCCGAGGCTGCCCCCACCCCCACAGGTTGTTACCATGCCCGTCACCTTTACATGGTCGGGGGGATGAGCTGTCACAGACCCCAGGGGAGTGTCCCCACCTGCGGGGCTTGGAGATACCCAAGCAGGAACCCGGAATGCTGGGCCAGTGACATCATAATGCCAGCTGGCAATGAGGTCACCAGAGGTGGTGGCAGAGCTCTCACTCCACCCTCAGTGCCAGGGGAGCCAGGATTCATCCCCAGCAGGGCTCTGTCCTGAGCCCTTCAGGCCACACAGCAATGGGGGAGGGAGGCAGGACAGGCAGGCACTGTGGGGTGGGATAGTGCTGTCTGCATGGAGACATGCACACAGGTGGCCACAGTGAGATGTTCTAGATGTTCAGTTGCACACAGCCTGCACCACCTACCCGATAGCGGCCCCATGCTCTGTGCTCCTGGGGGGACAGTGCAGGATACAGATGCACAGCTCTGGAGGGGTATGCAGGAGCTGGGCTGATGGTCACATGAACTGATGTGAAAAGAGAGAGCGGGAAGGGGACTGAGTGGGGCAAGGGGACCTTTCTGGAGGAAGGGGCTGCTTAGCCTGTGAGTTAAGGATACGGAGAGGTTACCAAAGGAGACATGAACCTGAAAGCGTTCCTAAGAAATGGGGAAGTGGGTGTGAGGTGTGGCTATGAGGTTGGCAGGGTCCCAACGGGGTGGGGCTTGAGGTCAAGGGCAGGATTTTTTTTAACAGATTTGCTGAGGTACAGTTTTTACTTACTATAAAATTCACCCATTCAATGGTTTTTAGTAAATTTACAGTTGTGCAACTATCACCAATACCAACGGCAGAGTTTGCACAAGGCACCATCCCTCCCCTACTCCTCTGCTGTCTGGAATAGCCTCCCAGCTGTCCTGCCTGCTGAAGGAAGGCTTCCTGGAAGAGGTGGCATTTCATCAGGGCCTTCAGGACGCCAGGCACTGGCCCAGCAGAGCCCGCCATCGTCTATGTAGGCCCGGGTTGCAGACTCACACACCCTGGCTCATCGCACCCTTCCCCACACTTCCGTGCCCACTCCTGACATCCCTGCTACACCCCTTCACGACCCTCCAGCCACCTTGATGGGCTGGTGGTGTCCTTGGTCTCCAACGGAGGCAAGATGGACAGACTGACTGATGGTGGGCAGGCCAGTGGTGGCGGGGAGGGCAGACCACAGGCTACGGTGGTTGAACTGAGCTGAGCAATTGGGTGTGTGTGGGGGGGGTTTCCATCTCTGATTTCCATGATTCAGCCTGGGGAGTTTCCAGAGGGAAAAAAAAGCCCTACTCAGGCCCAGGGAGACACACATAGGGACACTGGTCTTGGAGGCCAGGAGAAATGCAGGCCCCACTGGAGAGCACAGGGCACATATCCAGCTACGGATGGACACACACATACAAGGACACATTGACCACTGTTAGCACCCAGCAGATGGCCTGGGGTGGGACACGCCCTCAATACCACTAGGGCCTCCCTAAGACTAACACCCCAAGACCAACTGCCAAGGACAGAATGGGGGTGAGGGCTGCAATCCTATTTCCCTGACTCCATACCCCCTGGCCTTTTATGCCCCTCTTCTCAAGGCAGGCTCAACCCCCTTGCCTGAGAACTGAACCATGCTGCTGAGAAAACCCAGGAGTATAGGGGGCTCTGTTCGCCCTTACAGAGCTCCCAAAAGGAGCTGGAGGAGGGGATAAACCCATTTCATGGACAAAAAACACTGAGGTCCCGGGCAGGAGGTATTCCCTGACCTGGGGCTCTGGGGAACAAGACAGGGGTCCTGGGACACCTCTGATAAAGACAAGGCCTGCCTCAACAGGTACCTCCTTTGGGCCAGGTTCCTTCTCTGGAAGAGTCAGAGGACCCGGAGGGCCCTCCTTGCGGTGTGACCGTGGCATATGGCCTCTGAGCCAGTTTCCCCATCTGTAACGTGGCACCACGAGGATAACAGCTAACGTGTATGGAGACCTTCCTATGTGCCAGACAATGGACATGGCTTGTCTCATCGAACCCTCATACCCACTTTCTGAAGGAAGTACTATGATCCCCCCATTTAGAACAGGCAGTTTGATAAGCAACTGTGATCTGGAGAAAATGATGGCCTCCCTGTTTGGGAGCTCCTGGATCTTAGACTAAGGTTTCCTAAAGTGGAGATGTCTGAGCTGACACTAGCCTGGGATCAGAGCCCACACACTTACTTAGGACCTCCCTCCCGGTGGGCCTCACCACAGGACAAGCCAGGGAAAGCCAGCTCAGAGATATGTGGGCGAAGGAATTGGTGGGGACAGGGCACATATCCATAGGACTGGCCAGGGGACTGAGTCTGCAGGCCCAGGTCTGTGGCTCCACCCTGCCCCACACTGAGCCTCAGTTTCCATCTGTAAAATGGAGAAGGATGGTTCTTGCTCCTCACCCCAAACTGCAGGAGCCATGAGCCCAGAGGGCCCCATGCGGAAGGAGGTGGAGAGATACAGAAAAAAGACTCCGGATAGTGAACACCCCCCACCCGCCCCCATCAGAGAGGCCAGAACTGGCTCTTGATGTGATTTTCAGATGGGGAAACTGAGGCCTGGAGAGAAGGGTTTTGAGCAGGCCATAGGGTTGGGACCAAGCCCCAAATGATGTGAGGCTTATTGGGGTGAGTATTCAGACCCCTCTCTTTCCTATCTTCCCAGAGGACACGATAATAGCAGACCCTAATGATGAGCACTCACTCTCTGCCACGTATTGTGCTAAGCATTTCACATGCATTTTCTCACTGAATTCTCCCTGTAACTTGCTAACTAGTATTAACCCCATTTACAGATGAGGCTCACCTGCCTAAGGTCACAAGGTCAATAAACGGCAGAGTCAGGATTTGAAACCAGGTCTCTATGACTCCAGGGCCTGGCTCTCCAACACTGGCCAAGGGCTCTGAGGCACGTTTTGGCTGGAGGGTGAGGTCCAGTTCAGCTCTCAGCCTAGGGGAACCCTCTAGGTTTCTCAAGGGTCCTGGGGGGGTGGTTCTCAGGCTCTGGGCAAAACACGTCGGGATGCTGTTGCAGAGAAGTCTGCAGCTGTACCTTAGGGCCCAGGAAGACAGGGGAAGGGGCTGCGGGAGGGCCGGACGGGCCAGGCTGGGCCAGAGCTCCGGGCATTCCGGCGGCCTCCGCAGTAAGCAGAATGGGACGGAAACCGGCTCCTGCTCCTCCCCCAGAATCCTGCGGGCAGCCCAGCCGGCCTGCACAGAGGCCCTCTTTGTGCCGGCCCCAACCCGCCACCCGCGGCTGGCCCAGGGTTTTGAGTTTCCTGGGGGGTGGGGGCCCCCACCACTGCTAAACCTCCAGCTACCTCCCCCTCTCAGGGGCGGTCACAGCAGTCCGCAGCTGGAGGAGGAAGTGAGTGACGGCCAGGGCTACCCCAGAGACCCCGGTGGGCCTGAAGTCTGTCCACATCTCACTCCCCCAACACTTACACACCCTAATCAGGGGCTGGAGGTGGGCAGAGGGACCCAGAGACAGAGCCTGAGAGACTCCCCTGAGCCTGACCTCCCAGCCAGCGCCATCAAGCCCATCCTGACCCACACAGAACCCTCCCATTCCACTCCATCTCAGTGCTCTTGTGCCCAAGGTGGTGGACATCCATGGAGGCCGGCCAGGTGGGTAGGGTGGCCCATCTGTCAACCACCATTTCCTACTTTTCAGGGGCTCCCTGGACACACAGGGTGCATCAGAGGGGAAGCCTCAAGCTCACTTCAGCATCTCAGGGGACAAAAGCTCCTTGGGTGTTGTAACAGGCCCCAAGGATTGGAGTGTGTATGGTGAAAGCAGCACTAGGGACAAGTATATGTGTGTGTCCACCTGGGAGGTGTGTCAGAAACCTGTGCACGCTGCATGCACGAGAGTGTGGGTGTGTGTGTGTACAGTCTCAGCTGTCACTCTGGGGGTTTGAGCACTGATGAACACATGGGGCTTAGATACCAGTGGAGGTGGAGGTCTCTGTGTGACTCCCCTGTGTGTACGAGTGGGATGTGGCTATCTGCATCTGTGGATGTATGCGTATGACCGAGTGTGCGTGTGTCCAAGTAGAGTGGTTTACGTGGTGGCTGGATGTTTGTGGGTTCTTCTGGCCTGTGAGGGTGTGCGCGCGCGTGCAGGCGTGCATGCGCTCACTGTGAGTTGTCTCAGGGCCTCTGAAGGGTTCTGGGATGTGAGTCTGGGGCCCACCTGGCGTGGGGATGGTGCAGACAGGAACTGACGCCAGGTGCTGGGGCCCCTGTGGAAACAGGAAGTTGCCCACAGGTACGCCTGGCCTGTGGTGGAGGCTGGGCTCCGCCCAGGTTCAGTTTGTCCCCCTGAGAAACCAACCCAGGGTTCCAATGGCCAAGAACCTGTCCCAGCCCCGAGGGAGGCACCTGCCTTGTCTGCCGTTCAAGACCTGATGGGTCTGGCCAGCATCTGCCTGGCCTGAGCGTGGAAAAAACTGGAAAACAAAAGCCCCCAGACCGCAGGCCCTCCCTGCAGAGGCGTGGGGGAGGCAGGCAAGAGGAGGGAGGCTGAGGAGGAGGGAGGGAGGTGGCGCTGCAGCCCCGGAACACAAAAATAATGAGGCGAGAGGGGCCATGGGGCCGAGCTGGCTGGTTCCGGAGTCGCTATCTGACCTTGACAGATGCCACAGCTGGGCGCCTGGAGAGGAGCCGCCGCCACAGTGCTGCCGAACAGCCCCCCCAACCCGCCACCTCCCCCAGGCTGGGCCGACGGAGGTTCAGGCAGGCCCCAGCCACAGGCAGCCACCCCACCAGGTGGGAGCAGGGAGACCTCAGGGTGCAACCCAGTCAGGCAGGGGGGTGGGGGGGGGTATGGATGCAAGAGAGTGGGGGCAGGGCCGCTGCAGGGCACGGAGGCGGCAACCGGGGTCTCCTGAGGGCACCCTGGCCCTCAGGTGCGGCTATGTGTGTGAGAGACACACAGAGCATGCTACTGTGCTTGTGTAGCTATGAGGCTGAGGGTGTGTGTGCAAGAGAAGCCAAGTGTGAGTGCGGGTGTGACAGAGATGAAGCTTGTACTTGGGTGCACGTGTCCTTGGGGTCACTGAACACTCCCCTGCCCCCTTCCAGAGCCACAGCTATGCTGGTGGGAGCGAGCCATGCTGGGGCCAGGGATGGCGGGGTGCGAAGAAAGCCACAGGCGCCCCGCACCACCAGGTTCTGTCACTTGCAGATGGAGGAGAGGTGGCCCTGTGGCCTTCCCGGGCCTCCCCTTTCTCACACCATGGTGGTGCTCCCGGGCACAGTGATGGGCTCGGGCTTGGACACCACCACTCTGGGGACACCAGTGAGGGGCTGGGGTATGAGCTGCTGGAAGGGATGCTGGGCTGGAGGCGGATTAACAATTCTGAGCACTGGCTGCATAATTAAAAAATCATTACGGCAGGCGGGCGGGCAGAGCCGAGTGTGAGCTCGCGCTCAGAGCGGGTGGGGACACTGCCATGGCGCTCCCCCTCCCACCGCTTCCCCGAGGAAAAATCCCACCTGCTAATATAATTATGGAAAAACACAAGCACAGAAATTCGGTTTCAGCAAACAACGTGCGTTGAGTGCCCAGGGCCTGCCTGGCCCTCAGCACAGTGAGCAGGCTGGTCACCAGTGCCCAAGGCTCCTGGCAGTGAGGCAGGCCCTGCTGGGTCCATACTCCAGACCCCCACCTCCACCCCGTCAGCAGCCCCCAAGAGGGCGGGCGGGGGACATGTAAAGCCCAGCTCCTCAAATTACAAAGCCAAGAGAAAACTGTCCTGTCCTGATAGTGGACAAATGGGGAAATTGAGGCTAAGGAATCTGTATATGCTTATTGTGTTTGTGGCAACGCTGAGAGGAAGAGTCGGTCCCGCTTCACCAACGCAACAGCTCAGGAACTCAATCCCATCCCCATCCCCATCCCTTCCCCTGTATCCCTCCAGCTTCCCTATCTCATCAGTCATCCCCCAGCCCCTTCCACTCCCGCTGGGAGGAGCAGATCTCTCCCCGAGACTGAAACGGGACTGTTCAAGCCAGGTGACCCAGCCCCTCCCAGCGCTTACCCACGCCGGGACCCCCAGCCTCCCAGTTCAGGGACAGGGTGCCCTGGGCTTGTCTGGGTTAAGCTAGGCCAGCAGGGCTGGCTCCCGCCACGGGCAAGGCAGCCAGGTCTGGGGCACAGGCCCCAGGACGGCAGGAACAGCAGCCATCACCTCCGGCCTGGAGCGGGCGGCGGGTGGCGCGGGGAGAGGAGCCGGCCCTAATTAGTCGGCCAGGGACCCGGGCGGGCGCCGGGGCAGCAGACGCAGAAGCCGGAGCCGCGCAGGCACGTCCGCGGCCAGGAGGCGGCGGGGAGCAGGGAGGCCGTGGCGCCCTGGGACGCGGTGGGACAGGCGGCCTGGGAAGGCCCGGGCGGAGGAGATTCCGCACCGAACAGGCCTGGCTTCCCTCATTCCTCGGTGCCACCAGGCGCAGCAATTAGAGGCTTTCAAAGTTTGTTCTTAATTGGTTTCATTTTTGCCTCATAAATGATTCATGGCCCTGGAGGTCTGGGAGGCAGAGAGAGTGGCAGGGGAAATTTGGGGAGGCTTTCGCTGGGAGCCAGGCCCCCTACCTGAGGCTGGAGAGGGGGCTGCAGCCTTAGCCCAGTTGATGACAGGGCCTGGGGAAGCCTTGGGCAGGTGGGATCCTCCAGCAAAAATAAAAACCCAGGCCCTCTCCTTGGAGCACTGACTAATTAGGAACTGCAACTTCTCTGTAGACCAGAGCTCTGCATCCAGGCCCAGAGCCACCGCAGCTGCTGGGGCCCTGGGAGGGTGAATAATAATGTAATGATAACAAAATAACAGTGTCAATAGTAATAATAAAGATGGTGAACACTTAAGAAGGAGTTCTCACAAAGTTTCAGACATGAAGCTAAGAACATCTCTTTTAACCACCCACCCTACACCTCCCAAGCACTACCAGGAAGAGGTACCAGTATCCCCATTTTACAGATAAAGAAACTGAGGCTTGGAGAGATTAAGGTCTCTCCTCTAACCCTCTGATGCCAGAACTCCTCGCTCCCCAAGGTCTCAGGAGCCTGGGGCTCAAGGCTGGACACTGGGAACACAGCCTGCCAAGTCAGTTAGGAGTTGCAGGTCCCAAGGAAGCCTGCAGAAGACCCCACACCCATCTGGGCCAGGTTAGCTCTGCCCCTCACAAGGCTGAGCAATGTCCTCACAGGGCGTCAATTGGCCCAGCTGTCAAATAGGCAAGCAGGAGCCCTATGACCCCCACCCAGTGCTAACTCTGTGCTGGGCATGGGATTAGAGAGATGTCATGGACCCCACCCTCAGGAAGCTCCCAGTCTAAGGGAACATGGATGGACACACACAGAGAAGGGTTTAATAAGAGTCTGTGCAGAGAACTCCGAGCACTTAGCCAGTCGCCTGCTGGGAGCTTCTTGGAGGTAAGGTGGGCAGAGGAAGTTTCTCCCCTTTAAGCCCATACCCAGCCCACACAGGATGCTCAGGGAATGGGTGTGGTCCATTTAAACCTTAGGCTAGAGGTCAGACCTTGAAGAAACCCAGAACTACAGACTACATCAGAGGGCTATGGGATGCAAAATGCCTGCCTAGCTCAACCTGCCCATGACAGTCACTTTTATTCTGAACAACTATGAGAGGTGAGGCCTACACAATTAACTGCAGGGCCCACTTGGTCCCTGGGGACATCCTGGAGGTAAGGAAACGCACTAAACAAATCCAAGAGTAGATGCTGTATGGACTCCCCCTAGAGGCCCCAGGGCTCTGGGCCGCTAGCTGTTGGCTCTTGGGTGCTTCACAAGTATCACCTCCTCGTGTGTCCTCCAGCTCCAGTCCCAACCACATGCACCAGATTCCCCTCCAAAATCTTGGCCTTCTCAGGCTCTGGCACCTGCACAGTTCCACTGGCTCCCTGCTCTCCCACCCATCCGGCCTCACCAGGCAGTGAAATAGTCTGGTGCCAAAGTCAGACGCTTCAAGTGGTTATACCTCCCTGTGCCTCACCACAGCCCTCTGCGTGGCATATATGATCACACCTGTTTCCCAGATGAAGAGAATGAGGCTCTGAGAAGCTAAGGGACTTACTCAAGGCCACACAGCTTAGGGGAACCCAGACCCAAACCTCTTAAAAGCCCATGTGCCTCACCTTGCTGGCCTCCTACAGGTCATATCCCTGACCTGTCCCAGGCCTGGCCACCTCTTGCCCCAGCCCCAACCTATCCTCAGTCTAGACAAAGACTAGGTACTGAGGTACTGTGTACTGAGTCCACACTCCTCCAGACACTAGAACCTGGTCAGGCTGTTGTGATCTGGGGCCCTGCAGGGGACCCAGGAGGCAGTAGGGTTCCCTACATAACCCAGGGAGCCCTAGGGTATGGGGCCTCCTGCCTCAGCCCAGCTGGGTCATCCTGAGGGTGGGGTGGTGGGAGAAGTCTCCATATGCACATACAGGGTAACACAAATGTCTGAGGAAGGGGAAGGAGGCGGCACAATGATGCCAGGGAGGAAGGGGTTGGCCATGTTCTCTGGCCCTCTCTTTGGGGTACAGTCAACTTTAAGGCTCCTATCACACACACTTGGGAGGGGGCTGCCTGTGGAAGTGTTCATCCCTTGCGAAGAAGCCTAACTTTTATACACCCACTACTCCATCCTGCTGGAGAATATAGCTGAATGCCTTGTCACACCCTCTGAGCCTCAGTTGCTTCATCTGTACAATGGGCCCAATAATGTCCTTTGAGCTCTATGGAAAAGACTTTGGGAATAGGTTTAGAGGTTTCCCTTGAGAAAAGGGATTCGGAAGAACTGGACAAAACGCTCAGTAGTCTATGTTGGCTGGGGGCACTTGAGACACTGTGGTCAGTGTATAGTAGAAGCTTGACAATGGCCTGGTGAACACACAAACAAGTGGCTGAGTTCAGAGTTCAGCTTAGCCAGTCCAGGTGACACACCCTTCCCAGGTGTCCCCTCTGGGCCAGGACACTGGTCTGCCCAGCCAGGTCACCGGGATCTCCCTCCCCAGCCTGCCCAGGAAGCTGCACGTCTCAGGTGGGTCAGCACTGACGTCAGTAGGACCAGGTGGGCGTGCAGCCTGCCACCTCCGGAACCACCAATTAATTAACTTTTTCAAATTAATTTCCCAAGCAAAATCCCATAATTACATCTGTCTCCATCAGCCTGAGCTGGGCAGGCAAGAAGACCCCGCAACGAGATGGAACATGACCGTACTAGGGGGTGACCATCCTAGCCCCAGGAAGAGGTCAGAGAGGCACTGGGGGTTGGGTTTCATCCTGGCAGGGTGATTGTCTGGCCTCCTTATGGATGCTGAATGAGAGGGGAGGGGGCCGAGAAGCCAGAGCCCCCCAGCCAGGAGGTGGAGGGCTCAGGGACACCCATGCCTTCCCAGCTCATCCTGCTGCCCCCACCCCCCACCCGGTGCCCCCAAACTACAGTGAGTCTTAGCAGGGCCCAGTAGCAGTACCAGCACTGCAAGGCTGAGGAGGCCGCGACTGCAGCGTTCTAATTTCCCAAAGGGGTTGAGATTAATTAGCTCACACACAGGCGCAGAGAGGAGAGGAGAGTGGGAGCTGGGGCGGGTAGCGTCAGGCGAGGAGCTGGCTGGCGCTCCCCTCACCCGCCCGACAGGCAGTCAGGTGGCCTTGACAGCCTGGGTGCTCTGAAGGTCAGTGGCCAAGCCGGCTGAGCCAGCAGACTGGCACTGTCTCCTTCCCAGAAGCCCTGAGACCAAGACGGGGGGTGGGGGGTGGGGCAGTGGTGGTGCAGCAACCAAGAGGACAGCTGGTGGGTGTGGTAGGTCACCAGGGATCGAGTCTGTGCCAGGTGCTCTGTCCACACCATCTTGTTTTATTCTCCCAGCAGCCAAAAGAGGTAGGCACCATGGTCTTCCCATTTCACAGATGAGAACACTGAGGCTCAGAGCTGAGTTAAAGTCACCCAAGTTGTTGATGGTGAGACTAAAATCCAAGTTGGCCCATCTCTAGAGCCCACCTTGCTCCCCCTGGATCCCATGCTGACATGAGGTCTGCAGGAGCCCTAAGCCTAAGGCTTAGGTGACCTGGTGACCAGTTGCAGTTGCAGGGCCTGTGAGTGCGTCTGTCTTGACTGTGACTTACCTCCATCTCAGAGAATGTGCAGGGCAGACTCTCAGTCATTTTACAGATGCAGAAACTGAGACCAGAAAGGGGAAGTAACTTGCCACACAGCACAGGGCCCCAAACCCAGACTTTCTGCCCCTCCGTTTAAGGCCAGCACCAACTTCCAGCAATATAAACCCGACTCAGTGACCTTTAGTGAGCCCTGACCCAGGGCCACACTGTGCCTGGTGCTCTCTTTAGCTAACCAGCACACATTGATTGGGGCGGTGGGGGGTGTCACTGTGGCCCCTGTGTACAGAAGAGGAAGATAGCTCCAGCTCAAGGGCACTTTCTTAACTACTCTCTGCAGGGCTCTCCAGAGAGAGGAAAAGAGTCCCCAGGAAGGTGGGGGGTGGGGACGGGAGAGGTGTGTGACGCTGACCAGGCCCCTAAGCAGCTCTCACAAGACTAGCAATTGACCTTCCCAGAACTTGTCTGCAAGGAGATCCCTGCAACCCTAAGGAGCATCAATCTGTTCCCTGGGGCATGCCCTGACTCCTACCCCACTCCCAGTGAATCATGTCTGCAGCAGACAAGGGCAACACGGCTCACCCTCCCCAGGCTTAAGGGGTCAGCAGTCCCAAGGTTCTTGGGTCCAAGATAACAGAGGGCCCTAGGAGAGTCATGGGGCTGGGCATAGGTGGGGAAGGGGATGGCCCAACTAAGAACAGTACTCATCATGTGGATTATGGGAGATGGGTAGGTGTCCCCCAGAGGCACAGGTTCAGGCCATGAAAGGGTCCAAGTGGGGTTTGGAGTCAGGGTTCCTCTCCCTCTCTGCAGCCTCCAGCTAGGTGACCTCAGACAAGGGGCTTGATCTTGCTGAGCCCATTCCCTGATCTGTGAAATGCCCACCATGACAGCCCCACCCCCACCACGGTCTTAGAGAGGATGTACGTGAGGTTCTCAGTGCGGGGCCAGCATGCACAGGTGCTCAATAAGTGAGAGCTGTGTTGTTATTTTTACTGTCATCATCGGCCAACACGAGAGTGAGTGTCAAGGACAGCTCAAGCCAGGAGTGCTGGGTAATCCAGGTTGCAGCCCCAGTTCTGCCACTGTTTGCCTTTGAGTCTGAGCCAATCCCTTATGCCTCAGTTTTCCCAGCCTGAAACAGAACATTCCCTGCCCTGTCCTCTTACCTGCAGGAACACGGGGAGGTGAGCACACGGTAGGGGTCTGAAGGCTACAAAGAGGGCAGCACTCAGCTGTCCTTTTCTGGTCACAGGAATAACCCACCTCTACTTCCTGCCAACCTTTCCTCCTACCTCCCTGGCCCCCTAGCCCTGCCTGCTCTATGTCAGCACTTCTTCAAGCTCCCACAGTCCCAACAGCCCTTCCACAGGTGTATACTAAGCCCCTCACCGCCCTGCAAAGGCCACATTTGCCACCTGGAAGTCCCTGCTTGAGTCTAACTTGTGGCCTTGCTACCTGTTGGGGGTTAGGGGACAGAAAAAGTCTTGGAACCATGGTTGGCTCTCTGTTTCCACCCATACTGTGAAGCCCCCAGGAATGTCCACCCAAGGACCCCGGGTTCCTCTGCCCTGGGTCCAATCTATTCCCAACCCTCCCCTTCTCTGTGGCCCCAAGCCCAGCCTCTCCACTCCCACACCCCAGCATTGTCATCTAAGAACAGTCCTAGAGAAGGGTAAATCCAAGACATTCTAATTAAGGAGTCCTTGCTGTGGGGTACTACTCCCAGAAAAATGCCAGCTTTGGTGGAGCAGACAGGTGGAGGGGAGGGCTGGACTCACCTGGAGATCCAACTGTGACGTGGTGAGAACCACACCCCACCACCTACTTCAGCTCTTGCAGTTTTAAGACACAGAGATAAGGGTCATACCCATTTTATAGGTGGCAAAAGTGAGGTCACAGAGGTTGGCACACTGGGCCATGATTTACACAGCAGGCAGTAATCAAGCTCCAAGTAACCAAGCCAGGTGTGGAGCCCAGGCCTGTCCAACTCCAGAGTCAATGGCTCAGGAGACATCCAGTCCTCCTTACTGGCCACTGTTGTTTGTTTTCTTCAGGATGCCTAGGCCCCTCTCTTCTCCTCGACCACTGACCAGGCCTTTATGGGGGAGACCTATGTGGCCAGGAGATGGGAGCCAACATGGGCCCGACCTGCCCCTTGACCTCTGCTAGGCTGTCTCAATCCTGTGGGCCCAGAATGATCTGCAGTCTGAGTGTTAGGTGACTGTGTCCAAAGCCCTTCATGACCATGAAGCCATCCCCATCAGACTCAATTCTCTCATCTGAAAAATGATGTACTTTTCAGTGTATGAAAAATGGGTATGTCCCCAGTCCTGCTCACTCCAGGGAAGGCAGGCACCAGCCCCAACAGGCAGCAGAAACATAGAGACTCCCTGAGGGCATCCCTCTAACGCAGCAGCCCAGCCCTTCCTTGTACTCAGGCCAGATCTGTATCCATTTTGCAGGCCAGGGACTAAGAACCACGGGCTAAGTCCGAATTCTAAGTCTCAGGGTGCTGGCTGCAGGGCAGGAGGGGATGATGAGGAGCTTGGGAACCAAGAGGACAGAGGAAAGCGGGTGCCAGGGTGAGCAGGGAGTGTGAGCTGACAGACTCCTGAGGCGCAGCCCCCTAGGTCAAGGGAGTCTCATTCCTCCCCAGTCTCTGGCACCCCCGATCTCCCAAGGACCCAGCTCCCTGGGTGGGGGGAGCAGCTGGCCACTTGGCGCTCCCAGGAAAATCGATTCTCCACGGCTTTCCTTCTCCAGCCTCTCCTCTTCCTAGCTCCTCTGCATCCCTCCCCCATCGACCCCCAACCGGCTCTGCCTGGACCAGAGATCCCCATACCGGAGGGCAAGTGGGTTTAACACTTCCACGCCCGAGACTTGGGCCTCCTCCCCCAGAGAGCCAGCCTGCGGAGTGGGAAAACACCTCCCTTCCCGTGCCCACCTTGTAGAATTCAGCTGACTCTACACAGCCGAGGGCTGGGCCTCTTTTGTGTGAGCCTACACAGGGGCCTTCGAGTGAATGGAGCCTCTACCACGCTGCGAGTGCGCGTGTGTGTGCCAGGCTTGGTGCGGTCAGCGGCCCTGGCCCAACTCTCCGCACCATCTGGGTGAGCTGTGGCCGGAGGACGATGGCCTGAGGCCGTGACAGGATGGAGCAGACATACAATTGCCTTAATGGAGCCGTGTCCCAGGGGCCCAGCACGCCCACGTGTGACTCTGTTTATCCATTCGCCTCTGCACATGCCAGTGTGCGGGTGCGCCAGAGGCTGGGGCCGTGAGTGTGACAGAGAGCGTGCATCTGGAGTGTGCACAGTGAATGTGACTGGGCCGTGCCCGTGGGGGTCAGCCGTGTGTGCTGGGTCGTGTGAAACGACGTGTGCTGAGTGACCGTCTGTCCCAAGCGTGCACCCCCAGGGGTACCGCGCGGGGCGTGCGTGAGTACGCGCTGCCTGCCAGGCCGCAGGGCCTCGTGGGGCTGCTGGGGACGGGGTGACTCACGTCTCCTGAGCTCATCCCGCCGCCAGCCCGCCTAGCTCACCCTGCTCTGCTGGGCTCATGCCGCCAGCGCAAGGGAGGGGGTGGGGGGGAGCCTCAGGCAGACGCGGCAGGGAGGCCAGCTTGATAAATAACCTGCTGCTTCCCCAGGCCTCTGAGAAGGGGAGGCTGCATCATGGGGAGAAGGGGAGAAGCGGGGGGGGAGGCAGCCCTGGCCCCCACAGCCCAGGCTACGGCTCCGGTTCCTGTTTCATCGAAACCTGAGCTGGGAAAAGCCTATCGGGTCATCTTGCTGTCCTGCCGGCCGCCAGGCCCAGGCAAGCTGCCCCTCAGGGGACAAGCCCGCAGCCTGGCCGCCCAGCCGGTGGGTGGGTGGGTGGGGGGAGGATATTTCTGTCCAGACTAAATGCAGCTCTAGGCCTCTGTCTGCCCCCCCACCAACAGCTGCTCCCAGGGGCCCCCTGGCTCTGCAGGACTGACTAAATATAGCCCCCCACCCTAGCAACCCCCAATGTTCACCTCTTCCCAATGACCCCACCCTCACGAGGGTAGGGAGAAGGCCGGGGAGCCCACTGTGTGACCCTGGGCCAGTGTATGTCCCTCTCTGGGCTCTCAGCTAGGAAACATCAAGTATTACTCAGCTCTAGGCCCTGACCTGCCTAACAGGAACTATCGGAGAGAAGACAAAGGTGACTAAATTGGGGTCTTTGTCCAGGGAGGCAGGGGCTGAGGTCCCCTCCTTCAAAATGACGCCAGCCTGCTTCAGCAAAAGAAAGCCTGGGGGAGCCCTCCCCAGCACCCCAAGTACCTTTAGGCTTATAAACATGGCCCCCTTCACCCTGCCTATTCCTTGCCCAGGCTGGGCAATACCAGGCTCCTCCGACCTGCCTCAGCCGGACCCTGGCCAGGAAACAAGTCGTGCCAGGCTTTGGGTGGGGGGAGACGCAGGAGCATGACAGCTGCTATTTCCTGCAGGCCACAGTTGGGCACAACCCGGATTCCTGCCTGGCTCCACACTCCACCAGACAGCCTCTCGCAGGCTCCGGCCCTCAACAGGGCACCCCTTCCCCAGTGTGAGCACCGTCATCAGCCGGGGTCCCGGTCCCACTCCTCCCACTCTACTGATTCAGGCAGGAAGAAGGTGCCGGATGCACCTTCTGGCCCGGGCTGGGGAGAATGGTGGTCTCTGCAGGGTTCAACAGGCGGGGGAGGCAGCCCCAGCTTCCCTCCTCCTGCCTGCCTGCCCACCCGGCTGCTTCCCCCAGCCCCACACGCACCAAATTCCCCACATGCCTGTCTGTCTCTGACAGCTCGCGCAAATACTTGGCTGCACGGGCACCCGCTGTTCTGAGCCCGCTGCGCCTCCTCCCCTGCCTTCCCCCGGGGGCTCTGCAGACGCAGCCAGGAATGGGAGGGGGGCCAGAGCCAAGAAGCTTGGTGGGCAGTAGGGGGAGTGAAGGCGGGAGGAACCGGTCTCAATTCCGAAGCACCAGCCCCGGCCCCCAGGCCTGGGGGAACTGAGGGACTTGGGAGGCCACCATGAGCCAGCCCTGGCTGGGCGGCAGCTGCTGACGCCCCCGCTGCCCCCCGGAACCTCCCAGGAGGACCTTCCGGAGGCCTCCCACTCGCCTCAGCCGATGAAACAGCATCTGCCGCTCCTGCGGTGGCAGCTCAGGACAGGGCGGAGGGCACCGTGAGGCCCCCGGGGAAGGCTTTGAAATCTGGACTATGGCCCGGCCCCTCCTCGCAGCCCGGCCCGCCACCACAGGCCCAGCCCCAGAGTGTGGCGGGGGGCTGTGTTCCAGCCCTCCTGCAGTGTGAGGGGCACACCTGCCCAGCTGCCAGGCCTGGGACGTCTCCATCCGACTGGCTGGGGGCCTTGTTTGCCCCAACTATCCTCCTTCCTGCTTGCCTCGCCTCCCTCCCGGGGGACCAGTGGAGGAAACACTTCCTGAGAACAGCTGGGATTTTCCGCTGGACATTGCGCCTCGCTGGCCAGCCCCTTATCTCCCCCCACCGGCACCACACTCATTCCTTCTCCCAGAGTCACCCCTTTAGCTAAATCATACGCCCACCCCGCAGCCAAGGACACCCCTCCTCTCCCCACTACTTGCCTCAGCATCCCCAGTACCCAGCACATATCCAGGCACAGAGCAGACAATGAATGAATGACCTCATGGAATGACACGCTCCATTTTGCAGATGGGTATACCGAGGCCAGGAGAGAGCCCAGTGAGCTAGGTCTCCCATCCAGGGTTCTTCCTGAAGGAGACTCTGTCTGCAGGGCCCTTCTCTATCATTTCCCACCTGCCACACTTTCTGCCCCAGGAACCCATTCAGCCTCCCAGGCTACTGGAGGCATTAGGACGATTCCAAGCAGAACTTCTCAGTGCTCTGGGTCCAAATGCCCAGCTGGCTATTCAGTACTCCTCGCCCAACTCTCCCACAGCGTAAGGGTGGTCTCAAAAAGAATCCCAACCGTATTGTCCTTGTGACGCTAGACTGTGGGGTAAAGCCTCCTCTCCCCATTGCACAGATGGGGCTGCTGAGGCCCCCAGGGGAGGGGGGAGCTGCAGGCAGCCGTGAATCAGAGGGGGAGCTGGGAAGCCGCCCGGCCCTGCCGGCTGTCGCTGGAAGCAACAGCCTGCATTTCCTCCTCACACTGGTGCCTTGGGGAAGCGTGGGCAGCGGGCGGGCAGGCACTGCCGTGAGGACCCCTCCTGTGCCTGCAGGCCAGCCGCATCCCCGTGCTGCCTGACTGGGCCCACACAGTCCACTCCCCGAGCCGGCTTCATCTACAAAGAGGGGTAGACCAGAGGCAGAACTGGGTTTCTGTCTAAGGTATGTACTCATGTCACTTGAGGGCACCACAGGGAAGCCCCTCCCCTCAGAGCCTCAATGTTCCTAGCATCAAACAAGATTGAAACATGACCATTCATGCATCCTTCCAGCAGTAAAGCCCGTGGTTCTGTGATTCTGGAATCCCAACACGACAAGAATCCTGACAAGAATCCCTCAGCTCCAAGCATTCTATGATTTTAGACTCCTGTGACTTAAAATTCTAGGCCACCAAGAACGGACGCTGCCTGGAAGAAAGGGGGCCAAGCCCGCTCCTACCTGCTGCTATGCGCCCAGCTAACCAATTTCCTATCTAGCTTTGGGGGAGGTGGGTCAGGCAGGAGAGGGGCTGGGCTCTCCCATCAGGGTCAACAGGAAATGGACGTGAGGCTGTGGGGCGGGCGTGGGGGTCATAAGCCTGGGGATACAGCTGGTCTAGTCCTGGAGGACAGGCCACCACCTCGTGGCACACACAGCCACTGACGCTGCAGCTGTCAGGAAGCCCAGCCCTTGCCAGAGCAAAAGTGGGTGGGTAGGGGTTTGTGAGCCTGCACCCTCACCCTGTAGCTCAGAGGGAGGACGGGCGTCAGGTCAGGGCTGGTCTCCCTGCTTCTCAGGTTCCAAGCCAAGCTCCACGCTTCATCTTCCTGTCTTCACCACCCACTGCTTCCTCCTTCCCACCACAGTCCCTTCACCTCTCAGGCTCCCAGGCCAGCTGGCAAACAGCCAGGGCAAGGTTCCCAAGCCCATTTGATGGATGGAATAACTGAGGTCCAGGGAGAAGACATGACCTGCCCCAAGGGCTCAGCCTCAGCAGCCTATGGGTCTCTGGCTGCATCTCTCAGCCCTGCCCCCCAAGCTCACTTTCCAGAATCCTCTACAGGGCCAGTGGGTTTCCACAGACCATTCTGATCACCAGCATAAGCACATCTACCATTCTGGTGTCCCTTGAGAACACTCAATTCCACAGCCAATCACCTGGTCATTCATTAATTCATTCTTTCATTCACCCAACTAGCCAATCAGCCCATCTTCCCACCAGATGCCAGGCCCCTTGCCAGGAGTCTGGGGGCCTCAAGAAGGAAAGAGAGCACAGCCTGTATTCAGTAGGCATTTACGGAGTGCCTGCTGTGTGCCAGGCAGTGGGGACCACCACACAGAGACCAACCCTGGCTGTCCTCTTGGTGTTTATAGCCAGTCAAGGGCTCAGCCAGGACCCAATCCCACTCGTCAGCGGCAAGTCCTGAGGCAAGTCATAAACTCTCCAGCCTCAGTTTCCTCATTTGTATATGGGAATGCTAACAGCACCCAAATCACTGGCCTACTGTGAGGATTCAAGGAAGTGAAGGCTAGAAAGCTGTTCACACAGTGCCTGCCCACAGGAAGGGCTTAGGATGGGTTAGCCATTGTCATCACCATTGTTACGACCTATTATGATCATTACAGTAATAATTGGGGGACAGCAGTTGATTAGAGCAGCAGCTAAAGCTCTTCAAACACTTAGCTGGTGCCAGGCACTGGGGGTACAGGAAGGAATCACTGCCACATCCCATTGCAAGGCTGGCAAGGAGCGGGCTCAGTAAATCCCATAAGCATCTGATGAATGAGAGACTCAATGACAAGAGGCATGGCCCTGCCTCCAAGGAAGGTACACTCCATCATGTGTTCATGTGTGCTGCACATGTATGTGCAAGAACTTAGTTATGCATATGAATGCGTCTACATGGGAAACCTGGGAGGTCCAGCAGGTTACGTGGGAAGCGGGGTAGCAGTGAACAGAACGCAGCTGCTGACGCCGGCTCAGGCCCCCCACCCTACCCTACCCAGCCCCTGGCAGTGATCATAGCAGAGCTGAGGGGATCATGGCAAAAGCAAGGACCAGGCCCGGTAGGGAGACGCCCGGGAAGATGCTTTGCATAGTTCTGACCACCAGATTACAGGCCTAGGCTAGGCCCCTAGGTGGAGGTGTGGAGGCTGCCAGGTGCTGTCCCACACGAATCAGGCCCCAGCGCCCGCACTTCATGCCTGTCCTGGCACGGCACGTGAGGGTTCCTGCTGGCAGACGGGGCAAGTCCAAGGAGGTCAAGGGAGGTCATGGGGAAGAGAGAGAACAGTGGGCCCAAGGGCCATGTGGGGTCTGCTGGACAGGGGAGGGTGGGTACAGGGCTCCCCCGGGGCCACCGGGCAGGCCTGGCTCTGCCCTGCTGGGGCCAGCAGCTGGAGGGAAGTAAATATAGCGCGGGGCGTCCCGGCCACATTCCTGGGAGGCCAGTACAGCCCGCCTGCCCGCTGCTCTAGGCAGAGCGCAGCAGCCAGGGCCCAGAACTGCCACTGCCCTCTTCCCAAACAAACAGAAAAATAAATAAAACCAGCTCTCATGGCCAGCACAGCTGGGGGGAGGGGGCAGGAAGGGGTGGACCCAGGAGGGGGGGCAGACAGGCGCACCAGTTGCTGCGGTTTCTGTTCTGCTGGGAAGGAGGAGGCCAACAAAAGAGGAAAATGGAGGGAAAGGGCAGGGAGATAGTCAGAGACGGGAGAGGAGGGGAGAGAATGCGCAGGAGAGATGGAGGGCGTGACAGGCAGAGGTGCAGGGGAGGCAGGTCAGGAGGGACAGGGATGGTGTCAGGGCTGGTTGGGTGAAGGCAGAGGCAGCCTTGGGGTCAGTAATTCAGCAATTCAGCGACACGGATGCCCCGGGCGGGGGGTGGGCAGCAGGCAGACAAAGGGGGCCTGTGCGCTGGGGCAGGGGGCCGGCTCCAAAGGCCATGAAATATTAAAGACCCTAGGCCAATGAGTGACAGAGGTCATAGAAATAAGGAGACTAGCCAGGGAGATAGAGGGACCCTGAAGCAGACCCCCTCCCAAACCCGTGCCTGTCGCCCTCCATCACCTCCTGAGCAGAGCCAGTCTCCCCCAGCTCTCCTCCTGCTGTGGCTGCTTTCTGTCTTTCCATCCAGACGGAGGACAGGCTGAGGGTGGGAGGGACCGTAGGGATTAGTGATGGCAGGGGACCTTTGCGGTTCCCTCTTCCCTCTGGCTGATCTGCACGCAGCCGGCCTTCCAGAGCTGCCAGCCACCCTAGTAAGAGGGCCAGGAGGCCTGTCAGCACAGCCGCTGCCACAGGCGCCTCCTGGGGAAGAAGGGGGTAGACATCCAGCTTCCCCTTTACAGAAAAAAAATCAGCCAAGCCACCACTTTCCACAGAGACAAGCGGGAGGGAAGGCCATGCCTCACAGCTCAGTGCTCAGCTGAGCCAGCGAGTAAACGGGCAAGAAAGCCAGCAGGTCATCCCCTAGCCCTCCTACCCACCCAGGTCCCATTATCAGCCTCATGACCTTGGCCAGTCCCCTTGTCCCTGAGCCTGTGCCTTCACCAGCTGCACCCCACCCAGGCTTGGTGTGAGGAAAGAAATAAGAGGACAAGTAATACTTTGAAAACCTGCAGGGGCAGCTGGGGCCAAGCAACTGCATGCAGATAATCCCGTGAGGTCAGACCCGTTATCGGTCCCATTTTACAGATGGGGAAGAGAAATCCAGAGAGGCAAAGTGATGTACCCAAGGTCATACACCTGCTAATTAGCAGAATGGAGACAGAAATGCTAACCATGAGCCACGTGTTCTTTTTTCCTTTTCACTGGGGGATATGAAGTCCTCATCACCATAAAAGCCAACTTTTATTGAATTCTGACTGTGGGTTAGCCACTGGTGCTGGGCACTGCACAGCCATCCCTGTGTTAATCTGAAAAGAGCCTTGTGAAGCAGGCACTCTTATTATCCTATTTCAGGGATAAGGAAACTGAGGATCATAGAAAGAACACATACGGACCAAAGGTCATATATCCAGCTAGGCAGTGACATGGCCAGGATTTGGAGCCAGCTCTGACTCCTGAGCCAGTGGTCAAATACACTTGCCCAGGCAAGGTCAAGGCAGGGGGTTAGGAGGACCCAGTAGGGGGGAGCTCAGTGATCCTATTGGTGCCTGCTTGGAACAGCCAACAAGAAAAGGTCAAAAACAAGGTCACAACTGCTATGCCAGGGGTTGTCAGCAACTGCTCTGGGAGCAGGAGATGGGCAGAGCCTGTGGGGACCCAGAGTGAGGGCACTGCCTAGGGGCCTGGCCAGAGTGATCTGCCTGGTCTACCCAGAGCTCATGTACCAGATTACACAAGCCCCTTCCCCCAGCATGGGGATACTGAGGCTGGTCCAAAAAGCCCTGTCCTGTTGGTCCCCAGGGCTGCAACCAGCACCCCAGGGCCAGTGTGCCAGGAACTAATCACCCCCACCTCCAGAGCCCTCAGTGCTGGCAGAAGAGGGGGCAAGATCCCCTCCCTCCCTCCCAGGCCCTGTGAGCCCAGAGGGAGGCCAGCATCAGAGGCAGGAAATGAAGAAGAATTTGCGATCTAATTGAGCTGGCGGGGGATTAGGCGGCAGAATGCAATTACAGGGGCTGGAGCAGGGCCAGGGGCACTGACACCCCGAGATGTGGCCTGGCCCAGGTGACTGGGCCTAGCCAGTCTCTGGCCAGAGACACCCTATGGGGGGAGTGGGCGGGGAGGGGGAGACAGGTGGGCAAAGATTGAGGCCAGACAGCTCTTCAGCACACACAGGACTACAGGGTTCCAGCTCCATGAAACACCCAGAAACAAGAAGTTTTCCTGAGAATTCTCCCCCAGGGAACAGTCCTGTGGACTCTCCCATGGGGAGCAGGAAGATAGGAACACACGCTCTCACAGGCTCCACTCATGCATGTACACACATGTGTTCATGCTCCCAGGAAAGCCCTGCAGATCCATGTTCACTTGCAGGGGGACAGACTCCCAACCTGCAGACACACAGCAATGGCCCTTTGCTGCCAATGGCTCCAGCAAAGGGGGGAAAAACACAAAACAGAAAAATAAACCCATGACCTTAAAATCCTTTTATTCCCATAATCACAGGCTGCCATCGCCGTGGATACGTGCTGTCACCCCGGCCCCAGCCTGTCTCCCTCCATGGCTTCCAAAACTCCCAGCAGGCAGGCAGATGGGGAGGCTGCCCAGTTACTGCCAGGGAGGGCAGGGGAGGGGAAAGACTGGGTGGGAGAGGTTCAACATTACACACACTCACACACTCAGGGCCTCAATCAGGGAGGGAGAGACTCAGAAAGAGAAAGGAACATAGACACCAGCCACCAAAGACAGACATAGACCATTGTCAGCACAGCTCAGATATGCCACTCCCAGAGTCACACACACTTTCTCAATTCAGATACACCACTCAGGGAGCGAGACACTCCGATATTTACAAGCATATATAAAACACACCGATATACACAAATCATGAACACACCCTCTCCAAAATTCTAAGCACACAGAACTCACAATATACACATTCCTAGATTTACAGGGACAAATCCAACTTTCAGATATAGGCTCTCAGGTTCACAAACACACAGGTATATATGCGATGCATACACAAACTCCTAGATCCACAGACACATGTCCTGATTCACAAATATACATATGCTCAGACTCCCACACCCCAAGATAGACAGACACACATTGAACACACAGAGTCACAGATAAACACGTCTTGAGTCATTAGCACACAAACCACCCAGATTCCCACATCTCATACCAACAGACTAGACCCACACAGCCTCATCCAGCAGCTGACACTGCCTTTGACTTTAGGGGGCAGGTGGAATGGTTGGAGATTCCTGGGTCTTTGAGGGGGCAGTCCTTTCTTACTGCCCGCAGCCTGGGAGGTGGGCTCAGAGTTGGGGGGAATAAAGGGGGAAGTAAGAGAAAGCAAAAAAAACTTGAGTGGGATATTCTTGTTGGGCAGTAGCGCGTGAGTAACTGGGGAGGCTTTTTGTGGTCTGGTGAGTTCCAGCTATGAGCGAGAGTTTAACTATTAATACACTTAATCAAGGGCACTTCACACAAACACACACACGCACACCCATACAACCACACACACAGGCTAGGATGGGATCAGGTGGTGGGGAGTAAGAGAGGTAGAGCCCCAGGAAAAAAATGGGAAAGCCCCATTCAGGGCCCCAGGGGGTAGGGAAAGAGGGCGGAGTTTCTACCCTGGGCCTGCCTCCAGAGCAGGGGCAGAGTCAGTGATTATTCACTTCTGCACTCCCAGAAGGGTGGGGCTTGACACACAGTAGGTGCTCAATAAATACACACTAGACCAATGAATGAATAAGTAAATTATATATAAAGAGTGGGCAATAATAATAACAACAGTAATAATAAGTGAGCCCCACCCCATCCTTGGTCAGTTAAGGCATGCTTCAGAACACCGTGCTTGGGGAGCTAGTTCTGACTTCATGATCACCCCACCAGAGGCTCTAAGAAAGTAGGCCTGGGTCTGGCTCATCAGTATCCCACCATTCCTCCACCCTATCCTGCACCCTGGAAAGTCAGCTGACCTCAGCCCAGCCTACACCCCTCCCTCCCAGAGAGACCCCCATCTCCATTCCACTCTCCCATGAATAACTAGATGAGGTCCTAAAGAAGTTGGGGTATTTAATTCCCAGAGACTTGATCCTTTATCCAGATGCAACCCTGCCCCCCACACTTCCATAAGCCTCAGCTTCACATCTGCCAAATGGGTAGAAGGTAGGCAAGAAGCTGGAAAGAGGCAGCAAGAGTTAGGGGCCACAGTAGGAACCCATAGAACACAGGTTTGAGCTGGCCTGGGCCCTGGATGCAGAATCCTCCCCTCCCCTTCCCTTCCCCCACCCAGCCTAGCCCTGCCGGGTGGACATTCCAGGCCTCACGTGATAAAGACGAGGCCGCTGGCCCACGGGTAAGTCAACAGGCTCTGTCGGGGGAGAGATAGGAGGCCCTGGCCAGGGTCACCTGCTGAGCCGGGAAAACAGCCGGGCCCAAATACACACATAAATAAGGCGCCAACGGACAGCCAGTCAGCCAAGGGTCTGTCTTCTGCAGAGGAACCTCTGCCCCCACCTTGGAAAGGGAGGTGGCATGGGAGAGGGAGGTGCAAGGCTAGCTCCTGCTTCCCTGGGAGAGCCCCAGGTCCTGCCAGGATTGGAGGTGGGTATGTGGGGGCGGTGGGCTTCTACCAAGACCCCCAGGGCTGACTGAAAACTCAGAGGCCAACCTCCCTCAGCTGTTCCCACCCCTTCCCAGGGCAAAAATCACCCCCTCTCCCTCCTCCCCAAGGAGAGAGGACAATTTCCGTTCTGGGAAGGGGGTGACAGCTGCAGAGCGGGCCACTACCCACTCCCCCCCCCCAAGCTCTTGAGTCTCATCCAGAGAAACTGCTAAATCAACACTACGCAGTAGTAGGTAGCGCTGGCCTCAGTCTCCCTGCATCGCTCTCAAAAAGGGGTTTGGGAGGAGGCTTCGGGTCTCAGTTCCCGGGTTTCCTAAGACGGTTGGCACCTACGGTACGAGGATCTTTCGGGAGGGGGTTCAGGGCAAGCTTAGGCCAGCACGCCCCCTAAAAACATCTAATTTAAATGCTCTCAGTTACATGGACAGCCATCCCCCGGCCCCCCCGCCTCCCGCCCCCGCGGGCCAGGGCAGCTGAGGTGGCGCCGGGCGTTCAAATAGCGCTCCAAACAAGTCCGCAGCGACCGCGCACGCAGCCCCCGCCAGGCGGCCTCCGCGGAAAACTTGAAAGGGACTCTGTTTGCCGGCCGCCCTGGGGCGGCTCCGGCGGGGGCGAGGGCCGAACCAACGTACACGCCCCCTCCCCAGCGCTTCCTGCGCAAACGCGGAGAGGCGGGGGGGGCCGGGCCCACCACAAAACCTAGGACTCCGAACAGCGCCCGCGGCGCAGGCAAAGGCGGAGGTCAAGAGGCTGGCTCGCCAGAACCCCCCCTTCAGCCCCTTCTATCCGAAGACGCGACTCTCAGACCACCCAGGGTCCAGGGGGCAAAGTAGGGCGCGGCTGCCAACCCTTCAGACCCCCGTCGCAGGAGACAAGAGGAGGGAGCAAGTCTTCCCGGATAAGTCGCTACAGAACCCCCCAAATCTGCAAGGTTCCTCCTTGCAGCCCGTGGCACCAGCCCAACTCCGCGCACCCCTTCCGATTCCTGAAGGGGGGGCGGTGGGAGACCAAAAAGCGATCTTGCTCCCTCATTGGGCGCTTCAGCTCTTCTGACAGGTCCCGGAGGCGGCCCCCCATTTAAAAACTGGGGTCACTCACTTTCTGTTGATCCTACAAATAAACAAAGCCAGACGCACCCCGCACTCCCCGCCGGAAAGCAGCCCATTACGGGCGAGGACAACTTCCCCCAGCAAGAAAATTAACACATTCTTCTCGCGGCGGTTCGGCCCCTCGCTCTGGGGAAGAAGAGAGGAGGGGGCTCGGGGCCAAACTTCACGGGTAAATTTGGGGCCAGAGCAGCGAAGCAGGCGCCTGGGACACCCGCCTCCCACAGCTCCGCAGCTAGAGGAACACCCCCATTCTCCCTCCCTGGCTTTGCATGCTGCTTGGCCACGCGGGGCTCAGGAGACATCCTGAAAGACTCCCTAAGGCTAGGGAGGAAGGGAGAAAGAGGCCGCGGGGAGCAGTGGTGGTCGGGGGTGATACTTTGACGGAAAAAAAAAAAAAAAGGTCAAACTTGGTCAGCCCGCCAGGCACCCCGCGGACAGCGGGGGCGAGGAGCCGCAGGGGAAATGTAGAAGTGGCCACCGCCCCCTCCAAGTGGAGGGGGAGACTCAGCCACGCGTCGTCCTGGGCATTAGAGCAGTAATGCCCCCAAAACACAGGGCTGCGAATGGGGTCTGTTGGGGGGAGTGCGCGCCAGAGATCTCCAATCAGCCGCCCCCGCAGGCGGAGCGCCCGCCCAACACCGAGAGGTGAGGACACGGGCTCCCGCCGCCCCTGTGCCCTCAAGCGCGAGTACTTGGGGAGGGGTCCGTACCCCTCAGGGAGAGCCCCGACCCCAATCCATGGCGCCCAAGCCGCCGTCCCCGACCCTAAAACCCCTCTTTTTGTCTGAACTCAGTGATCTGCGACCGAGCTGACTGCGGCTTGGGGAGGCTTGAGTATAGAAGAGGCCATCGAGCGATCACCGGAGCTAGGGCTCCCAGCGTCCGGGGCTCCGAGGCTCAGACTACGAGCGCCCCCCGCCACACCCAAACACGGACCCCTCTTTTCCCGTCCCTGGCTCTCCGCACCTGAACTTCGGGGGAGCCCGCGCCGCCAAACTTTCCGCAGACTTGCAGCGAACTCCGGCCCCGGCCGCGCACCGGGCCCCGGGGGAGGAGAGGGAGGTAGGCGGGGAAGGGGAGGGGGCCGGCCTCCGGGGGGGGGGGTTCGGGGGAGGGCCGTGGCCCGACACCTACCGGCTCTCAGAGTCGTCCAAGCCGCCACCGCCGCCGCCGCCGCGAGGCCGAGGGGGAGGGGAGGGGCGGGGAGCTGCGCTCCGCTCTGGGCACCGCCGCCGCGGTGCGCTCCGCTCCAGCCGCGCCGCCCGCCGTGCCCGGGTCCGGAGCCGGAGTCACGCCGCCGCGGCTGGTCGGAGGCGGGGAGGGGGGGGAGCCTGCAGCACCTGCCCCTCCTCCCCCTCCCCGCGGCCCAAATTAAAAAACAACAAAAAGCAACTAATCACCCCCAAGCGTAGCGCTGAGCGGCTGGCGGAGGGCGCAGCGTGAGGCGCCCGGACTCAGCAGGCAACGCGCATGGCTGGGCGCTGGGCTGGGCAGGGCAGGGACGCGGGGCCCGGCTTCGGGGAACAAGGTTCGGCCGCTCTTCTCTCTCGGCTCGGGCGCCTGCTCTCGCCGCCGCCGCCGCCTCTGCTGCCGCCTCTACATCCCCGCTCAGGCTCCGCCGCCTCTGCCGCCGCCGCCGCCGCGCGCCCGCCCGGGCAGGAGCTCTGAACGCTGCCCGGGGGCTGCCGGCAAAACCCGGACCGGACTCAAAGCTCCCTCCTCCTTCCTCCCCCCCCCCCACCTCGGCTCCCCTCCCTCCTCCCTCCGCCTCCCTCCCGACGCAGCTCTGGCCACTTGGACGCCGCAGGCTCTGAGGCCGGAGCCGCAGCCACTGCGCCTCAAGCTCCCCGCGCTCTGACGAGGTCGGCCCAGGCTGAGCTCCCCAGCGCGCCCCGTCTTCACCTCTTTTTCTGTAACTTTACAAAAAATAAGAGGACCTCTCCCGTTCTGTGAGGAGTGCATGGGCTTGGAGACGCACCTTATGGGGAAATCCGCCATCCCTCTGCCCCCTCTCTCCAGCCGGAGGCGAAGCTACAAGGACCAGCAGGAAGGGTTTGGCCGCGCCCCTCAGCTCAGGTGCGCGTAGGGCCGAGAACTCATAGCCGAGCACTCTTGGAGCTAGACGCGTGTTCAAAGATTGCACCCTTCGCAGAGCGCATTCCCGTACTCGGTGGGCTCTAGTTACCCGGGAGAAAGGGGGTGGAGGTTCCTGTCCCCATTACACAGATGAGGAAACTGATCCGAGAACGGATATTTTGTTACCTACGCTGGCCCCAACCGAAACCCTGAGTCCTGGAGCCAAAGCGACTACATTGTGGTGCCCTGAGACCGTGGCCTGTGAACTCTGAGCCCGAAACAGTGCCTAGCACAGAGAAACGCTCAATAGACACTGGTTGAAAGAGAGAACAAAAGCCCAGCGGGTACATATTTGGGCCCGCGTATCCTCGCCGTCATTCAGTGCCCCCTCCATCTGCCCAGCTTGGGCTAATCCTAAAGCTGCAGATGTCGTCTTCTCGCCACTTCAGGGACCCACAGAGCAAGCCCCAGGCTCACTCATATAATCCCAAAGTGGAAAGTTTCTTCAATTCTGTGGAATTCGTGGGGGTGGATTTGTGCTGCCTCCACAAGACAGAGAAAACACAGCCCCCAGACCAGAGACCCTAACAGGAAAGGGGCAGGACGGTTTGCGAAGTTTGCCTAGGGTTAATCGTTCTCAGCCTGAGAATGATTGGGACCCAGATAACAGGGAGTTAACTGCGGCGACCTGGTGCCTCCAGTCACTGGAGCAGTCTCAGTGGAAGAAGCAAAACTAGCTCCCACCTCGCTGTTTCCTCCTCTGTGCCACCTGCCTCGGTGTTGGAGGGCCTGGGGCCTGGGTCTCATGGGAGCAGCCGCTGGTGCCCACCCTCCAAGCCTTCTAAATTTGGCTTTGGGACTTTGACCCTGCTAGCAGATAGGGGTGTGAGGGAGGTGTCAGAGGGCAGAGTTCATCTGGAATGTGTTGTCTCTCTACCTGCCCTGACCTCCCAGGCCACAGGGAATGACCCTCTCTTGGACACCCCCTCCCTTCCACAAAAGCTGAGAAGTGTCCTCCTTTAACTGTGTGTCAACGAATGGCTCCCTAGGGGAGGCCTTTAGCCTCTCCTCTCCTGTCCAGCAAGCTTCCTCAAAGCCACACCAAACGTACCATGTGAGTAAAGCAAGGTACTTGCTCTGAGAACACAGTTTTAAGACAAACGAACACCTCCAGATTATCACCCCTAAACTGCTTAAAGATAGACATTCTGGGCCCCACCCTGAGTGTCAGGTACGGTACGGTGTTAGGCACTGACCATACAAGGCGAAAGGAAGCAGGGTCCCAGGCCTAGATGCTCAAGGATCTGCAAACACTTAGCCCATCACTATCTACCTTTTCTGGGGAAGCTGAGGCCCAAACTGTGAGGTGGGACCTGTTGCCCAGGAGTCAGCAGCAGGCCTCAGAGGATTAGGACCCAAGGAATGAAACTCAGTCCTCAAGGCTTCTGAAGCCTAGGGTGAGTGCAGAATCAGGCCCTGCATACCTGAAAAAAGCTTCATGCTGAAATCCATGGTGGGGGGGGGGGATAGTAGCTCCACCTTAGGGAATTACTATTAATTATCCACTTTTTTCCCCAAGACCTCTGTCCCCTCCCCATCACAGGAGGGCAAAGCCCAAGGGGCTGCAGGCTGCAATGGAGATGAGTCAGGTGATATCAATGGTGACTTTCTCAGGGAAGGGGTGTTGGCATATGCCTGGCCTAGTCTAGATAGTGGATCTTGGAGTCTTCCCCTTCTCCTGGAAATTAAGAAGTGGAGGGAGACCCAGATCCTCACTTATCCACCCCAGGTAGGAACCAGAGAGGAGAGTGGCAGAACTGTCCACATGGAAAATGCAACATGAACAGGAAATGCCATGTGCAAACCATCCACATAGAACTCTCTACCACAACAAGTAAGACAAGGGGGAGACACCCAGGAAGGACTGGGCGGGAGGTCTCTGGCCTTGGGAGAGACTATCCCCACCCCAGGCCCCTTCCACAAGAAGAAGTAAAGGGATCCTGGTTCACAATCCCTGCAAAAAGGAGTATTGGAGTTTCATATTGCTATTCAATCAATCAGCTTAGAGTCAGGAAGCAAATTCCATAAGTCTCCAGTACCTGTCGGGGAGAGAAGGGCCCTGCACCCACCTGCCCTGTCTTCTGGGTAGGAATGTGTCAGTCCAATACCCTGGATCCTGCTCTCCTGGTCCTGGTTATAATATCCATAGCTAGCATTTACAAAGCCCTTACCCTGAGCAGGGCATTAAGCTAAATAGTTAAGGTAACTTATCTCATTTAGTCTTTACATCAGCCCCAGTAGTAGTATTGTCCCCATTTTTGAGATGAGGAAACTGACATGAGACTGGCACCAAAGTTGTTTTCCTAACCTCAGAGATTTGCTATCCTCGTGAGGCTTCTCACATACAGATCTGCCTGGGGTTCACCTGTTCCTCATCCTGTAGTGACTCCTCAGAGCCCATAGGGCTCAGCTCAAGCCCCTTCCCCAACTTGGCCTGGCTTCCCTAACTGGTCCTATTCTTCCCTGCAATTCCTGAGCCCTGCTGACCAACACCACTCAACACTGGTGTTTCCCTCAGACACCCCAAAACTTCCCTTCAAGTATCTGTGGCTTTGCATGCACTGTTCCCTCTGCCCAGAAGGGCCTTAATCAAGCTCACCTCCTGAAGTCCTCACTGAAGCCCAAGAGCATGTATCACTCCACTGGGAACCTTCTTTGACTTCTACTCCCCGCCTCAGTTTGGCTTATATCTACAGAGCCAGCACTAGCCTTTGTGCAAATTAGAAAAAGCTACCACTTTTTGGCAGATATAGGTACCCCCATTTGGCAGCAGGTCATAAACTGTCTTCCAGTCTTCCTAGACCCCTTGGCCAGGTGCCTTTTTTGCAGTGCATGCACTGAACAATTGTACTCTGCGGCCTGGCTTTGGGGGTCCTCATCTGTCCCCTCTTGTGGCCACAGTGACCACACTGCACAAAAATAGCTTTTATTTGCTCATGGTCTCCCTGTCCCCTCACTACTACCATCCACAAAAATTTGTTGAGGGTAAGGGAGAGTCTCCTACCTGCTTTGGGCCTGAAGCCTGGCACTAAGTAGGTACCAGTAGTAAGGACTGTAGCCAACAGTTTTCTGAGCACTTACTATGTGTCTCGGCACCACACTAATTGCTTTCTGTGAATATGCTTATTTAATCCCGGGACTCAAGACAACTGCTTAATGTTACAAAGTAGCAAAACCAAGATTTAAACCCATGCCTTGTGTGGGGATCTACCTTTTCCATGACTACCATCTATCAGCTAATGTCAGTCATTGATTAAACATCCAGTGACTGGGAATGGCTGCATGGAGAGGAGTGTGGGAGTTAGTCTCCAATAAAGACGGCCAACCCAGAGCTTGGCCTACGCCTCTCCTGAGGCCCCAGTTCCGGCATCTGTATCACAGAAAATGAGAGCCAGGGCATTTGGAGCCCTGCCTGAGGGCAGGGTGCAGGATAATGCTCAGTGGGGTCACACTGGACTGTGACCTTGGCCAAAATTCCAGAGCAGAGCTGGGGGTGCAAACGTGGGCAGGGGAAGAGAGAAGCTTGACTGCCTAGACATGGGCCCACGCCTCTGGGGTCTCAGCCCTCACATACTGACCACTGGCCCTTCGGCCCCACCCCTGCCCCCATGACCTCTGAAGGGACAAGAGAACCGTGAAACTAGAAGGAAATTTCAGAAAAGCTAGATCTGTTTCTTAGGAGGCCAAGGTCCAGCCATCCCTAAGAAGTCAGTTTGGTGGCCCAGACTGGCCCTGAGCTGTATAAACATTGGGGAAGGGAGGCGGGCAGAAGGGGGACTCCAGTCCCAGAATAAAATGACTCTGGGGTGAGGCTGGGAGGGAGCAGAGACCAGGCCAGCACATACACTCACACTTTGTATTTCCGCTTGCACCCAGGCACAGCTACACATGTGCCAGACAACCAGCAGTAGCCCCATGCTCTGCCAGGCCCAGGGAACTCAGCCCTTATGTGGTAAGGGAAGGGGAGTAGGGACAGTTGGGGGGGCGTCCGTCATGCCCCTGACAGTAACTCTTTTTTTCTTAAGATCTTCCTTCCTTCCTTCCTTCCTTCCTTCCTTCCTCCCTCCCTCCCTCCCTCCCTCTCTCCCTGGCTGTGTTGAGTCTTCGTTGCTGCACTCAGGCTTTGGGCTTTCTGTTGCAGGGAGCAGGGGCTACTCTTGGTTGCGGTGCGCGGGCTTCTCATTGCAGTGGCTTATCTTGTTGCAGAGCACGGGCTCTAGGCACGCAGGCTCAGTAGTTGTGACGCACGGGCTTAGTTGCTCTGCGGCATGTGGGATCTTCCAGGACCTGGTATCAAACCCATGTCCCCTGCATTGGCAGGCGAATTCTTAACCACTGCGCCACCAGGAAGTCCCCTGACAGTAACTCTTGACTTCACTAGGCACAATCATGGTTCAACTGTCTCTCCAACAGGAAGTGGGACTGTGTGCTCCCAGAGGCCAAAGCTGTGGCTCTATGGCCTCAGGGTCAAGAAGAGGGAGGGGCCGCAAGGTAACAGAAAGGGGCCTTGGGGAAGGGGAGGACACAGCATCCCAAACCTGGAGGCCACAGACCAGGCCCAAAGAGGGGGGGCCGGTGGTGGTGTGCCCTGGGCATCCAGAAGCCTGGCCAGAAAGTGCTCTACCCAAGACCTGCAGGCTAGGGTGGGGTGATATGGAGAAAAGTTGCTGGAGGTGGAGAGGTGGGGCTAGGCCTCCCCTCACAGATGTGACTCCAGAAGGCAAAGCAGGGTCTTAAATGCCCCTCACACTGAGACTTTGGAAAACAGGACCCAGCCTCCCTCCTCAGACCAGACCCTACCTACCAACCCCTACTTTGCCTTCCTCTTCCAGAGAATGGGGTACTCAGGCAGTTGCCTGGGGGTAGGCCCAGGATGAACTGCTCTTTGAACTGGCGGGACTGGTTCTGTGTCTAGCCACCTGGGCAGTCACGGGTTGCTTGCCTTGCTGGGCCTGTGAGGAGGGAGGCCTCAGGAAGGGGTCCCTCGTAAATCTTTAACTCCCAGAGCAGCCTCTGCTGCTGGGTCCCCTCAGCCCCACCCCCTGTTGTGACTCTGACGCTTAGAGAGCCCACCAGCCCCCCGGAGGCCAGAGTCAGAGGTTAGAGGTCAGAGCCAGAGGTCGCAGCACCTGGACAAATCCCTCCCCCGACTATCTGGAGGGAGTGGGGGGGGCAGATGGGGACGGTGTCTATGGGGAAAGCCCTTCTCTCTGAGTTCAGAGCTTCTCACCCTAGTTTGCCCTCCAGCCTTCCTACTGTAGCCCTGACCTTTGCCTCTTAGGAGAGAGTCAGGAGCTCTGGGTGGGCCTCCTGGGGCAGCCCCTGGGCAAGTCCCAACCCCACCAGACCCTTATCCTCAGGGAGATAACTATGCCAGTCCCACCCACTTCACCTCAAGGGGTATCACCAGGACTAGATAATGAATGGGTTGAGGAAAAGAATTAGATACTGTTCAGAATTGGGATAGGACCCTCAGCATTGTTCCAACCCTGCTTCCTGGTGCTGGGGTCCCCCAAGGGAAATAATAAAGGCTGCCTTTCTGAAGATATTGTGCTGAACCCTTTACCTCCTTGGTAATCTGTTTAACAATCACATTCTCATTTTGCAAATAAGGAAACTGAGGCTCTGAGAGGAGAGGTGACTTACCTAGGCTATGGCAGCTGTACAGGAGCAGGGCCAGGATTTGAACCCGTTGTGTGCTCTCAAGCTGAACCCTTGAAGCGTTCTCTGTCTCCTTCTTAAATTCTTAAACTACAGGTGAGGAGACACCCTAAAGCCAGAATGGGCAGGACAATCCCCCCAGTGTAACACTGGTTGTAGCGGGGCTGATATGAGGCAGGTAGGGGAGGGTATGTGGGCAGGAGACTGGCAATGCCCCCAACCTCTCTGTAAGCCCCTCCTCCAGGGCGGCTCCCCCTCAGGTCACATAGCCCCAGGTGCTACCACAGGGGAGGCTTGGCTGCTGCTCCCCCCACACCTCGGGAAGAACTCTCCTGACCCAGACAGGCTAAGGAGGGAGGACTGATGGTGCTACCACCCTTTTCGCTAGGGAGGCGTCTCAGAAGCCAAGGAGACAGAGACCAAAAAAAAAAAAAAAAAAAAAAAAAAATCAACTTTTAATCGAGATTGCAGATTCAGAAAAGATTCATAAATGAAATGATTCCCCGAGGAAATATAAAAAGTTACTTACGGCACAGCTAAATTGAGCATGCTTCAATCAGGGGCTGTTGAGAAATCATTAAGATATACAAGACGCTTTTTTAGATATATGTGGGCTCCGTCAGGAGAGATGGCCATTGCTCCAGTTAGAGAGAGATCTGGCCCTGAGCTGACTTGGCCTGCTGGGTCACCTCCTCGGACTCATGGCTGGGGAAGGAGGGCAAAGTGGGGAGAAACCCTACCTGCCAGGCCTCAAGGGCCACTGCCCAGAGGTTGTTACTGCCCCTAGGGGCCCAGAGACTCTCTGGCAAGGGAGAGTGGAGCAGAAGGGATTATGGTTAGAACTTTTTATTGATTGAAGTAGCTTTTTCCCACTTTCTAACAGCAAAATGGGATGTGGCAGAGCTAGAGCTACTTCCCTCAAAAAACTAAAGAGGGGAACCCCCACCCCCATATCCCCTGGCCCCTTGCCCTATTGCTTGGGTCAGCCTGAGGAAGTGATCACTCTACTTGGACAGAGAAGGACCAGAACGTGCTCTCAGATCTATGTCTGAGGGCTTTGCCTTGGGGGAGGGGCAGGCCAGGGAACACTGGGGGAGTGGACCACCCTGGGGAATTTTCAAGGACGATCACTAGCTTTTGAGAAGACATTCTCTCCTCCCCATTGTAGCCATAATCCATTTCTTCACTGGAAGGCCTATTTGAGGTCTAACCCTCCTCTCTTGCAGCCTGTGGGGGTCTTTCTGCCTCTTCCTTTCCCAATGCCTAGGACTTTCAGGATTGAGGCTAGGACATCAGTGGAGGGTCTCTGCTGAATACTTATCACCTTCCCCCTTCTGTGTGCTCCTGGGGACCAAAACTCCTGGGCTTTAGACAAGGTTAAGGCCTTACTCATCTCCATGCTCTGTCAAGTACCTGGTCCTCAGTTGGTGTCAAATATTTACTGAAGAGGAGGGAGGGCATCAGGATGCAGCTGGGGCAACCTGTCCCGTGGGGGTGGGTGTGGAGGAGAAAGGAGACAGGCAAGAGTCTGCTCAGGGGACTGTAAGTGGCAGTGCCTGGACCCCCTTTCTTAGGGGGTCTTATCTTATCTGCCTGGGTAGCCCCCTCCTCCATTAAATCATCAAGGGTGGCAAGAAACCCGAGCCAGATGGTCGTGGCCACACTGCCTTGTGGGTGACCCGAACCCGATCCTGGCCAGGCCGAGGCGCTATTTTAAACTCCAGCTCCAAGCTGCTGCCTCATACCGCTTGGCCCATCTCTGGTTACAAAGCCACTGCCCACCTCCCAGCCACTTCCTCCTCCCCACCCTAGGACCCCCTAGGCTGGTGCTGGGTTCAGTGTGTCTTGGGGAAACCCTGCTCTCTGTAGGCCCTGGTCTGTCAACTGGCACCAGTGCTCTTCTCCATCCCCTAGCTGAGCCCAGTTAGGCACCCTCATCCCTCTACCCACACAAGGACCCGTTGACCTTTATTTTGACTGCAAATTCCCCCATGGGGTTCTCTTCCCCAGGAATAAGGGCACACCCTGGCCAGAGAACCACACAGCCCAGGATAGGGCAGATGCTACAGGAAGAAAGGAAGTAGGTTAGACATAAGTAGGGACTTCCCAGCAGTGACACTATGCTCTAGAAAACTTTCCCTTACCTCAATGCCTGCCTGCCTGCTTGAGCAGGAAGAGGGAGATGACTCCAGAGGGAGCTCCCTCCCCAGTCCTCAGGCTCAAGGGCTTGTGGGTTGGGGGGGACTCAGGTAGCATTTAGCCAACCCACAGTGTCTTCTTTCCTCCCCTTCCTCGAGGGGAGAGCTCGGCATTCAGGTGGCCCAGCTGTCAGCTGGCTGGGCCCGCTGGACTTGTGTCCACAACCCTCCTGCTCCAGGCAGTAGCCCCCACTGGCTCTCAGTCCTGCCAGACCTACTCCCAACCCAACACTGGCCTAGAGGGAGGCAGCAGAGACATTGCCAGGGCACCAAGGGAAGGCAGGAGGCTGATCATCCATGTTGGCTCCCCTCATCTCAAGCTGGCTGGACAGAAGGTCGCACAGGCAGCCTGAGTACCCCCATGAACGCCCCCGCTCCCCCGCCCCCATGCTCTGTAGTCTCAGCAGTAAGGTGTTGGCACCAAGCCTGGTGCAGCTGAGCAGTGACGCCAAATGCTCTGCCATCTCAGGCAAGCATGGTTCCCTCCAACCTAGCAGGGGCCATGGGGAGGGGGGAGAGTGTCTCCCACCCTCCTGGGCCTGAGACAGCTGGGGACAGAGCCTTTTTGGAAACTTCCCTTTCCACTACTGAAGAGGATATATGGCATCCCCATGGGGTCAGCCACCCCTTCCAACCCAGGGGTCTGGTCCTGAGGTTAGACCAGTGATTCTCAACTAGAGCTGATTTTGCCTCCCAGGGGGCACTGGGCAATATCTGGAGACATTTTTGGTTGTCACAACTGCTGCTAAGCATCTTACAATGCACAGGACAAAGAATTAAATGGCCCAAAATGTCAATAGTGCTGAGGTTGAGAAACCCTGGGAAGAAGTCCCTGACTAATCTGGGAGCCTGGTAGGAGATAGGAGGTATTCTCCACACACACTCACAGGGGCCGAGGCTCATCATTTCCCACCCCCAACAGGCAGAGAAGGTCCTCCTGCCATTCTGGCTTCAAAGGCCCCTTATAGCCTGAGGAATGTGGTAAGCCGCCTGCCTGCCCACCCACCCACCAGCCTCTGGGCTTGTTAGAAAAAGTGCCCATGGGGGGATGGGGACGGCAAAACTTCACCTGCCCATGATGGGAATTCAGACACATCCTACCTACCAAGCGAGCTCTACAGAGCCCTCCCCTCAAGAGGATCTGGGCCTGTGGAAAAGTATAGGGGTTGCCCTGCCCCACCAGACCCATCCCCAGAGGGTTGGCCCAGCATGGGGCTGGCTAGAAGCTCTGGCCTCCTCCTCATCTCTCTGCCTCCTCCCATTTCTATTTAGGAGGCAGCCATGGTGGCTCAGCTCTTGTCTCTGGTTTCCTAGGGAGCTCTGCTGAAGCAGCCCAGCCTCCATGGGTCCATCTGTCAGGGAGGCTGTTCCGCCCCATCGATTGCTGTTCCCAGGGGGCTGTGCTGCTCGAGGGACCCAATGTGGCGGCCAGATAGGAGGGAACTACAACGATAAGAGGGGGTGGGGGCAGCTTGGCAGCAGGCAGAGCTGAGGGGAGCTGACACTTCAGTGAGAAGAAACAAAGCTAGACAGGCATGAGAAATGCAGAGGGCCAGGGGCACCAAGGCAGAAGGCTGGCTGGAATGACCTCTGAAGCCAGCTGGCACTCTCAGGACTCAGTTTTGCTCCTGGACACACCAAATTCCCACTTGCAAAGACAATAATAATAATTGCTAACACATGTTGAGCAGGAACAGTATGTCCAGCACTGGATTGGGGGCTTTGCACACCTCTGCTTTCATCTGAGGCTCACACTCATCCAAAGCAAGTGCTGTTATATTCCTCCACAGGGGAGGAAGAGAACCAGAGAGGTTACAGCACATGTCAGCAGGCACACAGAGGAGCTGGGGCTAGAATTGGAGGCGGGTCAGCCTGGGCAGCAGCTATGCCCCAGTCCCAGACACCGCCAGGCCTAAGGGGAGGAGGCGTGTCTCGCCAGGCAAGAGGCCCTGCCCGCCCTCCCCATGGAGCCGCCTCCTCCCCTGGGCTCTGTGACATCTGCCCCGCTTCCCAGCCCCAGACAGCTGCCCAAAGCCACGTCAGCACTTCCACCGGGGAGCCTGGAAACTGGCTCTGGCCCCTGGGCAAAGAGGGACCAGGAAGGCTGAGTCCCCGACAGGGTGGCCTTGAGAGAGTGTGATCCACTCAGCCCAGCAGGTGGTGGGTCAGCATGACCTTGGGTTGGGCTTTTCTGAGCCTCAGTTTCCCCTGTTCAGATGGGAGGGGGGGTGCTTTGGGACGGGTTCAGAAGAGGATGCAGCAGCATCTTGGGTGGACAGGAGCAAACATTCCCTTGCAGCCAGAGTTCTGGGGGCACCCCAGGGAGCCTGCGACCCCCACTGTCCACTCGGGGCCAGGTGGTCATTTGGCGAGGCTCATAGGGGTGAGGGGGAGGGTGGGGAGGTGTCTATGCCCGGCCCAAGCCCGAGCACTGGCTGGCTGGGGCCAGAGATAACCGGCGCCTCCCGGAAAATCATTAGCATCTGTTTGGGCCACGGCAAAGCTGGCCCGCAGGCGCCTCCGCCCGCCGGAAACGGCCCCCCACGCCCCCACCCGAGTGCACTGGCGCACCGACTGTGCCCCCACCCTCCTCGGGGCCAGCTCAAACTGGTGGAGCAACAGCATCCACCCACCCAGGGAGGAAGGTCTGGGTGCAGGGCCGCAGGCCGGGCAGGTGGGGGTCTGGCCTCTCCGTCGGGCGTCCTGGCGCGGCGTGGGCGGTCCGGTCCGCGCTCTGGGCGATCCAGGCCGGCTCTTAGTGGCGCCCGCGCTGGCGGCAGCCCAGGGAGTGTGTGGAAATGACACCGCCAGGGCGGCGGAGATCCCCCCTCCTGACATTGGCTGGAAAGTGGAGCAGCTCGTCAGGGACAATCAATGGCGATCGATCGCTGCGCAGCGCGCGGGGGAGGGGCAGCGGTGCTGGCAGGGGTGGGGACATACGCGGCTGAGGTCAGACAACACACAGACCCGAAAAGGGGGCACAGCGGCACATGGGCTCACACGGACACACAATCTGTACAGGGATGGGCCACTATGGGCCACTGCCCCCACTCACCTCACGGAGTTACAGCACACTACAACAGTCTCTGACACAAGTTAGGACAGGAGGTCAAGGGGTCAAACAAATGGTTCCCCCGACACACACAATAGGGTCACAGACACATAACAATACAGCCAGTCACGCTATCACACAACCAGTTCACACCACCACAACCGATGACCCTACACTAGACACCCACATCACCAAGACACAAAATGTGTCATACATTCTACTAGCTGGTCTCAACTACAGGACAGAAGGGAGTTACATACTCTGGATGCACAACAAAGCAAAAAAGTCACACAGCCAAATTATACACCATCACCATCACCTCAAAAAACATTGTCAAATTGGGTCTTAAACTATGGAACAACACAGTGGAGCCCCATATTGGCAACACAAAACAGGACAGAGAGCCCAAGTATACAACAGGACCCCACACTGCCACAAGTTGCACTTCAGCAAGTAAGACAGAGATGCGGCTGTATCACATCCGCCAACGAGAATATAACATGGCATAATAAACACTGTGGCACAGGCAAACCAGCATTAACTCTCAGGGTTCTGACAGAACCAAATGAGCTACTGCAGGTTAGGCACTTAGCACAGGGCCAAGCACATGGTAAGCACTCAAAACACAGAGGGTAGTGGGATCATTTTTAATGTCTGTATACTAGTTAAGTCATATCAATATAATGATTGTAACTACTTAATAGCATCACTCTCTCCAGATAGGTCCATTCCTCTCCAGGAACCTGATTCATCCCAACAACAAAATTAGTTCAGCCATTACACACACCTGGGAAACACAATTCAAGTGTCACAAACCACTCACACTGCTGCACTCACTCACACAGTGGCCACATATATCAATTCCCCTAGTACACTGCCACACTGGCCACACACACTGTGGGACTTCCGTGGGGAAACCACCCCCAATCTCTCATCAGGTGCAACTGAACTAGTACATTGCTACTGGCCCCATTTCCTGCCACTCTCACAAGGCTGTAGAACACAAAGCACCGCCCACCCAGCAGTGATCTGATCTCTCAGTTAAAACAAGGTCCAGAACCTCCCACGCAAGCTCCTTAAGGACCATCCCTAATCAGTCTCTCTCTCCATTCCGCCATTTTTCATACAGAAACCGAGGTATCAGTTCCAGAGCGCTCCCTATTCCAAATCTAAAGAAGGAAAGAGGGCTGGCCCCTGATCTCAGAAATCCACCCCACCCCTCACCACCATCATTTCCCAGTGGTACATGTGTGTAGGAACAAGGCCAAGATCCCTCATTCCTTCAACACACCCTTACAGGCCACTCCTGTGCTTACAGTTGTAGGGCCAGCTGGGCTCTAGCCCTCACTTCCTCCAGTTAAGGCCTGGGACCTCCCAGGGGCTTCCAGGAATCCCTTGCAGCCAGGGAGCTCCCCCTAAAGGTTCCACCCAGAAAGACTTCAAACATTCCCTAGTTTTGCCTGGCTGTGTAACACTGCCTAATTCCCCAGCCTCTCTGTGCCTGGATCCCAAATCCTGCCTGTTGATCCAAGATTCCAATGGCTGCCCCCCTTCAAGACCTCATGCACGCACACACAGGCACACAGAGGCACTCTTTAAGAGAGCGTAGAACCACTTGGTGGCCTGTGCCCTAGAATGGGGGAAAGCAAGGATTCTGGGCTGTGGGCAGTGCTACAATCACCCATGTCTCATCCCTTACTCTCATCCTTCAGGTAGGGCAGGGAAACAGCTGGGGGAGGTCTGGCCTCCTTCCACAGCATCTCCACTCCCAGATGGCTGGAGGCAGCTCTTCCCAGCATCCCCTTCCAGGCTTTTATTCACCAGAAAGGGTAGCTGAGCTCTCCTTTTGTCCCCCAAGAGAAACAGAGGGACACAAACCCTGTGCAGGGGCACACAGGCCGGCCAGGCATGTCCATCTAAATGCCTACCCATTCTGTTTTTAGGCACATTCTTGCAGGCCTTGCTAAGTGGGTATGAAAGGCATAGGCCCCAAAGGGGCCCAGACAGCCTGCCCCAAGTCCCTGGGTGTCCCAGGAGCTGGTCCTGCTCAAAATCAGCTGGCTTGTATAAGAGTCCAGCAAAAATGTCCAACTACCCACGCCTACTTCCCTGAATCCATAAGCACCCACAGCCGCAACCCTTTAATTTGATAAGGCCATTTTCCACCAAGCATTGCCTATGGGCCAGCCTGGGCCAAGTGCCCATTTTCCAGATGAGAAAACCAAGCAAAGGAGACAGAAATTAGTTGCTCAAGAATATACAACTGAAAAGTCATGGGCCTGTGATTCAAATACAGATTCGACTTTTGTTCCTCAAAGGCTACACAGTTTAGGCTCACACCCATATGCATAAACACTAAGGAATGTCCATGCTCACAATTCTCTCACACGTTCCTACACACATGGGCAGCCCCCTCCCGCCCATACTCACACATACAAGCAGGCCTACACTCTCCCACGCCTGGGGCCTGTCAGCCACATTCTCCGTGGCTCCCTCCCTCCAACAGGGACAGGGACAGGCAGGGAGTCCACATTCCCAGGTTTCCGCCCTGACCCTGCCCCCCCACCCTTCCCCACTCAAAGCACACATTCCTCCTGCTACAGCCAGATAACCAGCCCCAGGGGGAGGCCTGGGAGAAAGCAAGGCATTCTGGGGGCCAGACTGCTGGGCCTACTCTGGGCTGCCTAAGCCAGCTCTACTGCCTGGATCTGGCATGGTAGGAAGCCAGGAGCTTCCCCTCCAGATAGCCCCCACCCTTCTAGCCACGCTAGACCCAAGGCTTCCCTCCATATTCCAGGGACTTTCTTATGCTCAGAGATTCACACTCCAGGAAGGGCCCCCAAGGGTCTCCCAACTCACCCTTATACAGTGAGTATACACCTTATATGCAAAATCCCTTATACAGTTAGTAACTAGAGCAGGACCTGGGGAGCCCCAGGACTCCTCTCTCTCCCACTCTTAAAGAGTCTCTCAGCAGGTGAAAGCGCAGGTTCCATGCACCAACAGCCCCTAGCAGTTTTCCCCATCTGGGGGTAGTGGCAGTTAATTCTCACAGCTCTGCCTGGGGTGCAGCCACTTGGCGGGGCTCAGCAAATCTGGAGATATTTGCATACCCAGATGGCCGGGCCTGGAATTTCAAAGAATTCCCCAAGAAGAGGCAGCTGGCTTCCGGGTAGTGGCCCTGGAGGCTCACAGCTGTTGGGCTGGAAGACTGGGGAGTCTGGGGCCCCAACACACAAGATAAGATTGAAAAGGACAAGGGAAGAACATCTCCCAGGCCCTATCACCAGCCCCCAGCTCTGTTCCTCCTGTCCCCAGCCCTCCACCGCTCAGGTACGAAACGTCATGTCCTGATTGCCCAGAGTAGGTAGGCAGGCAAAGGAGACAGGGCTAGTTGGCTAGAGTCGCAGAGATTGCCTGCCTTTGGGGAAAGGTAACAGTGGGCACCAGACAGAGAAGTGCCAGAAATATGAGATCCCCTTGTTCACATGAAGCAACAAATAGGCCTTTGTCCCCATGCAACCTGCAGCTAGGTGGGCAAAGGCCCTGGCCTGGTCCCTACGAACCTGTCCACACACAGGCATATGGCTACTATACCAATGGTGAGGGGAACGGGGAGCTGGTGGCTTGACACTTCTGGCAGGCCTTGGGCTAGAATACTAATCTGTTCCCTCATTGTGATTAAGGCTATGATGGAGCATAATGAGCTAGACACTGGGCCATCCAGTTCTGGATAAACAGTAAACAAAGCCAAACCCAAACAGGCCTCCCCACCCCAACCAAAGCCCCTCCCAGGTTCTGTCCAAGCCGATTTACTGACCACCTACCTCATGGTTGTTACAGCTATAGGTCACCACTGCCCTCTGCTGGCAACTCAGGCACTAGCATCCACTCAGATACCAGCTCGCTCCCTACCCAAGCAAATGCACTTCAGTCACCTCCTCCATCTGTGGGCATAGAAACTTAAGCCTACCCAACTGTTACTTAAGTCAGAAGGTGGCAGGGGGCAGGATTAGCAGGGAGGAACCCAGGGACAGTGCGTCAGAGGAGAAATCCCAAAGGAATTCTGCCCCTCTTCCCAAAATTTACGTCCCAAACTTCGTGTCCTTTCTCTCCAGCTTAGAGGTTAAAACCCCACACTCATGAAAACAGTGCCTGCCCCATAACCTGTTGCAATGCACCAGAACCTCCCCTTTACCCCTTGTCTTATGCCTTCTCTTTGTCCCCCCCAAAGGAGGGCCAGGCTTAGATGATCTGGAACCATCCTTTGAAAAAGCTCAACTTCTCTGGCAGGTCTGAGAAAGCCTTTGTTCCCCTGGTTCCTTCTGTTACACTGCAGCAGGTGACTGGAAGTCCTGGGCTCCTCTGAAACAAGGCCAGCTCCCCTCAACTTTTACTGCAACACCCTGCAACCAGCCACACCTTTCAAAGACGGCAGAGATGTGGAATGGAGGTGGGGGGAGACTGCCCAGAAGGACCTAACCAGTATTGCCCCTTAATTAGCTGGGGGGAAGCTCCAGATGCCCCTGTCAGGTAGGTAGCCTAGATTTGCCAACTACCTCAAGCATGGAACATTTCTCACCCCTGAGCTGGCTCTGGAGCCCAAATGTCAGGTTGTATTTGTGTACTGTTTCTAGAAACCTCCAAGTCAGAAAACCTAAGTAGCAGTTTTAGAGCTTTCAAAGCTACTCACTTCCTATGGAAAACTTCAAAGGTGAGAAAGCTGGCCAAACCCTCCCTACTCACTCTCGTTCTCTAGAGGCCCTACAATTTAGGGTAGGGGAGTGTACCCTTTAAGAGTCAAGATTTTTTAAGTACTTAGGAAGAAATTCAAACAGGAGAACAAGTGGCTCAGGGCAAGGAGCGAGGTTCCTGGGAAAATGGCTGCTGTCGCCCCTCATATCCTTAGGAGAAGTCTGAAAAGGAACATGGCACACTGACTGAGGCTGGTGCTGCTCTTCTCTGGACATCAGTCCCCAGAGGCCTGGGCACTCAGTAACTTCTTCTTGGCCTTTCCAAAAGTGATCAACCATTTGCTTTCAGTGTATACACTGTAGGGTTATCAGGAACCCCAGCCCTGGAAAAGGCCATTCTATTAATAACAACTCACACAGGAGGTTAAAAACAAACAAAACCCCCACTCAACTGAAAACTATTAAGTGCTATCCTGGTGCTAAGACATTCATGTAGTTCTTCATCCGATAAGAGGCAGGCTACAGTTTGCCTCCAGTTAAGGTGCAGCTCCACAAAAAATTCAAAGATGAAAAGTAATCAATTGTCACAAAAATGTCTGACTCTGCCTCTTCTTCAATCAGCCCAGGAGCAGGCACTGAGAAAGGGCAAAGCTGGCTGGTGACTGTGTCACACATTCAGCCACTGAGACCAAAGGCCTGAAAGGCTTTACAGTCAGTCCCAAGCTTTGAGCTTTGCCACTTATATTGACTAGGGTAAAATATGGCAACAATGGGGGAATGTACGTGTTTCGGGATCACCCTGAGAAAGTGATCCCATGGCCGGTTTTCATTATTTCTAAGCCCATCCCAGGAATTGTATTCAGGTACCTCTGAATATCCCTGGAAATATTCAGAGGTGCCTGAATACCAACCACTTATACCAGCTGGGGCTAAGGTTAGGAAAAGGCTTTTAAGGAAGGCTTTTGTTTGGTACAGAGAACTCAGAGCCACTTTTCATCTAAGCGCATGCACAACAAAGGAATGATGAAACAGGAAACAGGCTCCAGGAGTGTCCCAAAGGAAGTCTATTTTCTCTTCCTGGATGGATATGAATGTATATTCTGATAGTTTGCTACCTTCATAGTTATTCTCATATTAAAAGTCTGCTTTCTCCACCCTCTCCAGGCTGCTGGCCCCGGCCAGGATCCTGAATGGCTTTTTAGCACGCTCCAAGTTCTACATTTGGGAGCTACCAGATGACAAACCTGACTGGCTGAAAGCTGGACTGGCCTTGGGTACCTCCATCTTCTTGTGGATCTATCTCATCAAACATAATGAAGATGTTTTAGAATATAAAAGAAGAAATGGGTTGGAATAAACTTTTGAAATACTAATACAGTATGTCTCATATAGTGATTATAACAGTTCCTCTGGATTTACCAATCTGTTGAGTTATAAACATAAGAGAAAAAGTTTTACATGATATTACGTTGAGTCAGCATTTGTGCTTTGCTTAAATGGGAAAAAAAAAATCTGCTTTCTCTACCATCACAATCACCAGAATAACCCATCACGTGAAATAAAGGCTGTTTCACAAAGGGAATGAAATGAAGATGGGTTCCTAACATGAGTGACAATTTTCTGCAGGTGTAATAAAGATGCTATTCCTGAGTAGGAAGGAAGGAAAGATGTGCTCATAATTCAGAAGATCTAGGAACTGAAGAAAGTTCTTCTATTAAAACCTAGCCACTGGGTGTTAATGGGTATGGTACAGCAGACTGAGACAAAGCCACAATTTCACTCTAATTGCAGACAAGGGGCGGTTTACAGGCATTCCAACTGTAGTTTAGAAATAATTCATTTCTCCTGACAACCTACCTAGGGCTCCAAATTACTTGTTGAGGCAAAGAGGAATGACTGGAAAAGTGGAATACTGTAGCTGTTGGAAGTAGAAAAGGAATGCCTCAATTGCTAGGTCAGTGCAGAGAACATGGGCCCCTCTCTCTGACCACAACATCCTTCTCTCTATAGACCTCCCTGCTGCTCCCCACCCCAAGAGTCCTCTTTCCAAATCTTTATATTACCCAAAGTGTAGAAACTAGCAGGACAACGCTACCTTTGACCACTGGCCAGTAACAGAGCATGCAAGTATCCAAAATCATGTAGCTTTACCAAAAGAGACTGTTTCAACTATAACTTGATCAAGCACTCCATGTTGTTAAGAAGCAAAGCAGGGGCTTCCCTGGTGGCGCGGTGGTTAAGAATCTGCCTGCCAATGCAGGGGACACAGGTTCGAGCCCTGGTCTGGGAAGATCCCACATGCCGCGGAGTAACTAAGCCCGTGCGCCACAACTACTGAGCCTGCACTCTAGAGCCCGCAAGCCACAACTACTGAAGCCCGCGCGTGCCTAGAGCCCGTGCTCCGCAACAAGAGAAGCTACTGCCATGAGAAGCCTGCGCACCTCAATGAAGAGTAGCCCCTGCTTGCCACAACTAGAGAAAGCCCGCGCGCAGCAACAAAGACCCAACACAGCCAAAAATAAATAAATAAAATAAATAAACTAAAAAAAAAAAAAGAAGCAAAGCAATTAACATATACACACTACTATATATAAAATAGATAACCAACAAGGACCTATTGTATAGCATGGGGAACTATACTCAATATTTTGTAATAACCTATAAGGGAAAAGAATCTATATATATATACACACACACACACATATATACACACACATATATATATATATATATGTATGTAACTGAATCACTTTGCTGTACACCTGAAACTAACACAACACTGTAAACCAACTATATTTCAATTAAAAACAAAAAAGAAGGGCTTCCCTGGTGGCGCAGTGGTTGAGAATCTGCCTGCCAATGCAGGGGACACGGGTTCGAGCCCTGGTCTGGGAAGATCCCACATGCCGCAGAACAGCTGGGCCCGTGAGCCACAATTACTGAGCCTGCGTGTCTGGAGCCTGTGCTCCACAACAAGAGAGGCTGCGATAGTGAGAGGCCCGTGCACCACGATGAAGAGTGGCCCCCGCCTGCCACTAGAGAAAGCCCTCGCACAGAAACGAAGACCCAACACAGCCATAAATAAATAAATTAATTAATTAATTAAACAAAAACAAAAACAAAAAAGAAGCAACGGGAACCCATACACTTGACATTCCTTTGTAACCACTGCCTCACCAAGATAATCAAATCTACTGCAAACAAGCTTTCACATGTGATAAAACTAGAGACACTTCTGTAAAAAGCAATGGGATCCCAGATGAGACCTATCCTGAGTGACACACTTTTTTTGTGAGTGGGGAAGGTGGTCTCCCTCACTGAGCCTTCATTCTGGCCAAGGCATATGTAACCAGACTGGACCAAATACGTTCCAAACTCAAATGAGCAAGACCAAACTGCATTCAAAAGCCAAATGTTTCATGAACACCAGGATGACTTTTACTTCAGCACTTTAAAGTACTCTTGTGAAAATATCTACATTATGACCTAATAAATGGTAATAAGCTGGCTGCTGTCTAAGATGACGAAGAATGGGGCTTTCAGGATCTGTGCAACTAACCCATGGTCAACAGTCAAAAACTGAATTCCCACTTACCCATGATACTGAGAATGAGGGTAATTTTAGGTTAGAGCTCAATTCTAACTCCTTTACCCACAACTATTAATAGTCAAACTTCTTTGCAAGGTCAAGGATGCTAGAAATGCTAATAATAAGTAGCCAGCAGCGAAAATGCAGCACTTTAAAGGTTTCAGGTATCACACCTTAGTTCTGAGATGGAATAGTGACACTGAGAGATAAGACAAGTTAAACAAGTTTAAAACCAAAAGCAGTGGACATTTATTCCTCAATTTTTGTGCAAGAGTGTAAAGATGCATTTGAAAGAACCTGACAGCTAGAGAGCATCAGCCATTGCTTTCAGGCTGGCCTGGTTTACAATTAGATTAGGAGAAGTAGGAGGAAAAAAAGTAACTTGCCTAGTTCACAGGAACGATGTTTCTGGCAAATACAGCTGTTTACAAGTTTCAAACTACATTTTACTAGCGTCAAGGGAAGACCAAAAAGCCACATACAGTACAATTTAAAATTGGATGAACATCCTGCAATGTTAGTGCAAAGTAATTATGTAGACTCTCCAATACAAGATTGTGCTCATGTTTCCCAGGTTTGGTCAATGTTGTTTTTACAATCACAATCACAGAAGCTTAACTTACCAAATAGCAATGCCTTTGTTTTATGTCCTATGTACCAAAGGAATGTCACAAGGTTTCGGTGAAATGCAGCTTAGTTTCAATAATAAAGCAAATTTCTTATTTAGTTTAACAGTCATGTTCCTGGAATACTGCACACATAAGTTTCATGAAAATTCTTTTAAGCTTATGCGTTTATCTTGTTCAGTAAAATTACTTTCAAGATATCCTTTTTACTATGTAAACTGAATTGTTTCATGATTTTGAAATGCAACCAGTATAAATGAAAACATTTCAGGGGTGGGAAAAAATCCACCACTAATCTCAGCTAGACAAAATTCTTAAAATCAGAAAGCCTATTCACACAAAATTATATGTAATGACTGTAGTAATCAGTTTATTACACAGATTAATCATTCTTGAACGTACAGGCTCCAGAGGAGCAATTGGGTCTTTAAATATACACAAGTATTTCCATCGAATGAATTTTCACCCTTACATCCAGATAGACCTAAGCAGTTAAAAACATAAGAAAAATAAGAGCTATTAGCTATGTATTAACTGAGAAACCACATACAAACCAAAGAATATGGAAGAGAGAAAGAGGGGCTGAAGGACGAAGGTTGACGGGTGGGGAGATGTAAAAGAGTTGGAAACAAAGCCCATCACACTTTACTAATAGCTCCAATCCATTTAAATGTTGACCAGTTAAACTTAGACCTTAAAATACAGGATGTAGGTAGAGTTTAATCTGATTGGTCATAACTTTCACCTAAGACGTTAAGTCCTTCGGAATAAAATGAATACAGAAACAGCTTCATGTTCTTCGCCTTGCTTTTCATAACTGTTTTGAGTTTAATGGGATTTCACTTAAAAAACAATCTCCTACAGGTCAGTGGAGCTTTTCTTCCCCATCCAAGCACACACCATACCCACCACCCCTCACTCTGCCGTTATCCAAATTTAAGTCAATAAGGAAAGCTTTTAGTCTCACACCTAGGTTATGCCTGGAGAACTGGCTTGTCACACACACACTTCTCTGCTAGGAGGCAATGTTGGTACAGAAGTACAGTATTTCTAGTTTGTTGTTCCAAGTATGTACAACACGCAGCACTGCTGTATCAGGTAAACATGTGCACAGGGGAAGATGAGGCGTGGGCTCATAGAAAGCAGTCAAATGGAAATCAAAAGGACTTTCTCTTTCAGAGTTCCCCTATCTTTATTTGTAGAGGTTATCCAATAATTTCTTTAATTACATCGCATACTTCTGAGTCCATTCCCGAGCTATTCTGTTGTACCTGTACACACAAAGAGAAGCTTAGCTTAACATAGGTGAGGAGTCAGTTAGAAAGCAACAGAGTTCATTCATTATCCTATCCAGTAACTTGAAGGGAATAACTTATAGTATATTCAAGCTAAGCCATCTTCCTACCCCAAATTTCTAATAAGCATTTATTCAATGATAGTGGGAAATATCCTATAAATGCTACTAATACAGGATTCTAATTGAATTTTAGCACTTGCTGGCATACCCTCAGTCTATACTTGATCGACATATTTCTAACAGACAATCTTCAACCCGTTTGACTTATTTGGAGTTCTTGGAACAATATAATTCTACATTATATGGTTCTTGAAATCATATAATAATGATTAAATTGGCATAATACTTTCCCCTGCATCAATAAAACAACCAGTTCTGGCAGGACTTATTTTAACAATTTGGTTGCTAAAATGAATGGGTTTATTGCTCCAGAAGAACATTCTAGTAGTAAAATAAGCAGGGCAAAAGGATCTTTAATTCTTTGATTAAAAAAGTTCTGCTGACCATTACCGCCACAATGACTTGGGAAAAATGCCCATAATTCTAAATATTGGACAAAATGGTTCTCTAATCAAAAAATGTATTTCTAAGTAAATTCCCAAATTGAAAAAAGCATGATCTAATTTTATTCTGAATGCAGCCAAGAATACAGTTATAGATACTATTCAGACCTAAATACAGAAAAAAACTAAACTAAGAACCAATTGCTGTTAGAATTCCCCACTCTCAATGCAGCTCCATTTAAAATATCCTATCTATATGCCTCTCTAACCAATAATTCAATTAATCGTTTAATCTTTTATATTTTAACTTTAGAAAATTATCCACTACCTCCCATCTATTTCCTTCATAATCTTGTTGAATGATACACAAAACAAACAGACAAAAAAAGATTACAACACTTTCAGTTACTATCTCTTTTGATATCCTGACCAGTCTTCAATAATTCACAATACAATTCTAAAATATGTAAATTCTACAAGTTTTGTTTTAAAGGAAACTTGAGGCTTTCATGTCTTGTAACATTTATTCACTTTCTTTTTTACACTATTCCAAATGGTAGAAAATCAATTCTCTTTCCCATTAATTTATAAATACCTACCTAAGACAAATGGGCTCTTGATGCAAAATCTTTACACGTCAAAAGCCAAGCAGAAGACCTAAAGCTGTTGGAAAATATACTATAGAAAAGTTTTTCTAGGCAGTAGGAGTCATGAAACAATCAGATATAAAATCATTTACTTATAATGATACTCGATGCAAATACTCCTCTTTCCTGTCCCCAGGTGAGTATATTAGGACTTCATTTTAAGTATCTGACCCATACTCAGCCCTTAAGACAAAAACATCTCCACCCTACCACAGATACTCTGCTGTCTGGAGACCATACTTACTTTTCTCTATCTGTTTTGTAGATCCGAGCAATCTCAGGCACTAAAGGATCATCTGGATTGGGATCACACAACAGAGAACAGATGGACAAAAGTACTAGAATGAAAAAAACATACAAATTAGTAGAGGAACAAAAGCAAAAAGGTTGAAAGAAACATGAGATGCCAACACAAGAGAAAATTCTAAGACCCTATTTATATTGTACTGCCTAACAGCTTTGTAAGCTCTACCTAAGTTTACAGTAACAGTAATCAACAAAGATTCTAAGAAGATTTCTCTATGCTTGAACCCCTGAGGAAGCTGGCCCAGGCTGGTGAAGTGTCTTGCTTGCCTCATGTCCCTGGTTAGTGAGTAAAATTAGAGTGGAATTAGAATCCAGATCTTCCAAATCCTAGACCAATAACACTTTTCCCAGCTTATGAAGTTCAATTTTTAGAAGCCCATGTTCAGGGATAAATGGCTTTCAAAATTCCAAAGACAACCACACTACTGAATGCTCTTAGTAAGAAATGACAACGATGAAATCCAACAATCACTGCTTTCTCCATGGCAGGTACTATATATTCAGATGCAATGGATTTGTTTCATTTTTAGTTGAAAACGATTTAGTCTAAGAACATAAAGGCCAGTACTTGCTCCCAAATGGGGCTGGCCACACATATTATAGAGGATACAACATATCTCAAACTAAAGTCTCAAATTATTTTCAGTAATGATTTAGAAACTCATCTAAGCCATTTCCTCAGTGACAACCTGGAATGTAGCAGACAGATCTCAACAGTACAACTTCCTCTGTTCAACTTCATTAACTTATGTATTCCTTATTGAAAGCAAAGAGGAGGCTAAGGCCACTAATTACATTAAATCCAGTGGTCTCTGACATACTGAAATAAATTCCAATCCTTCTATTCTGATGCTACCAGAACTCAGCTACCTTATTTCTCTCTAATGTTCTGTAGCAAGAGACAATGATTCAGAGTCCACGTTACTCCCCAAACATCAAATTCATCAGGAAAAGGAATATTCTTTTTCCTATCAAATCTGTTCTATGGAGATCAAGGGCTTCTGAGAGATGAGAAAGTTTACACGCCCTTTATCATTCAGTTGTTAACAAAAAAAGCTATTTCCTTGCCTTAAGAGTATATGGAAAACAAAAAACATCAGGCAAGATGTTTTCTGACTCTTCATTCCTGCTGCCCACAAATGGCAGATGGCATTCCCAAAATATCTTCTTTTCCCATTGTCAGGTGTATCACCTGATGCCCTCTTCAAGCACAGAACATTCTAACAGCAATTAGGAAAGATTTCATGTATTTCCTGGAAATGACAACAGGGAGTTATAGATCTTTGAATGTTCATGAAATTACTGACTATAGAAGAAGAAACTTATCTGGCCTATCAAGCTGGCAAGAATACAACTGATTCTTCACCTAAAATTAGATATAACGACCAAATTAGTATTTGTTATAAATTCCCTTTATTTACTCTTCCAACTATTTCAATAAGGCAACTTTAAAAAGACAAATTTTTTAAAAAATTGAAGTATAGTTGATTTGCAATGTTGTGTTAGTTTCAGGTATACAGCAAAGTGATTCAGTTATACATATACATATACATATATACTCTTTTTCAGATTCTTGTGCATTATAGGTTATTACAAGATACTGAATATAGTTTCCTGTGCTATACAGTAGGTCCTTGTTTACCTATTTTATATATAGTAGTGTGTAACTATTAGTTGCAAACTCCTAATTTATTCCTCCCCGCCCCATTTCCCCTTTGTCAACCATAAATTTGTCTTCTATGTCTGTGAGTCTGTTGCTGTTTTTTTTTTTTAATTTTTTTTTAAATTTATGTATTTATTTATTTATGGTTGTGTTGGGTCTTTGTTTCTGCGCGAGGGCTTTCTCCAGTTGCGGCAAGCGGGGGCCACTCTTCATCGCGGTGCGCGGGCCTCTCACTATCGCGGCCTCTCTTGTTGCGGAGCACAGGCTACAGACGCGCAGGCTCAGCAGCTGTGGCACACGGGCCCAGCTGCTCCATGGCATGTGGGATCTTCCCAGACCAGGGCTCGAACCTGTGTCCCCTGCATTGGCAGGCAGATTCCCAACCACTGCACCACCAGGGAAGCCCCTGTTGCTGTTTTATAAATAAGTTCATTTGTATCATTTTAAAAATATAAGGTTTAAGTAAGTAATTTTTCTCTCTTTCTTTCCAGGAAAGGAAGGTAGGATGGTGGTTATCTGGACCTGGTGAAAGGGTTCTTAGTACACTACTTAGATCCTTTAATTTGTAGAAAATTGATTTTGGCTTATAATATACTACACCTTCTTTCTCTATAAAGAGAATAACTTCTATTTCTACAGCGTGTAGAGACTCTTCACTGAAGTAACTAAATTTTCACCAATATATATATTCCTCATCAGTACATACCCATTTTCATTAGTGTCATAACCCACAGTCAGTTCCAATTCTAAAAACATATAATCAAGTGGCTTTATGATGCACTTAATCTGCTTCAAGTTTTCTGTATATTTAGGTCCCTTACCTATATACTTAAAGTGGAGGGCATTTCGGGTCAAGATTACTGCCCTCAAAAACAGACTATGGGGCTTCCCTGGTGGCGCAGTGGTTGAGAATCTGCCTGCTAATGCAGGAGACACGGGTTCGAGCCCTGGTCTGGGAAGATCCCACATGCCACGGAGCGGCTGGGCCCGTGAGCCACAGCTGCTGAGCCTGCGCGTCTGGAGCCTGTGCCCCGCAACGGGAGGGGCCGCGATAGTGAAAGGCCCGCGCACCGCGATGAAGAGCGGCCCCCACTTGCCGCAACTAGAGAAAGCCCTCGCACGAACCGAAGACCCAGCACAGCCAAAAATAAATAAATTAATTAATTAAAAAAAAAAAAAAAAAAAAAAAAACAGACTATGGGGACTTCCCTGGTGGTACAGTGGGTAAGAATCTGCCTGCCAATGCAGGGGACATGGGTTCGAGCCCTGGTCTGGGAAGACCCCACATGCCGCGGAGCAACTAAGCCCGTGCGCCACAACTACTGAGCCTGCGTGCCGCAACTACTGAAGCCCGCGTGCCTAGAGCCCGTGCTCAGCAACAAGAGAAGCCACCTCAATGAGAAGCCCGCGCACCGCAATGAAGAGTAGCCCCCACTTGCCGCAACTAGAGAAAAGCCCGCGTGCAGCAACGAAGACCCAATGCAGCCAAAAATTAATTAATTTTTAAAAAGAGAAAAAAAACGGACTATGTTAAAGGGATAATTATATCACACATAGGATTCAGGCCTTCTTTAAAACACTAAACCTAGGTATGTTGATATAACCAAATTCAACAAACTGGCACTGCAGTTATTTTAAAAGATAGCTATCTAGACAGAATATATCAAGTCAAATAAACTAACATCCCTTATGATTTATTACAACTGCAAAAATCAACACCAGGCACAGAAGGGAAAGAAAAAAAACAAAAGCTATGGTCACACACACACACACACACACACACACACACACACTCTCTCTCTCTCTCTCTCTCTCTCTCTCTCTCTCTCTCTCTCTCTCTCTCTCGCTCTCTCGCTCTCTCTCTCTCTCTCGCTCTCTCTCTCTCTCTCGCTCTCTCCCACCTCTCTTGGCCCCATTTATATCTAGATTTCCATCTCTACAGCTACTTGGTAAAAGAAGAGCAACCAGGCCAGGAAATCACAAGAACAATAGGCATATGAACACTTTCACAAGCAGCCCTTGAATTGCAAGGAGGCCTACAAAAAGAAAAGGGGCCACTTATCTGGAAAACTATTTCAGTCACAATTTTGAAAAATGTGGTCCTCTGATTTTTTGTTTGTATTTTTGCCTAGGACCCCAGAAATCTTAATTTAATGCCCCAGAGTTTCTGTTTCCTTCAAAAAATTAACTTTTAAGAGTAAGCAAGGGGCTTCCCTGGTGGCGCAGTGGTTGAGAATCTGCCTGCCAATGCAGGGGACACGGGTTCAAGCCCTGGTCTGGGAAGATCCCACATGCCGTGGAGCAACTAGGCCCCTGAGCCACAACTACTGAGCCTGTGCGACTGGAGCCTGTGCTCCGCAACAAGAGAGGCCACAATAATGAGAGGCCCGTGCACCGCGATGAAGAGTGGCCCCCGCTTGCCACAACTAGAGAAAGCCCTTGCACAGAAACGAAGACCCAACACAGCCAAAAATAAATAAATAAATAAAATTAAAAAAAAAAAGAGTATGCAAGTCTTACCGTAATTATAACATGACAAATATCCAATAATTTTTTTTTAATTATTTACTTTATTTTTGGCTGCACTGGGTCTTTGTTGCTGTGTGTGAGCTTTCTCTAGTTGTGGCGAGTGGGGGCCATGCTTCGTTGCGGTGTGCGGGCTTCTCACTGCGGTGGCTTCTCTTGTTGTGGAGCACGGGCTCTAGGCTGCAGGCTCAGTAGTTGTGGCGCACAGGCTTAGCTGCTCCGCAGCATGTGGGATCTTCCTGGACCAGGGCTCAAACCAAGTCCCCTGCATTGGCAGGCGGATTCTTAACCACCGCGCCACCAGGGAAGTCCTATCTAGTACTTTTTTTTTTCTTTTTCTGGGTCTTCGTTGCTGCATGTGGGCCTTCTCTAGTTGCGGCAAGTGGGGGGCTATTCTTCATTGTGGTGCACGGGCTTCTCATTGTGGTGGCTTCTCTTGTGGTGGAGTACAGGCTCTAGGCGCATGGGCTTCAGTAGTTGCGGTGTGTGGGCTCTAGAGCGCAGGCTCAGTAGTTGTGGTGCACGGGCTTAGTTGCTCCATGGCATGTTGGATCTTCCCGGACCAGGGATCGAAACCGTGTCCCCTGCATTGGCAGGCAGATTCTTAACCACTGCGCCACCAGGGAAGTCCCCTCCAATACTTTTTACAATAGTGCCTTTATCCTTAGGTGCTTACAAGGTACCAGTCAACTATGCATTTTTTGCTTTTTTTTAAAAAAAATAAATTATTTTGGCTGCGTTGGGTCTTCGTTGCGGTGCGCGGGCTTTCTCTAGTTGCGGCGAGCGGGGACTACTCTTCATTGCAGTGTGCGGGCTTCTCATTGAGGTGGCTTCTCTTGTTGCGGAGCACGGATTCTAGGCACTTGGGCTTCAGTAGTTGAGGCACGTGGGCTCAGTAGCTGTGGCGCACGGGCTTAGTTGCTCCGCGGCATGTGGGATCTTCCCCGACCAGGGATCAAACCTGTGTCCCCTGCATTGGCAGGCAGATTCGTAACCACTGCACCACCAGGGAAGTCCCCTCCAATACTTTTTACAATAGTGCCTTTATCCCAGTTATATGGGTGCTTACAAGGAACCAGTTAACTATGCATTTTTGCTTTTTTAATCTTCATAATAACAGTGAAATAGTTTTTATCATCCCTATTCTAAAGATGAAAACTCTGTGGAATACAGAAGCCAATCTGTCTCAAGTCTCATCCAATAAGAGGTAGAGCTGAGACCCTAATACAGGCAGTTGCATCCAGAATCTATGTTCTTTACCATGAAACTATGTTGCCTCTTGTCTAAATGTATGCATTAAAGAAATGATAAAATTTAAGTAGACAGAAAAGAAAAATATTTTCATGTACCAAATTTCATCCCCAAATACCCAAACTATTTCTTTCTAGCTATTTAATATACTTTCTGTACAACACAAGTTACAGTGTGTAACACTTTATCTCTTTTCTGCTTTTTTCAAACATTGTATTTTCCTATTTCCCACAATATTTTCAAGGATCAATACTCTTTTGAATGCATTTGCCAGAACCAATATATTTTCTCCTCTACTGTTGAGTCTATATGTAATTTCTATTTTTCAGAAATAACACTGTTGCAAATGCACTTGCACAGAGAACTTTTTTTAACAGTTGGGCTTATTTTTTTAGTACAAATGAATGAACCTAGAGTTACTGGGTCAAAGGGTATTAATGATTAAATCTCTTATTTCTTAATACATACTGGCAGACTGGACTATACAAATCTATACTTCTATCTGTAGCATATATAAGCACTCATTTCAATGTAGTTCACCAACATTTAGTTTTCTTTTGTAAAGATCTTTGTTAATTAAAAAGGTGAAAAATGGGAACTTATTTTAATTTTTATTTCTTTGATTATTCTGTTCCTTTCTGTCCACTGGGATCTAGGTTTTTCCTTACTGATTTATATATGTTCTTCATATCTGTTAAACATATTGGCCCATTATCATACTTGCAGCCTATTTCTCGTATCTGTATTTTGACAACATTTAATCCACTTGTGATTTCATTTGGGTATGATGTTGAGGGGTTGAACATTAAATCAACAAATAAGATAATATTCAGTTCAGGGATATAAAAAAATCCCCAACCTATTCATATAAGTCTTATTTTAAAGAACTATTGGAGGGGGACTTCCCTGATGGCACAGTGGTTAAGACTCTGTACTCCCAATGCAGGGGGCCCAGGTTCGCTCCCTGGTCTGGGAACTAGATCCCACATGCATGCCACCACTAAGAGTTCGAGTACCACAACTAAGGACCCTGTGACTTCCCTGGTGGTGCAGTGGTTAAGAATCCGCCTGCCAATGCAGGGGACATGGGTTCAATCTCTGGTCCGGGAAGATCCCACATGCTGTGGAGCAACTAAGCTCGTGTGCCACAACTACTGAGCCTGCGCTCTAGAGCACGCAAGCCACAACTACTGAGCCTGCGTGCCACAGCTACTGAAGCCCGCGCACCTAAAGCCTGTGATCCGCAACAAGAGAAGCTGCCACAATGAGAGGCCAGTGCACTGCAAGGAAGAGTAGCCCCTGCTCACTACAACTAGAGAAAGCCCGCATGCAGCAACGAAGACCCAACGCAGCCAAATAAGTAAGTAAATAAGTAAGTAAGTAAATAAAGAAAGAAAGAACTACTGGATCTTCCATCACAAAGTTGGTAACTAACTTTCTCTACACATTTTCACACACACACACACACACACACACAATATACCAAAGATTAAGATGCTCAAATAAAAATTTTTATTAAATTGATTATCTTAGAGGGTGATTCTGTTCCTGACAGAAACCTAAAGATAAGAGCTGGTAGGGGCTTCCCTGGCGGCGCAGTGATTAAGAATCCGCCTGCCAATGCAGGGGACACAGGTTCGTGCCCTGGTCCGGGAAGATCCCACATGCCGCGGAGCAACTAAGCCCGTGCGCCACAACTACTGAGCCCGCCTGCCACAACTACTGAAGCCCGCGCACCTAGACCCCATGCTCTGCAACAAGGGAAGCCACCGCAATGAGAAGCCCGCGCACCGCAATGAAGAGTAGCCCCCGCTCGCCACAACCAGAGAAAAGCGCACGTGCAGCAACAAAGACCCAACACAGCAAAAAATAAGATAAATAAAATTAAAAAAAAAAAAAAAGAGCTGGTAAAACCTTAAAGAATGTGAATATGAATTCACCTATACTTTGCTCTTCAAGAAACTACTGTCTATGCTTATAGTATACAAGCATTCCTCTACAATGGCTCTTTTTTTCTTATTCTGGAACAATATCTATCCTTTCCATTCATGGATCTCAAGGTTGGAAGAGACACTGTTTGTCTTCTACTTTTACTATGCTCTAAAAAAAATTCATACCAAGTAGCCATATTCCAACCTATGCTTGAATAGCAGGAGCAATGGACAGAGAGCAGACACGACACCAAGGAATACCTATGCTTGAAAATCCAGCTCTCTCCAGTGGGTCTAAAGGTCTTTTTAAGAATAAGGGGGATTGCTACCTCCTCTTAAAAAAGGAATCTGAGCAATCTTTCCAAGAATAAGTAATCTTAAAAAGACAAAAAACACAGTAGGCTTTTTATATTGATATCAAATACTCATTCTATTACCTTTTGAAATAGTTAGTGCTGGAGACCACTGTGACCGTAGAATATCAAGACAAATGCTGCCATTACTGTTAATATTTGGATGATAAATTCTTGTTGTAAACGCAACCTATCAAAAAAGGAGAATTTTTTGTAAACTGTTTCAATAGTATTGTCAAAAGTAGATACAAAACAATTGCCATATCCCAATTACCTTAGGTGGTTTGAAGGGGTAATCTGTTGGGAAATGAATTGTCAAGAAAAATACTCCACCCTGATAGGGACTGTCATTCTGTTGATGACAAGAAAAGGTGGATTAAAATGAGTGAATTACATAAACTATTTATTCTGAAATTAATCTGAATACTTACTGGCCCCATTATTGTAGCTTGCCAGTGGAACACTGAAAAAGAACAACAAAAAATCACCATGAAGCAATATCCACAGTATACCTACACCATAATAACGTATCATTCCCCATGTAATCTCAGTTCATTTATTAGCAATATGATGAGTCCTGAGCAGGATGAGGAATCTAAATTAAGTTGGCGTCTGAACAGAGAAAACAAAAATGACTAGCATGGTATAGAACACTGATAAGGTGCTCAACAAAGAAGTATTTGGGCTAAAACATCTTGAAAATTCATGTCAGGGAGACAAAATTCTTGACAAGGTCCAAAATTTCACTTTTAAACAGGCATTTCCTTACCTCAAAGGGTAAAAAAGAACCACAATATTCAATTCTTTCATGTGTTGTATCATTTCCCCAACACAAATATATATAATATACTCCTTTTATAATACTGGCATAGAGCAGAACAGTAAACATAAAGTAGACAATACTCAAATTAGGAAATGCTGGGTTTTTTCTAGCGAGAAAAGAATTTCCAAGAGTTCTCACATGTAGGTCTTTAGAATTGCTGGTACCTCAGTAAATAAAGAAAACATCAGCTGAAAGCCCCAAGCTTGATTACAAACTCGGGATAATCCCAATAAATTATATACTTGTTTAATAAGGAAATTTTCTCTTCAAACTGCAAAAAATGGTGCTTGTTCCATTTCCAAGGTGATGCCACTAAGGAAAACACAAAGATCAAAAAGCCAGTTTTCACTTCTAAGCAAGCTACTTAGCACTTAACATTCACACTAGGATTTGAGCAAACTAAGGGAAGCTGTCACTGGGATTATACATGAGCAACCCAAACCACCTAACCCTCGACACAAAGAGGAAATGTGAAGACTAAAAAACCGCACGAAAATCCACTGGGATATCAGGCCAAATCCTTAAATTCCTTCTGACCACCTGCATGAGAACTGACCCTATGGTTGGCCTGCCCCTCACTGGGGCCTGAATCTACAAAGAGCAGCCTGTTTATTAAGAATTAAAAAAAAAGGATAGGTACTGCTGAGGCTCTCCTTTTTAGGTTACCCATCATTAGTACTGAGAAAAATTCCTCATAACTTCTGCCAACCAATTTTTTATGGATTAAGCAGCTAAGGAGAAAGTCACTTTGAGTCACTAAGATTAGTCCCAATATCTTTAACAAAGGTCCTATTAAAAGAGCCCTAAGGTCCTGTTTAAAGAAACAAGTCTCATTCTGTTTTTAATCATAAATATACAATTCGAGTTAACAAAACAGACTGATAATTGGAGTAAATGATCCCAATGACAAAGCTGAAAACACTATTAAAAATGACCAAGCTACAGGTCAAGGGAATTGTTTTAAAGCAGATCTTATTCTTCCATTTAATCCTTCTATTTTTAAAATTTGTGGCTGTAAATGGGAAGATATATCTATACCTGCATTCTTGTTAAAGGTTGTAAGAATCAGATAAGGAATAAAAAGAGAGGACTAAAGCACTTAGATGATAAAATATACAAATATCGAGACATGCTAAAAAATTTAGTTAAATTTTTTTTAAACTACCTAAGTCCTAACTTTTTCTTCTGAGTCTTTTCAAGATCAATCTTTCTCTTGCTAAAAATACTGCCAGACTTAAGAAGTTATTAGGAAAATTTAAACCAGAACAAACTCTTGGCTCAAGGTAAAATATTTATTTTTGGTGATTTCCTATTCTTCCTCTACAGAAAACAAAGCCCATTTTATGCTTTATGATTAAAATCGACTAAAAATTAGACAACATAGAAACCCAAAAGGCTTGGAGCAGAAATTCTGACAAGACAAGCTGGCAACTAGAACATTTACAATTACATAAAGGATACTCCTCCTAGAAGAAGATGTGAAAAGATCAATATTTTCAAGTAATAATGCAATCTCTTTCATATCTGGCACTCCGGAAAACTGAAAATATTCTAGTATATTTAAGCAAGAATCTTATATTACTGAGAACTCTTGTAAGCAGCATCAACAGGCTATTTCATATGTAATTCATATCCATTTAGCTAGTAAATCGTTTGTTTAACATTCCCCAACAGAACTAAACTTATATAAACCATTAGTTCTAAATAAAAACCCATTAACACTCAAATGCTAACCTTTATTAACTTATTTGTTTCCGTCTTTATAAATAAAGGGTCAAATACTGTCACCAGAAAAATGAGCAAAAGCACATACACAGGGCTGTCTTTAAGAGTGAGAGGGGAAAGGAATAAGGAAATTGCTAATGTAGCAACTGAGATCAACGATAATTATGTCTCTTGTTAAAATGACCTAGAATCTACAATACCAACAAAAGGCAGAGAAAAACAAAATAAAAACACATTAATTTAATTAACAAAAGCATTTGAAGACCTACTATTTAAATCTTAATTGAGTATTCTGCCACACTGGTTAAATATAAGAATACCTACTGGAATCATTGACTTAGGTCTCCCTCTGGAGCACATTTGTTTCCATGTCTTGGCTATTGTAAACAGTGCTACTATGAACACTGGGGTGCATATATCTTTTCCAATTAGTTCTCTGCAGATAAATGCCCAGGAGTGGGATTGCTGGATCATATGGTAACTCTACTTTTAGTTTTTTAAGGAACCTCCATACTGTTCTCCATAGTGGCTGCACCAATTACATTCCCACCAACAGTGTAGGAGGGTTCCCTTTTCTCTACACCTCCAGAGTTTACTGTTTGTAGATTTTTTGACGATGGCCATTCTGACTAGTATGAGGTGATACCTCATTGTAGTTCTGATCTGCTTTTCTCTAAACTAGCAATATTGAGCATCTTTTCATGTGCCTATTGGCCACCTGTATGTCTTCTTTGGAGAAATGTCTATTTAAGGTCTTCTGCCCATTATTTGATTGGGTTGTTTGTTTTTTATCAAAAAGCTTTTATTAAGCTGTATGAGCTGTTTGTATATTTTGGAAATTAATTCCTTGTTGGTTGCATTGTTTGCAAATATTTTCTATTCCATAGGTTGTCTTTTTTTGTTTACAGTTTCCTTTGCTGTGCAAACGCTTTTAAGTTTAATTATGTCCCATTTGTTTATTGTTTTTATTTCCATTACTCTAGGAGATGGAGCCAAAAAAATACTGCTGCAATTTATGTCAAAAAGTATTCTCCTTATGTTTTCCTCTAGGAGTTTTAGAGTATCTGGTCTTACACTTAGGTGTTTATTTTGAGTTTATTTTTGTATATGGTGTGAGAAAATGTTCTGATTTCATTCTTTTACATGTAGCTGTCCAGTTTTCCCAGGACCACTTACTGAAGAGACTATCTTCTTCTCCATTGAATATTCTTGATTCTTTTGTTGTAGATTAATTGACCGTAAGTGCGTAGGTTTATTTCTGGGCTTTCTATCCTGTTCCACTGATCTATATGCTTGTTTTCCGCACCATACCCCTTTGATTACTATAGCTTTGTAGTACATTCTGAAGTCAGGAAGCATGATTCCTCTAGCTCCAGTCTTCTTTCTCAAGATTGTTTTGGCTATTCGAGGTCTTCTGTGTTTCCATACAAATTTAAAAATTTTTTGTTCTAGTTCTGTGAAAAATGCCATTGGTAATTTGATAGGGATAGCACTGAATCTGTAGATTGCCTTGGGCAGTATGGCCATTTTAACAATATCTGTCTATGTCATCTTCAATTTCTTTCACAAGCAACTTATAGTTTTCAGAGTATAGGTCTTTTCAGCATAATGGGGTTTTTTTTAATGTTTATTTATTTATTTTATTTATTTTTTTGGCTGTGTTGGGTCTTTGTTTCTGTGCAAGGCCTTTCTCTAGTTGCGGTGAGCGGGGGCCACTCTTCATCATGGTGCGCGGGCCTCTCACCGTGGCAGGCTCTCTTCTTGCGGAGCACAAGCTCCAGACGTGCAGGCTCAGTAGTTCTGGCTCACGGGCCTAGTTGCTCCACGGCATGTGGGATCTTCCCAGACCAGGGCTCGAACCCGTGTCCCCTGCATTGGCAGGCAGATTCTCAACCACTGCGCCACCAGGGAAGCCCCAGCATAATGTTTGTAATGCTCATCCATGTTGTAGTATATATCATTTCTTTCCTGTTAATCGTCAAATAATATTCCATTGTATGGATACACCACATTTTATTTACCCCTTCATCAGCTGGTGGGCATTTGGGTTGTTTTCACTTTTTGGCTATTATAAATAAAGCTTCTATGAACAATCATGTATGAGTTTTTGTACAGAAATACATTTTCATTTCTCTTGGACACATACCTAGGAATGAACTCACTGGGTTATATGGTAACTCTATGTTTAACTTTTTGAGGAACTGACAGGCTGTCTTCCAAGCTGGCTATACCATTTTGCATTCTACCAGCAATGTATGAAGGTTCAAATTTCTCCACATCCTCATCAACATTTGTTATTATTTGACTTTTTGATTCTAGCCATCCTAGTGGGTGTAAAGTGACATCTCATTATGGTTCTGACATGTATTTCCCTGATGATTAATGATGCTGAACATCTTTCCATGTGTTTATTGGCCATTTGTATATCTTATTTGGAGAAACAGCTATTCAGATCCTTTGTTCATTTTAAAATTGGGTTATCTATCTTTATATTGCTGAGATATAAAGACTTTTTTTAAAATATTTTGGATAAATATGCCTTATTAGATATATATGACCTACAAAATTTTTCTCCCATTCTGTGTGTCTTTTCACTTTCTTAATAGTATCATTTGTTGCACCTAATTTTTAAATTTTGATGAAGTCTAATTTATCTTTTTCTTTTATTGCTTATGCTTTGGGGGAGTTTAACTCTCCAGGGTAACCATTTTTTTCAATCTGAGAAAGGAATGTAATAGTACTAACTATGGTAGAAGCAAAGGCAAATTACTTTACACACCACAGAACTTCAAAAATGAAATCTAATCCCCAGACTTCTAATGCTTTTAATTAAAAATCAGCCACTCTCAACTTTGAGGAATTTACCTGAAATAAAAACACTCTTTCAATTGAATGACCACACTGATGCAGATGGATTATATGATAACCGTGGAGTGACAAAAGTAGAATCAGAAAACCTGAGAATGAGTCCACTTCCGGAACCTCCACAAGCCTCTCACCAGATTCTTCTCTAAAATAGTTTACAATTTCTATCCCAATGACCTAAAAGAATTGTGAGGCGTAAATGAGATAATGTGTGTTTAAGTACTTGTCCTGTCCTGTTTGGTATCAAATACTATAGTTACTCATACTGGACAGGTCTAAACATACCATAAATGGGATTTTTCATCACAAGTACTTAGTCTTATAATTTATAACATCTGTTTTATCTATAAAGCAGTCCTTGTACAAGGGCTTTGCTTTGGTTCTTAAGGATTTAGGAGACCAAAACAGCAATCTAAGAAAAACAAGGAAAAAATTAATTTACACACAAGCTAATATAACCTCATTTATTTTTTTGTCTTAATCTATATACTTCTCTTACACAAATGTTTCCAAGTATACTCCAAGTATATTCCATTTTTCCCCCTATTTGCTAAATGTTGCATTTTGTGTGTGTGAATTAGTTTTGTGTTACAAGGCACAGCCTCTTCAAATATCCTCCATTTTAAAAAGGATGAAAGATGGTATAAGGGGAAAAAGCTGTGTTGAGACCAAGTGGAACAAAAGCAAAATTATTATCCAACATGGATGATAAGTATAGATTATTTCAGACAGGATTAAGGAGATAAACTGGACATTAAAAATAAATTGTAGCTGTCTTCATGAGTATGAGTCAATAGAAAGACAGACACAGACCCACATACATACATACACATAGACACATACACACACATTATCCCCCCATCATCTTTAGTATTATCTTACTGAAAGAACAGTAGCTTGCTGTAGGTAAAAGCTCAAATATTTTGACTCAAGTAAATACCCAGAAGGGACAAAGGACAGATAAGGAGGAGCCAGGACAACTACACAGACAATGTCTGGCAGAAGAGGTTCAAAATGTAATAAACAGTACAGAAGATGATGGGATACACATAAAACTGCACCTTTCATGGGCAAGTAAAGGTAAATACTGCCTCTTCCCTACTGCATAATTATCTCTTCACACAAAATAACCTTAAGAGATGTATATTTATCAGTCCCAGAGTTCCCCAGAGGCAGATTGTTATGCTGTTTTATGTTTCACTCTATCATTCCTTTTACATACTTACTATCATCTCCAACGGGACCTGCTGAACACTGTGCTGGGGGGTCCCGCGCCAGGTCGTTCAATTCCTTAAGAAGGAGAGAAAAAAGAAATGTATTCAACATAAATATAACTTTTATCCATTAATAAAATTGTCACTGTTACCAACATTCTCTATCCCACCAGTAAAGCTCTTTTAGGAGCACTCCTTCTAAAGTCAGAGAAGGGGGCTTCCCTGGTGGCGCAGTGGTTGAGAATCTGCCTGCCAATGCAGGGGACACGGGTTCGAGCCCTGGTCTGGGAAGATCCCACATGCCGCGGAGCGACTAGGCCCGTGAGCCACAATTGCTGAGCCTGTGCATCTGGAGCCTGTGCTCCGCAGCAAGAGGGGCCGCGATAGTGAGAGGCCCGCGCACCGCGATGAAGAGTGGCCCCCACCTGCCGCAACTAGAGAAAGCCCTCGCACAGAAACGAAGACCCAACACAGCCAAAAATAAATAAATAATTAAATAATTTAAAAAAATAAAAAAAAAAAAAAAAAATAAAGTCAGAGAAGGGTAGATTAATGAAATCTTTGGGATTTCATTATTTGGGATTCTTGAATGCAAATATATGTTTATAAAATAATCATTTTTGCTTTGTTTGGAGTTTAGTAGGTATTAAATATAAGGAAGGTAAACATGTATCGTACTAAAGAACCACAAAAACTGTTTTTAAGTAAAAACTTATTAGTTTTCAAAAAAGATCAACGGCTTTTTTTTTTTTTAAAGATTTTATTTTTTTGGCTGCGGTGGGTCTTTGTTGCTGTGCGCGGGCTTTCTCTAGTTGCGGCGAGTGGGGGCTACTCTTCGTTGCAGTGCGTGGGCTTCTCACTGCGGTGACTTCTCTTGCTGCGGAGCATGGGCTCTAGGCATGCAGGCTTCAATAGTTGTGGCATGCAGGCTCTGGAGCGCAGGCTCAGTAGTTGTGGCACATGGGCTTAGTTGCTCCACGACATGTGGCATCTTCCCAGACCAGGGATGGAACCCGTGTCCCCTGCATTGGCAGGCGGAGTCTTACCCACTGCGCCACCAGGGGAAGTCCCCATAGGCTGGTTTTTGTACCTCAAAACCATTAGGTTATACTTGAGACAAACTCTTTAAGTCATAAATGTTCCAAATTACACGTAACCATCTGATAAGATGCTGATATTTTTTCAGCTCATATCCACTACCAAGGTTTCAAAGATAGTAGAAAAACTTTAAAAAGGATATATTACAAAGGCTGGCTGAATATAACCCATCATAAAGTTTTGTAATCAGAGATGGAACTACTTGTAGTAATGCTCCACAACCAGATGCCAGCTTCTTAGCTATTTTAACACAAGAACCCACAAACTTGAGATTTGTTACTGCGTGGAGATGCCTGAAAAACCACAAGCAGGAAATCATACTACATTCCCTTTTCCCTTGACTTGGTATTTGAGATAAAAACAAGCTCTGAGGGAGGACTAGTTTTAATTATATGTTAAAACTAGAACAGTAAAAACAGTAAAATCTATTAAAAGTACAATAAAAACTATCTCAAATCTTATTAATGAGTTACATAAGTAACTTTTTAACTTGCAACACATAGATATTTCTGTAAGTCCCTTCTTCTGAGTTAACTTATTCAGCCAGCCATTTGGGTACATCAGTTATCCTGTTTTATCCTACCTGTAAGCTCGGAGGACAAAGCATAAAGTATAGAAATAAAGTTCTGTTTTGTTTTTTAAAGGGCTGGGGTTGAAATAAAGATTTAACAATATTTACTTTCTTCCGTATCTCAATTTGGTGATTTTGTATTTCTCTACAACAGAGATTCCTTGCCCATCTCAAGGAGGAAAACAAACAAACAAAAAACAACCTACTGTACAGTTCCTATTCCCAAATGTTTGTAATAAAAGTCACTGTAACTAAGAATGCTTGCTTGATTTGAAATAAAAAGTTAATCTACTTCTGACTAACATTTATCTAAGCTGAATATAAGATTCATCAGATGGTGATCACTTTGTAATGTACAGAAATATCAAATCACTATATTGTGCACCAGAAACTAACATAGTGTTGTGGGTCAACTATACTTCAAAAACAAACAAACAAACTCATAGAAAAAGAGATAAGATTTGTTTATCAGAGGTGAGGGGAGGTGGTGAGTTAGTCAAAAGGTACAAATTTCCAGTTATAAGATAAATAAGTACTAGGTATGTAAATGTACATCATGATAAATATAATTAACACTGCTGTATTTAAAAAAAATATTTTATTTATCTTATTTATATTTTTGGCTGCGTCGGGTCTTAGTTGCAGCGCTCGGGCTCTTCGTTGTGGTGCGTGGGCTTCTCTCTAGTTGTAACATGCAGGTTTTTTTTCTCTCTAGTTGTGGCGCGTGGGTTCCAGAACATGTGGGCTCAGCAGTTGCAGCACACAGGCTTAGGTGTCCCTCGGCATGTGGGATCTTAGTTCCCCAACCAGGGATCGAACCAGCATCCCCTGCATTGGAAGGCAGATTCTTTACCACTGGACCACCAGGGAAGTCCCAACACTGCTGTATGTTATACATGAAAGTTCTTAAGAGAATAAATCCTAAGAGTTCTCATTACAAGGAAAAAAATTTTTTTCTTTACCTTTTATTTTGTATCTGTGAGATGATGGATATTCACTAAACTTACCATGGTGATCATTTCATGATATATGTAAGTCAAATCATTATGCTGAACATCTTAAACTTATATAGTATGTCAATTACATCTCAACAAAACTGAAAGGAAAAAAATTTGAGCCATTAAAAATCCATCAGTCCACTTCATGAGCCAGTATGATATAATTAATTAAAAAAACCTTAACCCAAACTTAAGCTAATAAACAATTAACATACTCATTCAACACTTCCTTGGTTCAAGGCACTCATATGGATGAATCTCAAAGGCATAATGTTAAGTGAAATCAGTCAGACATAAAAAGACTATATTCTGTATGATTCAATTGATATGCATTCTAGAAAAGGTAAATTTATAGTGACAGAAAGCAGACCAATAGTTTCAGGGGCTAGAGAGAGCTGGAGGGGACTGAACTGCAAAGGGACATGAGGAAAATTTGGGGGGTTATGGAAATATTCTATATCATGATTTTCATAGGGACCACAAAACTGTGTATATATTTATTAAAACTCAAACTGTATACTTAAAATTGTCAAATTTTATTGTATATAATATATATCAAAGTTGTTTACTAAAAAAGCATATATCCATTCATCTTTGTATATGCATAAAACATCTCTGAAGAATACATAAGAAATTAGTTCACAGTATTTGCCTTCAGAAGGAAAGCCTGTTTTGGGGGTGAGAATAGGAACTATATGTATTCCTTTTATACCTTTTAACAAGTGTATTTATTGCCTATTTGAAAAATAAATTACCAGGGGCTTCCCTGGTGGCGCAGTGGTTAAGAATCCACCTTCCAATGCAGGGGATACGGGTTCGAGCCCTGGTCCAGGAAGATCCCACATGCTGCGGAGCAACTAAGCCTGTGCGTCACAGCTACTGAAGACTGTGTGCCTGGAGTCTGTGCTCCTCCACAAGAGAAGGCACTGCAATGAGAAGCCCTCGCACTGCAACAGAGTAGCCCCCACTCGCTGCAACCAGAGAAAGCCCGCGCACAGCAACGGAAGACCCAATGCAGCCAAAAAATTAAAAAATTAAATAAATCTATAAAAATAAATAAAATAACTTACCAGTTCTGACTATAAACTTGGATTAAAATAAAATAGCTATTAAAAGCTGTGACCATCTCATTTCAAAATAGTGAAAAGCCAGTTAGACTGAATAAACACAGAAGCTACAAAATTTGATGTGCCTGCATTAAGATGAAAACTGAAGGGAGTTCCCTGGTGGCCTAGTGATTAGGATTCCAGACTTTCACTGCCGTGGCCCAAGGAACTGAGATCCTGCAAGCCGAGTGGCGTGGCCAAAAACAAAACAAAGATGAATCCTGAAATTAAATAAAGGCACTGATCTAGACAGATCACTTGGGCAGAAAGAAATACCCTAACACATCACGCTATTTTTTGTTTAACAGCTGGCTTTATCATATGCCTTTATACCTATACATTAATTTCCTTGACTTATTCCAAAAGAAATAGTATTCAGATTTGTCTTGTATATCATATAGCAAATTATACATTACTGGGATTGAGAGTAGGGCTAAGACAAAACCCAAAACCAAGGAATTTTCCCGTTTATTGAAAAACTTCTCTATAGAAAGAACAATAGAGAAATAAAGTATATATAATTAAATTTAGAAAAAAACAGGGAGGGAACTTTGACAGAATCCTAAATTTCTAAAAAGATTTTATAATCTTTCTTTGAAATCTAAAAAAATTAAAATAAAGGTCTTATTTTGGGAATAAACTGGATATTACTAAATAGTTCTCAATTAAAATTTTTTTCTTTGACAGTGTACACTCCCCTTGTTTATAGGTATACAGCAGAACTGTTATTTTTAAAGATTAAGGGTTATAAACAATTTTGATTCTCTGCAACTTTCCCAAGTGTTTATCTTACTTCAAACAGCCCCAAAACCTTATACCAATTAATTTAATTATTTTCAAGTAAGGTTTAATTCACTACAAACTTTTTTTTTTTTGGCCGTGCCCCACAGCATGCGGGATATTAGTTCCCTGACCAGAGATCAAATGAACCCGTGCCCCCTGCAGTGGAAGTGTGGAGTCTTAACCACTGGACCACTAGGGAAGTCCCCAAACTTTTATATTTTATTTATTATTTTTTTTTAACTTTTTTTTTAACATCTTTATTGGAGTATAATTGCTTTACAATGGTGTGTTAGTTTCTGCTTTATAACAAAGTGAATCAGTTATACATACACATATGTCCCCATATCTCTTCACTCTTGCATCTCCCTCCTTCCCACCCTCCCTTTCCCACCCCTCTAGGTGGTCACAAAGCACCGAGCTGATCTCCCTGTGCTATGCGGCTGCTTCCCACTAGCTATCTATTTTACGTTTGGTAGTGTATGTATGTCCATGCCACTGTCTCATTTTGTCCCAGCTTACCCTTCCCCCTCCCCGTATCCTCAAGTCCATTCTCTAGCCAAACTTTTAAATACATTTCCTACTACTACCTTTTTTGGCTCAGGAATATGAAATCCAATGAAGAGATACACAGGAATGATTATAATGCCTTATATGACTCCTTAAGAATACCTACTTTCCAAAGGATTACCCCTTCTTTAAAAGGGACCACTATTAAAGAAAACAGAACGCTAAAGCCTCTGAGCCTCAGATATTTCTGTATCATAGCACTATAGCAAAAAGAAAGGAAACTTCCTGGGACTTCCCTGGTGCTCCAGTGGTTAAGACTCCACGCTTCCACTGCAGGGAATGCAGGGTGCGGGTTGGGGGGGAAGAAGAAAGAAAGAAAGGAAACTTCCTAGCTCTGTGGGGAGGGGGTCCTGCAAGGGATATGTAGAGTTTCCTTTCACTGTATCCTTAAGTACTCAAATAGGTCATTAGTTGGTAAAAATTAATGCTATTATTAGCTATTTTTAAAAAACCTCTTTCCCCAGTCTTAACAATTATGAAGCAAAATACAGATTGCATGGAATACAGATTTGTTTCACCATTTTGGTCTTTACCCTATGGCATATGGTGAGAGAAACAAGATGGGAAAATGAGAGGTTATAGTTACTTTCACAGAAAATTGGCTTCAAAGTCAATTTTTAATAGTTCTAAATTTTGCTGTACAAATCAAGGATCTTTGGTGGTGATAATCAGGATATGAGAAGATTTAAGCAGAAATTATGATTCAACACCAGAAGAGATCATCTAGACCAATCCCCAATTTTATTTTTTAAAAAAGATACAAAGTATCCAACCCAAGGAAAACATGTAATTAGTAATTAGAGTAAGGACATGGTGTTCTACTGTACATGTTCTACCATATCATGCCTTTTTAGTCTGAATCTAAAAATACTAGAAATGTACAAGTTAGAATGTCTGAAAAACTATGTTGCCCAGGAAATCAAGCTGAACCTCCTTTAAGATGAATGAACTGCAAAGAAAGAACAGCTAGATAAGCAGTAGTTCTCAAAAATGAGGTCCTGGCACAGCAGCACCATTATCACAAGAAAACTTATTAGAAATGCAAATTCTCAGGCTCCAACCAGAACTACTGAATCAGAAACTCTGCAGTGTAGCCTAACAATGTGCATTTTAACAAGTCCCCCAGGAAATTATGATGTACACTAAATCCTGACTGCCTTTATGTTTGACAAATTAAGCATCAGAGACAGAAGACAACGCTAGAAAACTCACTACCAGCAAAACTGAAAGTGAAGGGAAGGTGAAGGACAACATGATAGCACAAAATGAAGAAATCAAGAAAGGGGTGAGACACGTGCCACAACTACTGAAGCCTGCGCGCCTAGAGCCCGTGCTCCACAACAAGAGAAGCCACAACAATGAGAAGCCCGCGCACCGCAACGAAGAGTAGCCCCCGCTCACTGCAACTAGAGAAAGCCGGCGCACAGCAACGAAGACCCAACACAGCCAAAAATTCAAAAATTAATTAATTAAAAAAAAGGGGGGGGGTGAGACTTAGAAAGATAAGGTGTGTTCCACGTTTTCAAGACACACTGAAGGGAAGCAGTCTGTCATTACAATAGTACTGCATTCTCCCTGCCACACTCCTATCTTACCAGGGTTGCAACAGAAATGTTAACTTATGTGTCCAGCATAATACTTGAAGCTAGTATTTAAAAATTAACTGCTCGAGTATTTAAAATTACAAAATTTTAAAACTTAGGAAATATTAGTAGTAACTCAGTTATCCTACATGAGTTTGAAAGAAAATCATTATAATTAATTTCTGAAAATATCAAATTATAGAATCTGGCACTCTAATATTTTCTATTTCCCTCTTAATAATGTTGCCTTCTATTTTAAAGACAGACAAATTGATGGAAACATGTATTAATACCAATCTTTCCCTGAACTCAGTATAAGCAGAAGTGGTAACCTTATTTGAGATTAAAGTCTGTACTCTTTTAAAAAAATTCAAGTCAACTAAAAGTATAGAAAATACCCAGCACAAACCTATGACCCAGCTTTGCCCAATCTAAACATTGTCGTATCAACTCTGGATCTTTAAGAAGTCCCCTTTGTTTTCCTCTCCAAAGTAATGATTACCCTGAATTTAGTGTTTACCATTCTCTTGCATACTTCTATACTTTTCTATGTGTCCATAAACAACGTAGCTTTGTTATCATGTTTTTAAACTTTTATTTAAAATGTGTTACATGGCATGTATTCTTCTATACTTTGCTTTTCCCTCAACATAGTAAGATATTTTTCCATGAGGATCTAGTTTATAGTTTATTCCTTTTTACTGCTGTTCATTTTGCTAGTGGGTGTCTAAACCATAATGTTTCCTTTCTTTAGGTGATGGACATTTGTTTCCTATTTTTCACTATTACAATGTTTTGGTAAATATTTGTACACACATTCTTGTATACACATGAGTTTTTCAAGCTAAACACTTCTTTGACTTAAATAACAAGTACCCCTTCCCCTTTTTAACCATGCACCGATGCCTTTTATTATGTATGGGTTTTAAAAAATTATTTCCTCAATCCATACACACAGGCAAACCTGATCATTGCCTAGAGAAGGGAAAATTATCCCTAGAACATGCTTAACCAGGAGGCCAATTCATCTGCCAACATCTAAGAACATAGAAATGAACGTGATAGACACTATCTTCCATCTAAACCTTCATTCACCACCATTTGACAACCTTTCTATAAATATTGGAAACTAACCATTTCATGTGTAATTATGTTAATGAAAATAAGTTTCCATAAGGATTATAATGGTTATTCTACAATCTGTTTATGTTCTTGCTGATATTAGCAGGGGCAACAGGCAGAATTCAGTTTTTCCAAGTCTTAATATCCTTCGATGGGACTTCCCTGGTAGTCCAGTGGCTAAGACTCCATGCTCCCAATGCAGGGTGGGGGGGGGCGGCCTGGGTTCTATTCCCGGTCAGGGAAATAGATCCCATGTGCCGCATTAAGAGTTCACACTCCACAACTAAAGATCCCACGTGCTGCAATTAAGATCCGGTGCAGCCAAATAAATAAATAAATATTAAACAAAACAAAACAACAACAAAAAGAAAACTTGTATTTATGTTTAGAACATATATATATATATATATATATATATATATATATATATATATATATATCCTTTGACGTTTTCTCATTATTCTGCTCTTAGGTAACTTTAAGCAAGTCATTCAACTTCTCCAGATCAGAACTTTCACATCTATAAAACTAGGAAGTTAAACTAAAATAGCATGGTTTGGTTATAGATTTAGGGGTCAAATAAGTTTGGGAAATGTTATAATCCACATACTTATAAGAATATTCAAGGTTCTAAAGAAGTCCTGCATAAAGAAAACACTATTGTTTGGACACAGAAGCAGGCTTTGCTTCCTTCCTTGGCCCATTCTTCCAACGCCCCGTTCCCTGCCCAAGATTTTATTCTCACAAAATGCCTAACGCCCGTGGGAAAGTCTGACATAAGTCTGAAGGAATCAAGAACACTTTTTATCCCAAAGAAATATTATTGTTGTAGAATAAAAGAATTTTAAGCATGACATAGAGAAATCTACACAACATGGCTAACACTGTCCTAAAGTTATCTACACCTTGTCTCTCACATCTGGACTATAAATTACTTCAGTGTGGTTTTTTTTGTGTGTGGTAAAATACACAAACATAAAATTTACCATCTTACCCATTTTAAAGCATATAGTTCAGTGGTTTTAAATACATTCATAATGTTCTGTTCAAAATGTTTTTTTTAATAGTAACCTTTTATTTATTTATTTATTTATTTATTTATATTTATATATATATTTTTTGGCAGTGTTGGGTCTTCGTTTCTGTGCGAGGGCTTTCTCTAGTTGCAGCAAGCGGGGGCCACTCTTCATCGCAGTGCGCGGGCCTCCTCACTATCGCGGCCTCTCTTGTTGCAGAGCACAGGCTCCAGACGCGCAGGCTCAGTAGTTATGGCTCACGGGCCTAGTTGCTCCACAGCATGTGGGATCTTTCCCAGACCAGGGCTCGAACCCGTGTCCCCTGCATTAGCAGGCAGGTTCTCAACCACTGCGCCACCAGGGAAGCCCTGTTCAAAATGTTTTAAGAGAATGTTTATAGCAAGAGAAAGCTCATTATGAGTAGCTTTTCAGATATGGTTAATACAACATAAATGCCCTTTCTAAGGCGATTACATGATTCTATTAATTTCTGGAGAAGGGTTTTTTCTGTTGTTTTTTTAAGTTACTTTTGCCAAGTTCCAGGAAATCCTTACAAGTGCTATTTGTGTGACAATGTCGACAGCTTGATAGCTTCGTAGTGATCAAATAGATAGCTGATGTGTCTCTGGCTTAAAACATTTTTTCTAGATAAAAAGGGGGAAAAGCACTTTTCTCACAAAGAACATATCTTTTAAAAGGGAAATGATATGCTACATAAAGATATTAGCAATATTTGTCATTTATATAATCCTATCTGTTGTACTACAAAATGTTCAAATACTGAAAGCTTATACTACTCATATCACAACCTAGAAAGGAAAGCTAAGCAAGGTAACCTTATTGTACTTATACATATAAAGTCAATATGATCTAAAATTCTATGTAACAAAGGAGATCCTGATTACCCTAAGGTAAAACAAGGAATTAAAAGAATTACAAAATTTCAAAGAAAATTCTTTCTTTAGACTCATTATTGACTTTAATTACACAACCAGGGCTACACTTGAATAAAGGGAAAGGGGCAGGGGTAGGGGAGGAAAGGAGGCTGGAGTCAGGAAGTCAGAGTATAATGAGGTCTATCACTATTCTGCAAGTGGGAAAACTCAACTATAGGAAAGAAGCTGTGAGTTCAGACTTATATGGTATTTCTTTCTTTCTTTCTTTTTTTTGGCTGGGCCCGCTTGCGGGATCTTAGTTCCCCGAGCAGGGGATGAACCCCAGCCCGGCAGTGAAAGCACTGCGTCCTAACCACTGTACCGCCAGCGAATTCCCTGATATTTCTATAAAATAAATTACATCTGAGTTATAAGGGATTCATATTTGTTTTGGCACATTTAAAGTTTCACAAAGCAGAAACCAATATGAAATTCTGACAATGGATATAATCAACCTAATTATGAACCTGAAGTTAAAAATTGTCAAGGAAGAAGTGAAGATGGCAGTGTGGAAAGATGTGGAGTTAGCGTCTCTCCACAACTAGGGCATCTACTGGCCGCTGGTGGGGGACTCTGACCCCCAAGGAGATGGGAGGAACCCCGAAGTGAATGGGTAGGACTAGGGGGACCCAGCGGGGAGGAGAAGTGGAGGTCAGACAAGATCAGTGCCCCTGAGGCCAGGGAGATCAGGAGAGGCAGGTGGGAGGGACTCTCTGGGAAGAGCAGGAGAGGAGCAGAGGGCGATCACCTGGCCCACTCGGGCAGGGGAGCCTACTGAGCTCCCAAGCTGCTTCCTTCCCTATCTAAAGCGCCACCTAGGCCACGTGGGTCCTGGGGGCATAGGAAGGAGGCTGGGGAGATCAGGAGTGGCAGGCGGGAGGGGCCATCCAGGAGGAGCGGGAGAGGAACGGAGGGCAATTGCCCCACCCACTCGGGCCAGGGGAGCCTGCTGAGCTCCCAGGCCGATCCCCTGCCCTCCAGGCCACATGGGTCCTTGGGGGCATAGGAGGGAGGCTGGGGAGATCAGTGGAGGCAGGTGGGAGGGGCCCTCCCAGACCCCAGACTGGAGGAGCAGAAGAGGAGAGGAAGGCGTTTGCCCTGCCCTCTCGAGCCCAGGAAGCCTGCTAGCTCCCAGGTGAGGTCCCCTGCCCTCTGAGACTGGGCTGGGGGGCAGGCCTGGGCCCCTTCTGTTCCTTGAGCCTAAGCCCCATCCCCCACAGCCCCCAGCACCTTTTCCAGCCCTGTGGGTCCTGAGCATTGGCCCCGCCCACCACACAAACCTCACCCTTGCTTAAGCCCCACTCTCCACAGCTAAGGCCCCCCCCCCCGCCTTTTTTTCCTTTCCTTCCTCCTCTTTCTTACTATTGTGGTACTGATGTACCTTCCGGTTGTTGATTCATCTATATATATATATTTTTTTATATTTTTATTTTCACATTCTTTCTAACATATCTGTTAGTTTCCTAGTCTAATTTTATTTTTTACTTTGTTATTTTTCTATCTCTTTCTCTTTTTTAAATTTATTTTTGTCTGCATTGGGTCTTTGTTGCTGCATGCAGGCTTTCTCTAGCTGCGGGAGCGGGGGCTGCTCTTCGTTGTGGTGCGCGGGCTTCTCATTGTCATGGCTTCTCTTGTTGCAGAGCATGGGCTCTAGGCCTGCGGGTTTCACTATTTGTGGCTCATGGGCTCTAGAGCGCAGGCTCAGTAGCTGTGGTGCACGGGCTTTGTGGCTCCGCGGCATGTGGGATCTTCCCAGACCGGGGCTCAAACCCATGTCCCCTGCTTTGGCAAGTGGATTCTTAACCACTGCACCACTAGAGAAGTGTCTCTCTCCCTCTCTCTTTTTTTGCCACCCCACCTGCCTTGTGGGATCTTGATTCGCGACCCTGGGTTCGGGGGAAAGCTCCTGCAGTGGGAGCTCCGAGTCCGAACCACTGGACTAACAGAGAACCTCAGACCCCAGGGAATATTCACTGGAGTGAGGTCTCACAGAGTTCCTCATCTCAGCACCAAGACCCAGCCCTACCCAATAGCCTACAAACTCCAGTGCTGGAAGCCTCAGGTCAAACAACCAGTAAAACAGGAACACAATCCCACTCATTAAAAAAAAAAAAATGAGACGGCAAAAAAAATGTGTCACAGATGAAAGAGCAAGGCAAAAACCTTCAAGACCAAATAAATGAAAAGGAAATAGGAAATCTACCTGAAAAAGAATTCAGAGTAATGATAGTAAAGATGATCCAGAATCTCGGAAATAGAATGGAAGCACAGATTGAGAAAATACAAGAAATGTTTAACAAAGGTCTAGAAGAACTAAAGAACAAACAAACAGAGATGAACAACACAATAACAAATGAAAAACACACTAGAAGGAATCAATAACAGAATAACCGAGGCAGAAAAACGAATAAGTGAGCTGGAAGACAAAATGGTGGAAATAACTTCCAAGGAGCAAAATAAAAAAAAAAAGAATGAGAAGAATTGAAGACAATCTCAGAGACCTCTGGGACAACACTAAACTCACCAATATTCCAATTATAGGGGTCCCAGAAGAAGAAGAGAAAAAGAAAGGGTCTGAGAAGATATTTGAAGAGATTATAGTGGAAAACTTCCCTACCATGGGAAAGGAAATAGTCACCCAAGTCCAGGAAGCACTGAGAGTCCCATACAGGAAAACCACACCAAGACACATATTAATCAAACTAACAAAAATTAAATTCAAAGAAAAAATATTAAAAGCAGCAAGGGAAAAACAAAAAAATAACATACAAAGGAATCCCCATAAGGTTATCGGCTGATTTTTCAGTGGAAACTCTGCAGGCCAGAAGGGAGTGGTAGGATATACTTAAAGTGATGAAACAGAAAAATCTACAACCAAGATTACTCTACCCAACAAGGATCTCATGCAGATTTGATGGAGAACTCAAAAGCTTTTCAGACAAACAAAAGCTAAGAGAATTCAGCATCACCAAATCAGCTTTACAACGAATGCTAAAGAAACTTCTCTAAGCGGGAAACAAAAGAGAAGAAAAAGACCCACAAAAACAAACCCAAAACAATTAGAAAATGGTAATAGGAACATACATATCAATAATCACCTTGAATGTAAATGGATTAAATGCCCCAACCAAAAGACATAGACTGGCTGAAAGGATACAAAAACAACACCCATATATATGCTGTCTACAGAGACCCACTTCAGACCTAGGGACACATACAGACTGAAAGTGAAGGGATGGAAAAAGATATTCCACACAAATGTAAATCAAAAGAAAGCTGGAGTAGCAATACTCGTATCAAATAAAATAGACTTTAAAATAAAGACTGCTACAAGGGATAGGGAGGGACACTACATAATGATCAAAGGATCAATGCAAGAAGAAGATATAACAATTATAAATGTTTATGCACCCAACATAGGAGCACCGCAATACATAAGGCAAACGCTAACAACCATGAAAGGAAAAATCGACAGTAACACAATAATAGTAGGGGACTGTAACACCCCACTTACACCAATGGACAGATCATCCAAACAGAAAATAAATAAGGAAACACAAGCTTTAAATGACACAATAGACCAGATAGATCTAATAGATATTTATAGAACATTCCACCCAAAAGTGGAAGAATACACTTTCTTCTCAAGTGCACATGCAACATTCTCCAAGATAGATCACATTTTGGGTCACAAATCAAGCCTCAGAAACTTTAAGAAAATTGAAATCATATCAAGCATCTTTTCTGACCACAACGCTATGAGATTGGAAATCAATTACAGGAAAAAAACTGTAAAAAACACAAATACATGGAGGTTAAACAGTGTGCTACAAAATAACCAAAAGATTACTGAAGAAATCAAAGAAGAAATAAAAAAATACATAGAAACAAATGACAACAAAAACATGATGACCCAAAACCTATGGGACACAGCAAAAGCAGTTTAAGAGGGAAGTTTATAGCAATTCAATCTCACCTCAAGAAACAAGAAAAATCTCAGGCTTCCCTGGTGGCGCAGTGGTTGAGAATCTGCCTGCCAATGCAGGGGACACGGGTTCGAGCCCTGGTCTCGGAAGATCCCACATGCCGCGGAGCTACTAGGCCCGTGAGCCACAACTACTGAGCCTGCGCGTCTGGAGCCTGTGCTCCGCAACGAGAGAGGCCGCAATAGTGAGAGGCCCGTGCACCACGATGAAGAGTGGCCCCTGCTTGCCGCAACTAGAGAAAGCCCTCACAGAGAAACGAAGACCCAACACAGCCAAAAATAAATAAATAAAATTAAAATAAAATAAAAAAAGAAACAAGAAAAATCTCAAATAAACAATCTAACCCTACACTTAAAACAACTAGAGAAAGAAGAACAAAGAAAACCCAAAGTCAGTAGAAGGAAAGAAATCAAGATCAGAGCAGAAATAAATGAAATTGAAACAAAGAAAACAATAGCAAAGATCAATAAAACTAATAGCAAAGATCAATAAAACTAAAAGCTGGTTCTTTGAGAAGATAAACAAAATTGATAAACCCTTACCCAGACTCATCAAGAAAAAAAGGGAGAGGATACAAATCAATAAAATTAGAAATGAAAAAGGAGAAATCACAACTGACACTACAGAAGTACAAAGGATTATAAGAGACTACTACAAACAACTATATGCCAATAAAATGGACAACCACAAAGAAATGGACAAATTCTTGGAAAGGTACAATTTTCCAAGACTGAACCAGGAAGAATTAGAAAATATAAACAGACCTATCACAAGTAATGAAATTAAAACTGTAATTAAAAATCTTACAACAAACGAAAGTCCAGGACCAGATGGCTTCCCAGGCGAATTCTATCAAACATTTAGAGAAGAGCTTAACACCTATTCTTCTCAAACTCTTCCAAAAAACTGCAGAGGGAGAAACACTCCCAAATTCATTCTACGAAGCCACCGTCACACTGATACCAAAACCAGACAAAGATACCACAAAAAAAGAAAATTATAGACCAATATCATTGAAGAATATAGATGCAAAAATCCTCGACAAAATACTAGCAAACAGAATCCAACAACACATTAAAAGGCTCATACACCACGATCAAGTGGGATTTATCCCAGGGATGCAAGGATTCTTCAGTATATGCAAATCAATCAATGTGATACACCATATTAACAAATTGAAGAATAAAAATCATATGATCATCTCAATAGATGCAGAAAAAGCTTTTGACAAAATTCAAAACCGATTTATGATAAAAACTCTCCAGAAAATGGGCATAGCAGGAACCTACCTTAACATAATAAAGGCCATATATGACAAACCCACAGTGAGCATCATACTCAATGGTGAAAAACTGAAAGCATTTCCACTAGGATCAGGAACAAGACAAGGATGTCCACTCTCACCACTCTTATTCAACACAGTTTTGGAAGTCCTAGCCACGGCAATCAGAGAAGAAAAAGAAATAAAAGGGATACAAATTGGAAAAGAAGAAGTAAAACTGTCACTATTTGCCGATGACATGATACTATACATAGAAAATCCTAAAGATGCCACCAGAAAACTACTAGAACTAATCAATGAATTTGGTAAGGTTGCAGGATACAAAATTAATGCACAGAAATCTCTGGCATTCCTATACACCAACAACGAAAAATCAGAAAGAGAAATTAAGGAAACACTCCCATTTACCACTGCAACAAAAAGAATAAAATACCTAGGAATAAACCTGCCTCAAAAGACTTGTACTCAGAAAACTATAAAACACTGATGGAAAAAATGAAAGATGACATAAACAGATGGAGAAATATACCACGTTCTTGGAATGGAAGAATCAATATTGTGCAAATGACTATACTACCTAAAGCAACCTACGGATTCAGTGCAATCCCTAGCAAACTACCAATGGCATTCTTCACAGAATTAGAACAAAATCTTACAATTTGTATGGAAACACAAAAGACCCCGAACAGCCAAAGCAATACTGAGAAAGAAAAACAGAGTTGGAGGAATCAGGCTCCCCAACTTCAAACTATACCACAAAGCTACAGTAATCAGCTACAGTGTGGTACTGGCACAAAAACAGAAATATAGATCAATGGTACAGGATAGAATGCCCAGAGATAAACCCATGCACATATGGGCACCTAATTTATGACAAAGGAGGCAAGAACATACAATGGAGAAAGACAGCCTCTTCAATAAGTGGTGTTGGGAAAACTAGACAGCTACATGTAAAAGAATGAAATTAGAACACTACCTAACACCATATACAAAAATAAACTCCAAATGGATTAAACGCTTAAGTGTAAGACCAGACACTATAAAACCTTTAGAGGAAAACATAGGAAAAACACTCTTTGACATAAACCACAGCAAGGTCTTTTTTGACCCATCTCCTAGAGTAACAAATAAAAACAAAAATAAACGGGACTTAATTAAACTTAAAAGCTTTTGCACAACAAAGGAAACCATAAATAAGACAAAAAGACAACCCTCAGAATGGGAGAAAATATTTGCAAATGAAAGAGACAAAGGATTAATCTCCAAAATATACAAACAGCTCATGGAACTCAATATCAAAAAAACAAACAACCCAGTTAAAAAATGGGCAGAAGACCTAAATAGACATTTCACCATGGAAGACATACAGATGGCCAAGAGGCACATGAAAAGATGCTCAACATCACTAATTATTAGAGAAATGCAAATCAAAACTACAATGAGGTATCACCTCATGCTGGTCAGAATGGCCATTATCAAAAAAGCTAGATACAATAAATGCTGGAAAGGGTGTGGTGAAATGGGAACCCTCCTACACTGTTGGTGGGAATGTAAATTGATACAACACTATGGAAAACAGTATGGAGGTTCCTTAAAAAACTAAAAATAGAACTACCATATGACCCAGCAATCCCACTACTGGGCATATAACCTGAGAAAACCATAATTCAAAAAGAGTCATGTACCACAATGTTCACTGCAGCTCTATTTACAATAGCCAGGACATGGAAGCAACCTAAGTGTCCATCGACAGATGAATGGATAAAGAAGATGTGGCACATATATACAATGGAGTATTACTCAGCCATAAAAAGAAACGAAATTGAGTTATTTGTAGTGAGGTGGATGGACCTAGAGTCTGTCATACAGAGTGAAGTAAGTCAGAAAGAGAAAAACAAATACTGCATGCTAATGCATATATATATGGAATCTAAAAAAAAAAAAAGGTACTGATGAACCTAGTTGCATGGCAGGAATAAAGAGGCAGACATAGAGAATGGACTTGATGACATAGGGTGGGAGGGCAAAGCTGGGGCGAAGTGAGAGTAGCATCAACATATATACACTACCGAATATAAAATGTTGGCTGGTGGGAAGCAGCAGCATGGCACAGGGAGATCAGTTCGGTGCTTTGCGATGACCTAGAGGGGTAGGATAGGGAGGATGGGAGGGAGGCTCAAGAGGGAGGGGATATGGGGACATGTGTATCCATATGGCTGATTCGCTTTGTTGTGCAACAGAAAATAACACAGTATTGTGAAGCAATTATACTCCAATAAAGACCTATTTAAAAAAATGTCTTAAAAAGGCTAGACCCGGGGAGATTAACCAAGATGGCGGAGTAGAAGGACGTGCTCTCACTCCCTCTTGCGAGAGCACCAGAATCACAACTGGCTGCTGGACAATCATTGACAGGAAGACCCTGGACTTCACCAAGGAGGACACCCCACGTCCAAGGACAGAGGAGAAGCCACAGTGAGACGGTAGGAGGGGCGCAATCAGAGTAAAATCAAATCCCATAACTGCTGGGTGGGTGACTCACAGACTGGCGAACACTTATACCACAGAAGTCCACCCACTGGAGTGAAGGTTCTGAGCCCCACCTCAGGCTTCCCAACCTGGGGGTCCGGCAAAGGGAGGAGGAATTCCTAGAGAATCAGACTTTGAAGTCTAGTGGGAATTGATTGCAGGACTGTGACAGGACTGGGGGAAACAGAGACCCCACTCTTGGAGGGCACACACAAAGTAATGTGTGCATCGGGACCCAGGGGAAGGAGCAGTGACCCTGGGGGAGACTGAACCAGACGTACCTGCTGGTGTTGGGGGGTCTCCTGCAGAGGCGAGTGGTGGCTCTGTTTCACCGTGGGGATAAGGACACTGGCAGCAGAGGTCCTGGGAAGTTCTCCTTGGCGTGAGCCCTCCCAGAGTCTGCCATTAACCCCACCAAAGAGCACGGGTAGGCTCCAGTGTTGGGTTGCCTCAGGCAAAACAACCAACAGGGAGGGAACCCAGCCCCACCCATCAACAGTCAAGTGGATTAAGGTTTTACTGGGCTCTGATCGCCACAGCAACAGGGAGGGAACCCAGCCCCACCCATCAACAGTCAAGTGGATTAAGGTTTTACGGAGCTCTGACCGCCACAGCAACAGTCAGCTCTACCCACCACCAGAGCCTCCCATCAAGCCTCTTAGATAGCCTCAACCACCAGAGGGCAGACAACAGAAGCAAGAAAAACTACAATCCTGCAGCCTGTGGACCAAAAACCACAGTTACAGAAAGACAGAGAAGATGAAAAGGCAGAGGGCTATGTACCAGATGAAGGAACAAGAAAAAACCCCAGAAAAACAACTAAATGAAGTGGAGATAGGCAACCTTCCAGAAAAAGAATTCAGAATAATGATAGTGAAGATGATCCAGGACCTCGGAATAAGAATGGAGGCAAAGATTGAGAAGATGCAAGAAATGATTAACAAAGACCTAGAAGAATTAAAGAACAAACAAACAGAGATGACCAATACAATAACTGAAATGAAAACTACACTAGAAGGAATCAATAGCAGAATAACTGAGGCAGAAGAACGGATAAGTGACCTGGAAGACAGAATGGTGGAATTCACTGCTGCGGAACAGACTAAAGAAAAAAGAATAAAAAGAAATGAAGACAGCCTAAGAGACCTCTGGGACAACATTAAACGCAACAACATTCGCATTATAGGGGTCCCAGAAGGAGAAGAGAGAGAGAAAGGACCAGAGAAAATATTTGAAGAGATTATAATCGAAAACTTCCCTAACATGGGAAAGGAAATAGCCACCCAAGTCCAGGAAGCGCAGAGAGTCCCATACAGAATAAACCCAAGGAGAAACACGCCGAGACACATAGTAATCAAAGTGGCAAAAATTAAAGACAAAGAAAAATTATTGAAAGCAGCAAGGGAAAAACGACAAATAACATACAAGGGAACCCCCATAAGGTTAACAGCTGATTTCTCAGCAGAAACTCTGCAAGCCAGAAGGGAGTGGCATGAAATACTTAAAGTGATGAAAGGGAAGAACCTACAACCAAGATTACTCTACCCAGCAAGGATCTCATTTAGATTTGATGGAGAAATCAAAAGCTTTACAGACAAGCAAAAGCTAAGAGAATTCAGCACCACCAAACCAGCTCTACAACAAATGCTAAAGGAACTTCTCTAAGGGGGAAACACAAGAGAAGAAAAGGACCTACAAAAACAAACCCAAAACAATTAAGAAAATGGTCATAGGAACATACATATCGATAATTACCTTAAACGTGAATGGATTAAATGCCCCAACCAAAAGACATAGACTGGCTGAATGGATACAAAAACAAGACCCATATATATGCTGTCTACAAGAGACCCACTTCAGACCTAGGGACACATACAGACTGAAAGTGAGGGGATGGAAAAAGATATTCCATGCAAATGGAAATCAAAAGAAAGCTGGAGTAGCTATACTCATATCAGATAAAATAGACTTTAAAATAAAGAATGTTACAAGAGACAAGGAAGGACACTACATAATGATCCAGGGATCAATCCAAGAAGAAGATATAACAATTATAAATATATATGCACCCAACATAGGAGCACCTCAATACATAAGGCAACTGCTAACAGCTATAAAAGAGGAAATCGACAGTAACACAATAATAGTGGGGGACTTTAACACCTCACTTACACCAATGGACAGATCATCCAAAATGAAAATAAATAAGGAAACAGAAGCTTTAAATGACACAATAGACCAGATAGATTTAATTGATATATATAGGACATTCCATCCAAAAACGGCAGATTACACGTTCTTCTCAAGTGCACACGGAACATTCTCCAGGATAGATCACATCTTGGGTCACAAATCAAGCCTCAGTAAATTTAAGAAAATTGAAATCATATCAAGCATCTTTTCTGACCACAACGCTATGAGATTAGAAATGAATTACAGGGAAAAAAACGTAAAAAAGACAAACACATGGAGGCTAAACAATACGTTACTAAATAACCAAGAGATCACTGAAGAAATCAAACAGGAAATAAAAAAATACCTAGAGACAAATGACAATGAAAACACGACGACCGAAAACCTATGGGATGCAGCAAAAGCGGTTCTAAGAGGGAAGTTTATAGCTATACAAGCCTACCTAAAGAAACAAGAAAAATCTCAAGTAAACAATCTAACTTTACACCTAAAGAAACTAGAGAAAGAAGAACAAACAAAACCCAAAGTTAGCAGAAGGAAAGAAATCATAAAGATCAGAACAGAAATAAATGAAATAGAAACAAAGAAAACAATAGCAAAGATCAATAAAACTAAAAGTTGGTTCTTTGAGAAGATAAACAAAATTGATAAGCCATTAGCCAGACTCATCAAGAAAAAGAGGGAGAGGACTCAAATCAATAAAATCAGAAATGAAAAAGGAGAAGTTACAACAGACACCGCAGAAATACAAAACATCCTAAGAGACTACTACAAGCAACTTTATGCCAATAAAATGGACAACCTGGAAGAAATGGACAAATTCTTAGAAAGGTATAACCTTCCAAGACTGAACCAGGAAGAAACAGAAAATATCAACAGACCAATCACAAGTAATGAAATTGAAACTGTGATTAAAAATCTTCCAACAAACAAAAGTCCAGGACCAGATGGCTTCACAGGTGAATTCTATCAAACATTTAGAGAAGAGCTAACACCCATCCTTCTCAAACTCTTCCAAAAAATTGCAGAGGAAGGAACTCTCCCAAACTCATTCTATGAGGCCACCATCACCCTGATACCAAAACCAGACAAAGACACTACAAAAAAAGAAAATTACAGACCAATATCACTGATGAATATAGATGCAAAAATCCTCAACAAAATACTAGCAAACAGAATCCAACAACACATTAAAAGGATCATACACCACGATCAAGTGGGATTTATCCCAGGGATGCAAGGATTCTTCAATATACGCAAATCAATCAATGTGATACACCATATTAACAAATTGAAGAATAAAAACCATATGATCATCTCAATAGATGCAGAAAAAGCTTTTGACAAAATTCAACACCCATTTATGATAAAAACTCTCCAGAAAGTGGGCATAGAGGGAACCTACCTCAACATAATAAAGGCCATATATGACAAACCCACAGCAAACATCATTCTCAATGGTGAAAAACTGAAAGCATTTCCTCTAAGATCAGGAACGAGACAAGGATGTCCACTCTCACCACTATTATTCAACATAGTTCTGGAAGTCCTAGCCACGGCAATCAGAGAAGAAAAAGAAATAAAAGGAATACAAATTGGAAAAGAAGAAGTAAAACTGTCACTGTTTGCGGATGACATGATACTATACATAGAGAATCCTAAAACTGCCACCAGAAAACTGCTAGAGCTAATTAATGAATATGGTAAAGTTGCAGGTTACAAAATTAATGCACAGAAATCTCTTGCATTCCTATACACTAATGATGAAAAATCTGAAAGAGAAATTATGGAAACACTCCCATTTACCATTGCAACAAAAAGAATAAAATACCTAGGAATAAACCTACCTAGGGAGACAAAAGACCTGTATGCAGAAAACTATAAGACACTGATGAAAGAAATTAAAGATGATACCAACAGATGGAGAGATATACCATGTTCTTGGATTGGAAGAATCAACATTGTGAAAATGAGTATACTACCCAAAGCAATCTACAGATTCAATGCAATCCCTATCAAATTACCAAGGGCATTTTTTACGGAGCTAGAACAAATCATCTTAAAATTTGTATGGAGACACAAAAGACCCCGAATAGCCAAAGCAGTCTTGAGGCAAAAAAATGGAGCTGGAGGAATCAGACTCCCTGACTTCAGACTATACTACAAAGCTACAGTAATCAAGACAATATGGTACTGGCACAAAAACAGAAACATAGATCAATGGAACAAGATAGAAAGCCCAGAGATTAACCCACGCACCTATGGTCAACTAATCTATGACAAAGGAGGCAAAGATATACAATGGAGAAAAGACAGTCTCTTCAATAAGTGGTGCTGGGAAAACTGGACAGCCACATGTAAAAGAATGAAATTAGAATACTCCCTAACACCATACACAAAAATAAACTCAAAATGGATTAGAGACCTAAATATAAGACTGGACACTATAAAACTCTCAGAGGAAAACATAGGAAGAACACTCTTTGACATAAATCACAGCAAGATCTTTTTCGATCCACCTCCTAGAGTAATGGAAATAAAAACAAAAATAAACAAGTGGGACCTAATGAAACTTCAAAGCTTTTGCACAGCAAAGGAAACCATAAACAAGACGAAAAGACAACCCTCAGAATGGGAGAAAATATTTGCAAATGAATCAACGGACAAAGGATTAATCTCCAAAATATATAAACAGCTCATTCAGCTCAATATCAAAGAAACAAACACCCCAATCCAAAAATGGGCAGAAGACCTAAATAGACATTTCTCCAAAGAAGACATACAGACGGCCACGAAGCACATGAAAAGATGCTCAACATCACTAATTATTAGAGAAATGCAAATCAAAACTACAATGAGGTATCACCTCACTCCTGTTAGAATGGGCATCATCAGAAAATCTACAAACAACAAATGCTGGAGAGGGTGTGGAGAAAAGGGAACCCTCTTGCACTGTTGGTGGGAATGTAAATTGATACAGCCACTATGGAGAACAATATGGAGGTTCCTTAAAAAACTAAAAATAGAATTACCATATGACCCAGCAATCCCACTACTGGGCATATACCCAGAGAAAACCGTAATTCAAAAAGACACGTGCACCCGAATGTTCATTGCAGCACTATTTACAATAGCCAGGTCATGGAAGCAACCTAAATGCCCATCAACAGACGAATGGATAAAGAAGTTGTGGTACATATATACGATGGAATATTATTCAGCCATAAAAAGGAACGAAATTGAGCCATTTGTTGAGAAGTGGATGGATCTAGAGACTGTCATACAGAGTGAAGTAAGTCAGAAAGAGAAAAACAAATATCGTATGTTAATGCATGTATGTGGAACGTAGAAAAATGGTACAGATGAGCCAGTTTGCAGGGCAGAAGTTGAGACACAGATGTAGAGAATGGACATATGGACACCAAGGGGGGAAAACTGCGATGAGGTGGGGATGGTGATGTGCTGAATTGGGCGATTGGGATTGACATGTATACACGGATGTGTATAAAACTGATGCCTAATAAGAACCTGCAGTATAAAAAAACAAACAAAACAACTAATACTAAACTTTCATTGGGTTATTTGTATGGAAATATGTTAATATAAATGTTTCAGACATTACATGAAATTTCTAAAAATCTTAAAAAAAAAAAAAAAAAAAAGGCTAGACCCCAGTTCACTGCTATCTATCTTCACAATAGCACAGTTATGGTTTTAAAACACATCAACAGGGGCTTCCCTGGTGGCGCAGTGGTTGAGGGTCCACTTGCCGATGCGGGGGACACGGGTTCGGGCCCTGGTCTGGGGGGATCCCACATGCCGCGCAGCGGCTGGGCCCGTGGGCCACAACTACTGAGCCTGCCCGTCTGGAGCTTGTGCTTCACAGTGGGAGGGGCCGCGGCGGTGGGAGGCCCGCGCACCGTGATGAGGCATGGCCCTCGCTTGCCGCAGCAGGAGGGGGCCCGCGGGCAGCAACGAAGACCCAACACAGCCATACATACATACATACATACATACATACATACATAAAAATTTTAAAGGCTTTAAAAAAAAAAAGAAAGGTGTTTACGTACAAAATGGAGAGAATGGTATCTTAGTCCTTAGATAAATGGCAAAACTGTATATTAAAAATAAAATTTAAAAAAAACATCAACACTAAACACTTCCAATTAAAAAGATTACTGCTAACACACCATTGTAAAGCAATTATACTCCAATAAAGATGTTAAAAAAAAAAAAAAAGATTACTGTTCACACAGTTTTAGGATGAAAAAAAAAAAAACTCTTTTTTATTCCCCAGGGACTTCTTCTTTCTCCAAGCAGCTTTTTGTTTATTAACTATACTATACAAATCTAGTATCATATATGGTATGGTATAGTAATATCTTGCAATCAATATTTTATCCACAACTACCAAACTTCTGTGTACCCTTGCATCTACCCCTTGAATGCTTAATTCTAAATCCCTTCAGTTAGAGACAAGGTATATCATATTCTTTACTGCATTTCCTAGATTGGAACACAAGAGACACTCTAATGTCTAAATGGGTGGATGAATGAATGCCTAGCACAGTATGTATCAAGCAGAATTGGTGCTCAAACACTTGCAAATGAGATGATAAACAAAAGCACATAAACAACTTGCAAGGGGAAGTCCAGTCCAATTCAGCCTAATCACCTACAGTGTCAGGAAAGAGAAAGGCTATAGTGACAAACAGTATATTAAGATTTAATTACTGAACATGAATGGAATAGGTGTTTTTGAGTGAGACTGGATAACACCAGATAACAAGGAGTTCGTTTTTTTGAGCACTTCAGCAGCAACCGCTTAGGTGGAAACGTTCTGTTATAATTAAAGACAATATTCTTTATTCATTATTGAAGATCAAGAACCTTTCCTACACCTCATCTTACCTATATGAACTACCATTTACTCATTTCAAAACTTTTTTTCTTAATCAATTAGCTTTTAATTTTAATTTTTAAAAGTTAAATTTTTAATTTAACTAGTCCAAGACTCTAGGAACAGTTTGCCCAGAATACTCTGCACGCCCCACCCCAACTCCATGCACCTTTAGTCTTCACGTAAATGTTGTGCTTAGAGACAGGTCTCCTAGAAGCCCTTCTCCCCTATTTCCATTCCATTTCCTGTTAAATACTACGATGGAAAAGTGCAAGTTGCCTTAGCAACTCAGGATGGTTTATATTATATGTGTGATTATTAATGTCTCTCGACCCAATGACAAATAGGGACCTGACCTCCAGCACAGTCCCTGGTCCAGGGGGAGTCCCAGTAAATATCTGTCGAAGAATAGACTGTTACAATTACACACAGTAATTTTAAGTACGTAGAGAAAGATAATACCATCTTTCATTAATTGTAAGATTTTTTTTTAATATACTTGAAATCAAACTGCATACTACAATCAATGGTATGTCAGCTTAACTGGCAATACCTTTTCTTTCTTAGTAGTATGTCTTTCAACCAATAGCGTCTTAGATTCAATGAAGTAAGGCACTTGGAAAGGCAGTAATATACTGATATTGCAGCCACGGGATCATATACCTAACAAGGAACAAGTTTAAAATTTTAGCAGTTAGGCCAAAGTAGAAGATAGTTGAGTAAATGACAGAGTTAAGATAGGAAAATCACAATTCTTCCAGAAGACTACTTCTGTAGAAAGTAAGGGGACAAAAATATTAGCATGGTACACATGGTACCAAAAGCAAAACAGGCAAATAGCTGTTTCTTGCTTCTGGAACTGATGATCACTGGTAGCTAAGTTGTCAGGACAGGTTAGACTCCATGCAGGGTCTCTGTCAGGATCTGAAATTACCTCTCCTTTTAGTTACTGAAGCAGTGGTCAGTGCTCTTCAATACTGTTTCCAAAACAAGTGTGGCACATAGCCAGGTAGATGGGAAGAGTCTATGTGCTAATAGATAGATGGTGGAGCATCTATGCCAAAAGATTCCAGCACTCACTAAGCTCCAAAGAAAATACTGGAATGCTAAGAAAAGAGCTCCCTTCCTGGCACTTGAATAACCAGGATCTACACCAGCCAATTCCACCTCAGTTAACAACTACATACCAAACTAGAAACCTAAAGAACTCTTCTATAGGCCTAATCACCATGTACCATAGTCCCAAGCTTGAGAAAATGGGGATATAAACAAACGGTGATATCATTATCTTGGTGTGCTTCTGGGCTACTTAAAGTGGCAGGACAATGAAGACCTTAAAAAGAGGTAAAAAAGACATCCCTTTTCTCATTATACCCTGTAAACTATGTGCTCCCCCCCTCCCAAATAACTCACATGCACTATTTTTAGTAAGTAGCATATGGTTAAGTTCTAATACTCTGATGTTTTGAAATATATAAAAACTATTCACCTAGAACTGTAAATCCTTGAAATTTAAAAATAACACTTCTCACAGACTTTACTCTTCACTCTTCTAAAGCACAGTCAGTTTCTGTTTCACAAGTTCTCCAACACTAACCTAAGGAGCTCAAGATGATGAATCTACCCACAGTTAAATCAGTCTTCCTATATACTGACAATCTCTATAAGACAGGTGACCAATCGTCAAGCAAGCTGTTAAATTTTATTATGCTAAAAGACTTGCTACATACTTGCAAAACTGTCTCATGTGATGAATCAAAGCATAGAAAACACAATTCAAGTTTAAAAAAAAAAACCACACACACAGAACCAATTCTTAAGCCTGGGATTACATCTTAGAACAACTATTCAAACACCAACAGATTTTTGCATCTCCCTGGAACAGTCCAACCTCCAAAACAAGACACTAAACAGTATTAACAAAAGTGTGAATAGGTACATCTGAAGAAATGTCTTTTCAAAGTTACATTTTAGGTAAGCCTAGAGATAGGAGCTCTCTGTCCACACTAAAATCACTTGAGATGCCATTTAATCAAGTATCTTCTACACAGTAATAGAAACATTTACTACTGTCTTGGGGGAATATATTACAGCACCATGACAATAAGACAAATGAACAGTTTCTGTTTTGCTATGATGAAGTTCACAGCCTAAAAGGATTTCCATTTTGTCTGCAGCAAAGGTTGGGGAAGGGCCAAACAGAAATTTCAAGTCTGTAGTCAGGCTGGAGAAAGGTTTGGTACTGTTACCTGTTTCAAAAACATTTTATATTCCTGATATTAAGAACAAAGCATAGTTCTCGTAAGCAGTTTTTGATATGGCAGATCTGATCAATGAACCTACAGGGAATGTTTAACCCATATAATCATTACAGTGGTGCTACTTGAGGATTCTGAGAGCACTTTTGAGATTAACAAAGAAGAGATGGCAGGCAGAAGCTGTTCTTTGGTATGGCAATAGGAAAAGTATGAAAACATTATGAATCAAGTAAAAAAAAAAATCCCCAGCCTAGTCGGCCTCATGTGTGTTAGTTATCAAGATCATGAGTTATGTGTCTCGGGAAGAACAAGGCTGGTAATATAAAATTATTCCTTCCCATGACTCAATTTTATCCAACACTTTCCAGAATAGACAGGCAACCAAGAAGGCAGCCACCTCCGCGGTCTTTAGACTTTTTTTTTTTTAAGTTTTCTTTTCTTTTTTTTTTTAATTAATTTATTTATTTATTTATTTTTGGCTGTGTTGGGTCTTCATTTCTGTGCAAGGGCTTTCTCTAGTTGTGGCAAGCGGGGGCCACTCTTCATCGTGGTGTGCGGGCCTCTCACTATCGTGTCCTCTCTTGTTGCGGAGCACAGGCTCCAGACGCGCAGGCTCAGTAGTTGTGGCTCACGGGCCTAGTTGCTCCGCGGCATGTGGGATCCTCCCAGACCAGAGCTCGAACCCGTGTCCCCTGCATTAGCAGGCAGACTCTCAACCACTGTGCCACCAGGGAAGCCCCTCTTTATACTTTTAAATCTTATGTTATGGGAAAAACTTAAAGAATACCAAGTAAAAACTCAAAAGAGCCTAGTGATTACATTTTAATGCTATGAGAAAGAAATAGTTTAAGCCCAGGACATATATGGATTTTTAGAACACTTACATCCTATCTTTTTAATTCCTTTTCCTTAGTCTCCAGCACTAAGCTAAACAAAGCAGCTTGTGGGTGGGGGGGAGATGGTGGAAATGGGGAGATGTTGGCCAAAGAGTATGAACTTCCAGTTATTTGACAAAGAAGTTCTGGGGATCTAATGTACAACATGGTAATTATAGTTAATAATACTGTATTATATACTTAAAACTTGCTAAGAGAGATCTTAAAATGTTGCCACCACAAAAAAAGAAATAATAATTATGGGACATAGGGACTTCCCTGGTGGTCCAGTGGTAAAGAATCCGCCTTACAATGCAGGGGATGCGGGTTCGATCCCTGGTCAAGGAACTAAGATCCCACATGCTGCGGGGCAACTAAGCCGGCTTGCCACAACTACTGAGCTCATGCGCCTCAACTAGCGAGCCTGCGTGCTGCAAATTAGAGCCCACACGCTCTGGACCCTGTGTGCCACAACTAGAGAGAGAAAAAACACCCACACGCCATAACTAGAGAGAAGCCCACACGCCACAATGAAAGATCCTGCGTGCCTCAATGAAGATCTCACATGCCACAACTAAGACCTGATGCAGCCAAAAAATAAATAAAAAATAAAATAAAATAAAATAATTATGGGACATGATGGAGGTGTTACCTGACACTATGGTGGTAATCATTTTGCAATATGTAAGTGTCAAATCCACACTGTGTAACAAACTTACACAATGTTATGTGTCAATTATATCTCAATAAATTTGGGGGGAAAAAAGAAAAAAATAAACAAAGCAACTTATGAAGTTTATTTTGACAGGAAAAGGCAAGGCTCCAAGTAAATGGTTATACTTTTCCTCAAAACAATCACATTTTTAGATTTCACATCCAACAAGCCTTTCCCTTACCCTCTACTCTTCCCTTCTTCCCTCCTCCTGTTGACTGGCCAAACAAATCTTCATAAAAAATTTCTTTGAATTAACATTTGGAAAAAATGTTAACTTAATATTACCCAACCATTTAGAACTGTTTTTAATGAATCCAAAGAAGCAAAATCCTACTACAGAATTAAATTTTTAACAGGTGACCTTATCCAAGAAGTATGTTAGTACTAAGACAAAACTTACTACAACTTCCCGTGCAGTAAGTAATCTCCAAAGATGGATGCCAACAATTTCTCCCCTCCCTGTAAGAACATACCACTCCTCTTATCAAGAAGAAGTCTACTTCCCTTCCCCTTGAATCCCAGCTGGCCTGGATCTTGCTTGACCAAAAAAAATTAAATAAACATGACACCATGTCAGTTACAAGTCCAGTGTTTAAGAGGCTTGACAGCTTTTCTTCCTGCTCTTTCATAGCTCTAAGCCACCACATAGGAGGTCCAGGCTATCTTGCTGGAAAGGCCATTTGGGGGGCAGCGGAGCACATTCCAGCCAATAGTCAGCAACAAGGCCCCAGACACGTGAGAGAGGTCTTCTTGGATCTTCTAACGCTGATGCCAGCTGAACACAGCCACAGGGATAACCCTGGCTGATAACACATGAAACAAAACCGCCAAGTCAATCCAGAATCCTGAGAAATAATAAATCACTGTTGTTTTAAGTTTTGGAGTCATTTGTTATACAGCAAAGCTGACGGATAAATACCCCTATGTAGTCTCTAAAGATAATAGGCTCAATAATAGATCCTTCCAACAATTATCACCATACCAGTTTCTCAGCAAAACAATACCAAATTTCTAATTTTGCTAAATACTAAAACAAACAAACAAACACACACACACACAACCTCCCCCCCAAACTACCCTGCTACTGAAAGCTACTGGCCCAAGAGAAATATTTTTAATATTTTAAAATACTGTCAAGGGGTAAAGTCATGATAAAAGTAGTTTATTTCAAGTGATCCATATCCCTTCAGATTTGGCATCCCAGCATTTTGCCCAAGGTCCTTTATAACACCAAATAATATTTAATCTTAGCAGGTATAAATATTTACCTAAAACCTCAATAATAAGGTAAATAATCAGCTACCCATCTTAGCTAAATTTAAAGAGAGCAGCCATTTTTAAACGTTACATATTGATCTAGGAGAAAATCACGAACTATTTAAAAAACACGTAGGGACTTCCCTGGTGGCGCAGTGGTTAAGAATCCGCCTGCCAATGCAGGGGACATGGGTTCAAGCCCTGGTCCAGAAAGATCCCACAAGCCACGGAGCAATGAAGCCCATGCGCCACAACTACTGAGTCTGTGCTCTAGAGCCCGCGAGCCACAACTACTGAGCCCACGTGCCACAACTACTGAAGCCCATGTGCCTAGAGCCCGTGCTCCGCAACGAGAGGCCACTGCAATGAGAAGCCTGCGCACAGCAACGAAGAGTAGCCCCCACTCACCACAACTAGAGGAAGCCCACGCACAGCTACAAAGACCCAACACAACCAAAAATAAATAAATAAAATAAAATTTAAAAAATAATAAAAATAAAACATATGTAAATGTCTGATACTTTTATCAGCTACATAAAGATGGTAAGATCCACAGGGGTTTTGTATTTTATGACTTTTCAAGTGCTTGTTCTTTCAGAGTTACAATTCCTAGAAATAAAAATTTTGGTGTAATACAATAGCATGTGTTCCAGAAGAACCATTGAAAGTACCTCAGACTTCCTTATCTCAGGGTTTCTCAATCTGGGAAACGACTGACATTTGGGGCAGGATAATTCTTTGCTGTGGGGGGCTGTCCTTTGCATCGTAGGATGTTCAGTAGCTCCCTGGCCTCTATCTATTAGATGCCAGTAGCAGCCAGTAGCCTCCCAGCTGTGACAATTAACAATGTTTACAATGCCAAACATCATCTGGTGGGCAAAACCACCCCCATTGAGAACCACTGCATTATCTCTCAGTAATACATTCTGAATTATTTACAGATAAAATGATATGACATTTGGGATTGGGTTTAAAATAATCCAGTAAGGGTGGAAGAGGTAATCAAGAATAAACACAAAATGATGGGTGATGGGTCACATGGTGATATGTTATAGAATACTCAATGTTTGGATATGTTTGAAAATTTCACTGAAGTTTATCAGACATCTGTTTTGTGTACTTTTATATAGTGTGTTATATTTATAACAATGAAAAATTTTAAAGAAAAAAAGGTAATTAAAAACTCTCATATCCTATAGTTGGGTGTCTAAAAACTTTGCCACACAATTTGGCATTACCTTACAAAAATAAAAAGCCTCAGACTCTATAACCAAACAATTCTACTGACTATTAAGAGAAACTCTCACCTATGTGCACCAAGAGATTTGTATGGGGATATTGATGCTTTGGTATCTGTAGTAGCAAAAACTTGGAAACAAATGTCTATTATAGGGGGAATCAATTTTAAAATATATTGTTGGCATATTTGTATTCATTGAAAATGCATGTTATTTAAAATGTATACATTTCTAAGACGTCTATGTAAATTTTGACAACATCCAAAACAGTATTATATGTTGTTTATGGGTACAAATCTTAAAACTAATAAAAATAAAACTTTAAAACTTAAAACTAAAAGTGATATCTAGATCACTTCCTTGATTCCACCAGTGAATGTCCTTCGCATCCACGCAAACCAGAGGTCTGTTCTCCAGAAAGGATACAACATAAGTTCTCAGGACTGAGGGACACTAAGCACAGTCAATGGCATGGATGACGTATGGAAATCAGGAAGGTTAAGCGAATGTTTACACACACACTTTGTTCCAAACGGTCCTGAGAACACTGGAAGCTTTGCCTGTACCTTCCAGGCAGGAGATTAAAAGATTCTTCTCGAGAAAAACTGACCAGCACAAGATAAAGATCTATACAATTCACGGACACCAGTGGTTCATCTGGAGAAACAGCCCTGCCAGCAAACCATAAATTAAGTCCCAGAGTTGCCAAACCTCACCCCTACATGCTCAGACCCTTTAATCAGTGTTTTACTCTAAAATAAGGATAAACAACTGACAATGAAGGATACTGGCCATCTTCAACATGATTCATCTTCAACATGAAAGATAAAGACCAAAATAATGTGAAGAAAAAAAGAAGCAGAAGAAGACAAAGACCATGAAGGAAGAAGAAAAAGTCAAAACAAAAGAAAAACTATCATGGATATGCTTAAAGCTAAGAAAAGCTACTACTTCTATGAAACAAGAGCAGAATCCTTAAAACAAACAAGTAAGCAAACATTCTGAGAATGAGAAAGTCTTTCAAAAAGTGGATAAAAGAAAAGAAAATATAGGAAGACTAGTACAGACACTCCCCAAATTTATCTACAGATCCCACGAAATCTCCATCAAAATTCCAAATGCCTTTTTCTTAAAAAAAGAAACAACAAGCAGAACCTAAAATTCATATGGGAATGCAAGGGATCCAAAAAACCAAAACAATCCTGGAAAAGAACAAAGTTGGAGGATTCACACTTTCTGATTTCAAAACAACACAAAGCGACAGTATTCAAGACAGTATGGTACTGGCGTAAGAACAGACATAGGTCAATGGAACAGAATTGAGAGTCCAGAAATAAACCCATACATCTATGGCCAATTGGTTTTTGACACAGCTGCCAAAACAATTCAGTGTGGGAAAGAACAGTCTTTTCAACAAATGGTGCGAGGACAACTGGATACTCACATGAAAAAGATGAACTTAGACTCCTACCTTACACTATATACAAAAATTAACTTAAAAATGGATCAAAGGCCACTATCTCATTCCATCAGGATGGTTACTATTGAAAAAAACAACCAACCAACCAACCAACAAACCAAAAACAAAAACAGAAAATAGTAAATGTTGGTGAGGATGTGGAGAAGTTGGAACCCTTATGCGTCACGCTGGTGGGGGAGGAGGAATGTAAAATGGTGTAGCCACTGTGGAAAACAATATGGTAGCTGTTCAAAAACTAAAAATAAAACTACCGGGGACTTCCCTGGTTGCGCAGCGGTTAAGAATCCACCTGCCAATGCAGGGGACATGGGTTCAAGCCCTGGTCTGGGAAGATCCCACATGCCGCAGAGCAACTAAGCCCGTGCGCCACAACTACTGAGCCTGCGTTCCAGAGCCCACGAGCCACAACCACTGAAGCCCGCGCACTCTAGAGCCCATGTGCCACAACTACTGAGCCCACGTGCTGATACTGAAGCCCACGTGCCTAGAGCTGGTGCTCTGCAACTAGAGAAGCCACCGCAATGAGAAGCCCGTGCACCGCAATGAAGAGTAGCCCCCACTCATGGCAACTAGAGAGAAGAAGCCCACAGGCAGCAACAAAGACCCAACGCAGCCAATAAATTAATTAAATAAATATAAATAAATAAATAAATAAAATTACCATATGATCCAGCAATTCCACTTCTACGTATATACCCAAAATAACTGAAATCAGGGTCTTGAAAAGATACACCAATGCTGACTGCAGAATTATTCAGAATAGCTAAAATGTGTAAACAACCCAAGTGTCCAACAGCAGATGAATGGATAGGCAAATACGGTATATATATACAATGGAATTGTAAATAGCCTTCAAAAAGGAAGGAAACTCTGACAACATAGATGAACCCTGAGGACACTGTGCTAAGTGAAATAAATCAGTCACAAAAAGAGAAATACTGTATGATTCCACTTCTATGAGGAACCCAGTCAAAATCAGAGAGAGAGAAAGTACAATGGAGGGTGCTTAAAGGCTAGGGAGAAATGAGGAGTCACTGTTTAATGGGTACAGACTTTCAGTTTTGAAAAACAAAGAGTTCTGGAGATGGAGTAGTAACGGTTGTACAACAATACAAATATACTTAATACCAATGAACTGTATATTTAAAAATGGTGAAAATGGTAAATCTTATATGTATCTCACAACAATTAAAAAATTGGAAAAAATAGATCAAAGACCTAAATGTAAGAGTTAAAACTATAAAATTCTTAGAAGGAAACAATTAAAAATATTAAAAATAAATTTACCATATGATCCAGCAATTCCACTCTGGGGTATATATCCAAGAGGAATGAAAACATATGTTCACACAAAAATTTTAAAATAAATGTTCATAGCAGTACCATTCTTAATAGTTAAAAAATGAAAACAACCCAAATGTCCATCAACTGATGAATGGAAAAAGAAAGTGTGGTAAATTCATACAATGGAATATTATTCAGCCATAAAAAGGAATTAACTACTGATACATACAACTTGGCTAAACCTTGAAAACTCTATGCTTAAATGAAAGAAGCCAGACACAAAAGGTCACATATTGTATGATTCTATTTACATGAAATGTCCAGAATAAGCAAATCCATATAGATAGACTCAGGGACTTCCCTGGTGGTCCAGTGGTTAAGAATCGGTCTTGCAATGCAGGGGACGCCAGTTCAATTCCTGGTCAGGGAACTAAGATCCCACATGCCGAGGGGCAACTAAGCCTGTGCACCGCAACTACTGTGCCTGCACGCCACAACTAGAGAGCCCACGTTCCACAACTACAGAACTGACGCGCTCTGGAGCTGGCACGCCACAACTAGAGAGCCCATGTGCTGCAACTACAAAGCCTGCGCGCTCTGGAGTCTGCGTGCTGCAACTAGAGAGCCCACGTGCCACAACTAATGAGCCTGCATGCCACTACTAGAGAGAAGCCCACGCGCTGCAACAAAGAACCCGTGTGCCGCAATGAAAGATCCCGCGTGCTGCAACTAAGACCCGACGCAGCCAATAAATAAATAAATAAATATTTAAAAAAAAAAGACTCAAAAAGACCAACTGAATGTTGAGCAAAGTAAGTGAAAACTGACCTACACCACCAAACATCATGAAATTTCACAACATTGGGGACAAAGAAAATCTATAAGCTTCCAGAAAGGAAGGTGGTCACATATATAGGATCAGGAATCAGAATAGTTTTGGACTTAACAGCAATACTGGAAGCCAGAAGACAATGAAAATACTGACTATAAAAGTAAAAGGAGTGCCACACTGGTGGTCCTACCTCACACTCCCAGATTAGATCAAGTCATGTTCATGATCCAAATGACAATACATTGTTACCTTCAAGTTGTTCCTCAAAGTCTGAACAATCTTCTTAACCTTGTATTAGTGTTGCATGTGACCTCATACAATTTAATTTTCATATCAAGTTATAGGTTCAACAATAGAGGAACTGAAATAAGACTTACATATACTGAAAAAAAACACTGCATAAGCATGTTTTGCGATTGTCACTGTAAGTTAAACAAATTTGTATTCATTAGAGATTTGCCCTGTAGTGATAAAAATAAATGGTATAACTATTTCTCTTTGAAAGGAATTCAAATTTCTGTTTTAAACCAATTTAATCAGTGTTTTAAATATGTGGGAAATGATTTCAAGTCAACCTTGAAATGGATATAAATATCATGGCAATCCACAATTTTCAAAAGAGCTCACAAGCATGTATGATATACTCCTGGTAAGCTCAATTACTTCAAAGTGGATTTTATTATTTCTAGTCAATAAAAGTGAAACACAATGCTTAAAGTATAAATAACCTTTCAATGGACAGGAATCTAGCCTACTACTAAACTCAGTGATGATATAGTATTGCCTTGATGCAACAGGTAAAGTAGGGGAGATTTCACAAGTAATTCCCCATTACTTATAAAAATGTACCCTTATCAAAACATGAATATTTCTAAATATATGCAAAGATCCCAAGCTCATAAATTACCAAGAGAAGCCATGGCTCCTGACTAAACTTTAACACTGAAGCTAAATTAGGTAGGTCTGAATCTTAAACTGGATAGTAAGTACCTAGGTGTTGGTCACATCAGTATCTAAAACTTTCTGTAGACATAAAAATACTTCATAATAAAAGATTAAGTTTCGGGACTTTAAATTATGGTTCTTTCCAACTATTTCTAAGAATGGAGACTAGTTTATACAGGTTACTAGAATTATCAAAATTGTCTCATAATAATAACACTAAACTAAAATTATGGTTTTAGATTTTTCCAAAAATGGGCTCTAGAAAATGCCATATTCCCTAACTGGGAAAAGTGCTATGTGGTCACAATCACTAGATTGATTTTTCCATATGTGTTTTAAGTAACAACTAGCATTATTATTTTAAACAGTTTTTAATCTAAATATTTATGTCAAACAAGTCCTATATTTTAATTTGTTTTTTAAAAATAGTGAGGCTATCCACAGGGGAATGGGCATGACCCAGTGCAGGATGTCCAAGATAGGAGAAGGGCACCCCTAGGAGAGAGGGGGACAAAGAATCGTATCTTTGTGGTGGGCCACAGCAATGAGAAGTTGATTATACACAGGGGAATTGATCAAATGAGTAAATACATTAACAGAAGCCAGGTTTTTCACTGTAAGAAAAGGAATACCAATATTGAAAGGAAAAAATACGGGGTGAACCCTATGGTACTGGACTGGAATTAGAGGGACCGGTGTGAACTCACGGTTTTTGATATATAGAGAGAAAAGTAAATCTATACATACACATATTCCCCTAGCTACATCCACTGATTACACTGAGAAAGTCTGGAAACAGTGAGATTCCAAAAGCAATGAGCATACCTAGCATCCAGATCTTGGTTTCTAAATACCATTCACCACTAAAAAGACCAAGGGATCCTTGGAAAAATAGATGATTACAGAGCCAGAGCAGGGAAAGTAGAAGAAAATGCAGGAAACATCTTTTTGTGCCAGAACTTAAAGAAGTTTTCAAATGATGGGGAAAAAAGCAAATCGGCGACAATTTGAGGATTAAAGTAAATGATAATAAATTATTATAACCCACATGAATAAAATAGGAAATCATGAGTCCATACAAATAAACTTTAAAATGAATAAGTTAAAATTTTTGAGTAACAGTGTGGCACCCAGACTCCAGGTTGGCTCCCAACGATCCTGAACTCCTAGTATTCACACCCTTGTGCAGTCTTCCCTCCCACACTGTACCAGGGGTAACCTGTGAGGCCAACAGAACATGGCAGAAGTGATGGTACGCCTGTCGATTCTGAGATTAGGTTATAAAAGATACTACAGGCTTTCACTTGGATGCTCTATCTCTCTTAGATCACTCTGAGGGAACCCAGCTGCTATGTCTTAAGCACACTCAGGAAGCTCTGAGTGGGAGAAACCCACGTGGGGAGGAAATGAGTCTAAGTCCAGCAACCCACAAGGAACTGAGATCTGTCAACAACCACGGAGTGAGCTTGGAAGGAGATCCTCTAGCCTTCAGAGTACTGCAACCCTCGGCAACGGCTTGGCTGCAACCTCAAAAAAGACCCTGAGCCAGAACCACCCAGCTTTAAGACATTCTTAGATTCCCAATCTTCAGAATCTATGTGATAATAAATGTTTATTGTTCTAAGCAGCTAAGTTTTAGGGTATTTTCTTATGCAGCAATAGATAAAGAGTAAAAACAGAAGAAGTACATATATTCAAAGCATCTCCAGACAAATTATTTACTCATTATAAAAGGAAAAAGAGTAACTTTACAGTATGAAACCTGGTAGACATCACTTTAATCAAGTGATGGAAGTGAAAATTCTCAGTAATGGGTCAAACTGAAATTGTACACCACCTGACAGGATGGAATGAAAAGAATCCAACCAAAATCATGTACCACTTGATAGGATGTAGAGAGAGACACAGCATTGCTTCTGTGACATTCCTACCAAAGATGCATGACCTAAATCTAATCACAAGGAAATATCAGAAAAACACAAACTGAGAGACATTCTGCAAAATAACTGGACCCTTATCTTTAAAAGTGTCAAGGTCATAAAGCAACTATACTTTAATTTAAAAAAAGTGCTGAGGTCATGAAGCAAAGGAAAGACTAAGGAATTAAAGAAAACTAGAGATAGATAACTAAATGCAACAAGTAACTATGGACTGGATTCTTTCCTATAAAGGACATTATTGGAACAACTGGCAAAACTTAAATGGGGTCTGACGATTAGATAGCAGTAGTATCTCAATGGAAATTTCCTAATTTTGATGGTTATACTGTGATTATGTAGCAGAATGTCCATTTTGTAAGAAATACACATTAAAGTATTTGGGGTTGATGAGTCATCATGTTGGCACCTTATTCTGAAATGGTTAAAGAAAAAGATGTTCTAGGTATTGTATTTGCAACTTCCCTGTAGGTTTGAGATTGTTTCAAAATTTCAGAAAGATAAAAACAAAATCAGAAAAGCCCAAACGTAATTACAGCAGTCACTTTATTAGAATTTGTGGATTAGATGGTATACTGCATTGGATGGTCCCTAAAATGGTATGTGGCACATCTTAATTCCTTGGACCTATAAATGTTACCTTATTTGGAAAAAGGGTCTTTGTAAACATAATTAAATTAAGGATCTTGAGATAAGATCATCTTGGATTAGTGGGTGGGCCCTAGTGTAAGATCAAGTGTATTTATAAGAGATAAAAGAGAAGACCACACACAGAGAAGGTAGTGTGAAGATGAAGGCAGAGACTGAAGTGATGCAGCCACAAACCAAGGAATGCTTACAGTCACCAGAAGCTGGAAGAGGCAAGGAAGGATCCTCCCACAGAGCTTCCAGACGGAGTGTGCCCTGCAGGTATGCTGATTTTGGACATTTGGCCTCCAAAACTGTGAGAGAATAGATTTCTGTTGTTTTAAGCCACTCAGTTTTTTGTAATTTATTACAGCAGCCTTACGAAACTAATACAGATGGTGTAAATGAGGACATTTAATCTAAAGAAAATCACTCACTCCCATTAGCATACTATTATTTTAAGAAACCTATTTCTAAACTGTTACCACTGCAGCTTCTGTAAAATTCAGCTTTGATTTCAAATGTTTTATCTACTATACGCCCTTAAAGAGTTGGCAAAGGAGTGCTATCACTTATAGAGGCACTGATGTTCTACAAGTGGTGCGGGGACATGCTCAAAGGACAGCGGCAGATACTTCTATTACAAGATTATGCTAAGAGAACTGTTTTCACGTCTAGGCTTACAAAAATATCACATTTATTGGAAACGTATTAAGATAACAATAGTTAGAACTTTGTTGAAGAAAATATTTGGAACTCAGTCCCTTTTTCCATTTAGAAATATAAAACATCACTTTACAACATCAGGGTATATTTTTTTCCCTTTTCTTTTTTGGTTGGTTTCTTTTTTGGTTTTTTCCCTTTTCTTTTTTGGTTGGTTAGAACTTTGTTGAAGAAAATATTTGGAACTCAGTCCCTTTTTCCATTTAGAAATATAAAACATCACTTTACAACATCAGGGTATATTTTTTTCCCTTTTCTTTTTTGGTTGGGGTACCAATGAAGTGAAATGCTAAACACTTAACACTGACACCTAAGATTTCAAGATTCTACCAATTTCATGGGTCAACATTACTGGGCAGTTAAGCCAGTGGTAATTAATATTAAAAACTATCTTTTATGTGGTCCGTATTTTCTTTCTATTCATCCCCCACAGGCTTGCAGGGTATGTGACACTATCATCATTCTATAGGCAAGGAAGCTGAGGCCAAAAAAAAATCAGTGAAGTAACTTGCCTAAGGCCACAGGGTTAGAACATGACTCAGTAGGCATGTTGCTCCAAAATCCTACTATTTTTTTCCACCATACCACCTGCTGTTGACATTCATTAAATGTTGCTGGCAAAAACTGAATGCCTACTATGCATCAGGTACTGGGAATATAATGAGTAAGACAGGGACTTTGCCCAGAAGAGCTCAGTCTAGAGGGGGTAATAATCAATCATGTCTACATACTAAGAAACAGTTCTACAGCAGAACCCTACTGCCTGCATGCCTGGGGCATGTTTCACAGAGAAGCAGTCTGTTGGATTTCCAAGGATGAAGAAAGAATTCAGGAGGAGGGGGTGGGTTGAGAAGGCATAAGGAAAAGCACAAAAACTAAAGGAAAATAATTCTGAGAAAGATCAGTTAGAACTGTTTCAATGATACTAATATTTCTCATGAGACACTAACATGTATTATAGGAATAAAGATGGCAATATTTTTGTCCTAAATTTTATCTACTTTTAATACGTCTTTAAGAAATACTACATATTTCCACGAATTTAAAGTCGTAATTTGCCTCAAGAAACTTGCACACCACAAAGCAAATTATATCTGTGTTCCGATGCATAAACAGCATTTAACCATGGGTATTACCTGACTTCAGTGATCTATCCTGTTTATTATCATAATTCAATATATATTTGAGAAGTTATTTAATCAAAGCTTATTGAATACTAAATATTTCTACATTCCCCATGGCCTTATAGCTAGAATATGGAAGTTTTAAATGAAAAGCAGAGTCCTTTGATTCTTAAGCCCAAGAAACCAGATTATTTTAAAATAAACATGAGCAAAGCATATACTTTTTTTTTTAATTAGGTGATCTGTCTGTCCATGAGACAATTAATAATGTTGGTAGCAGCCTAATTGCATGAATATCGCAAAACATGCAGTTTTAATTCTTTCTTTTGTTGCAGTGCACCTGCCTGAAACAAATTTTCACATTATACTGTAATGAAAACAATACAGAGCAACACATTGTTTTTTTCTTTTGGCCATGCCGCATTGCTTGTGGGATCTTAGTTCCCTAACCAGAGATCAAACCCAGGCCCTCAGCAGTAAAGTGTGGAGTCCTAACCACTGGACCGCCAGGGAATTCCCAAGAGTAACACATTTAATGCAGCACCTGATGAGGATCCCTTTCATTTTCTTAAAATACTATTCTTTAGGTGTTTGTTACTTTATAGCAAAATGACAATGAATAATGTTTCATCTTAATATATTTTGTTTTTAAGTAATTTACCTATTTTTGTGCTTGTGATATTATATATTGATTATGTTAATTAGCTTACCTAATTGACAGCCATTTGTGCTGTCAATTTTAATCCAAGTATGCATTAGTTCATGAACTTTTGTTTGTATCCATAAATAATATTAGTTTGAAAAGTGTTCTAATAACATTAGGAAATACTAACTTTATTAGAACACTAGATACGAGAAAGGAGGAGAAAGTTTATCAAAAGTTAAGGGATAAAAAAATAAATAAATAAATAAATAAAAAAGAAAAAAAAAAGAAAAAAAGGGCTTCCCTGGTGGCGCAGTGGTTAAGAATCCACCTGCTAATGCAGGGGACATGGGTTCGAGCCCTGGTCCGGGAAGATCCCACATTAAAAAAAAAAAAAAAAAAGTTAAGGGAAATGAGTAATAATGTGAGTAACAATCACACGAAGTGTTACAAAACTGAGGTATCCATTGCATTTGGCAATTAAGTAATCATCAGTGACCTTACTGAACAGTCCCAGAACAGTGAATAGACACTATTCTGTCAAGAATTTTGGCACTGAAATGCCAGAGATGGAAGGGACAAAGAGGAGGAAGGAAAGGAATCAGCTCTAGGGGAAAGGGGAGTTTAAAAGTTTTTTTGTTTTTTGTTTGTTTTTTTTTTTTAGGATGAGGAAAGTCTTAGATAAGTTTGGATGCTTAGGAGAGTCAGAGAAGAGATTAGAACTAGGAGAGCAGGGACAATTACTAGAGAGCAAGGACCTGGCAAAAAGAATAGGATGAAAAGTAAAAGTTAGCTTGCAATGGGTAAAGTATAGCTTCTTCAGAGACAAAAGGTAAGAAGAGCAATGACTAAGGTATACTTGGAGCAATGGCTGGCTCCGTAGTCAAGATCGAATGCGCTTGAATCCTGGCTTTTCCTATCATAGCCATATAATCATAGGCAAGTTTGTTTACTTCTCCAAATCTCCATTTTCTCTTCTAACCTGGGGAGAACAGAATTTTCATAGGGTTGTTCAGAAGATTCAGTCATTCTGATACAGAGTGAGTACTCTAAAGATGGTAGCTGTGGGGTTTGGTTTTTCTTTTTCTTTTTAAAGGCCTCAAAGGAAATTTGAAAGAATTCACACAGATTTCTATTTCCTCTACAGAATAGGTAATTGGGTCACCTACTGAGATTAAAACAGAATGTTTAAGGAGACGGGACAGTGATTCTTAGTCTTTTGGAGAGATTAAAAAACCCATTTGACTGTGATGAAAGATATATGGAGGACAGAACATCCAAAATTTGCATAGTTTCTTATTTTTCTGCGTTTTGGAATTAAAACATTGAAACCTGCCCCCTCCCCCCAAAAAATCTACATAGTTTTAAGGGAATTCATGGACACCTCTCCAACAATAAGAAGAGATGTTGAGGAAAAAGATCTTCTGGTTCCAGGGCATAGTTTAAATATCCAATTGTTCAAACAAAAGAAAAAGATTGCATCCTCTGGATTTACATACCTAACGACTAGGTACAAGTATAGGGCCTGCCAGAAAAGACACTGGGCACAGTCAAAAAACCCAGGTTCTTTATCCAGCCCTACTAAGTCACATGGCCTTTTCAGACAGTAGCTCTGAGAGGTGATGCAGTGCTAAAATTTTATGGTTCTATTACTTAAAATCTCACTTGACTGTGCAGACAAAAGAACAAATGGTACTTTATTTCCTATGTCATAGTTTAACATGATTTTGAAGGTTAGTCTGGGAACCTAACCACCAAAATTTTATTTCTACAGAAAAAAACAAGTGTGCGCCTTCATTTCTGGGATGAGGCTGCAGAGGTTGCTGGCAGCATCAGGCATGAGTCAGGTATTCCTATCCTGGGAACTGCCTAGGATATTTTAGCAGCCCTCTCTCTCTGGACTAAAATATCCAGAATTGGACTTTGTCAAAACTTCCTCCTTGTCAGTCAGCAGTACAGTAATACACACTGGGAGACTTTAAAAAAAAAAAAACCCTAGATTTATTAAGTTAATGACAGCTGTTTAAATTACATTTAAATAGCAACCCAGAAGAGCCAAAGAAAGCTTCTCAATTCAATGAACCTTTGTGAAACAAAGAATCCTTTTCTAAAGGAAAAAAAAAATCTTCCCTGAGATTTCAAGAAGCTTATCTTTTGGAGTAAGAAAGTATGTCTGGGGCTTCCCTGGTGGCGCAGTGGTTGAGAATCCGCCTGCCAATGCAGGGGACACGGGTTCGACCCCTGGTCTGGGAAGATCCCACATGTCGTGGAGCAACTAAGCCCATGTGCCACAACTACTGAAGCCCGCACGCCTAGAGCCCGTGCTCTGCAACAAGAGAAGCCACCGCAATGAGAAGCCCACACACCACAACGAAGAGCAGCCCCCACTCGCCGCAACTAGAGAAAAGCCCGTGCACAGCAATGAAGACCCAACACAGCCAAATAAGTAAATAAGTAAGTAAATAAATAAATAAAAGAATGGATGTCCGCTTTCCAAGATAAAACTAATTCAAACAGTCATCTTCTGTCAACCATTTATTATACTGAAGTTCCAAATACTCAAGACTGTTTGCTAATTTGTTTCATCATTTTGACTGGAATTCACTGAATCCTTACCTCTGATAAGATTAATGCAATGTATGATATCACACTTCTAGTACAGTATTTTAAAATAATCTTAAATTAAAATTAGTACTGTTACAATGTTACAACTCCTTTCCCATATCCTTAAAAATCACCCTTTGGTAACTGGCAATCTTAGACATTTTGAAAGTATGTAGTCTACAGAAAGATGATTCATAACATGAAACAGGATCACAATGAAGTTAAGAGTTAAGATGTAAACTTCTACCATGGGATCAATGCATCTACTCAATTGGCTTTTCCTATGACTATAACCATACAAAACTTCACCAAAGAAGTTAATTAGAAGTTTACAAAAAACTACTGATACTTAATTGTACCCATTTACATAAAACAATACTTTGACACTTTTAAAAAGATAAAGTATGGTTTAAATGATTTAATCCTTACACTCTTGGTTACTTGCTGAACCTCAATCTTTGGTTATTTTTAATTCATATATTAAACTGGTGCCTACCAATCTACAAAAAAGTGTGGTGGTGTCTTTTCGTTTTGTTGTTGTTTTTAATTTGAACTGGCTGCCAAAAATCTGGATTTGTGGCCTCAAAAAAAAAAAAAATCTGGCAACTTTGGGCACAGATCCTGGCAATAGCAACATTTGGAGGGAGCTGAATAGCAGCTGCCCTCTTCTAATAGCACATGCAATTTCTAGCTCCCTCCAATTCTCTTTGCTCACTTTGGTCACCTGCCTAGCCATCAGAGTTTGAAATCTTTATTTTATTGGAAAATTAACTGACTGACTGGGCTTTTCAGGGGCCTTAAGACCTTAATCATAGAAATACAGTAAATCAAGTGATAGTCCTGGCATTAAAGCTATGTATTCCAAATGCTAACTATAACTAGCACGACACCATTAAAATGAACAAGGCACTATCATTGTTAAGAGCTTTTTAGTATCTTAACTTTGGTCTGTCTTCAATTCTTCACAGAATCATGATATTCAGCCTTTTACTCTTCCTCAAAATAAAGAAATTAACCTTGTATTTCAATATTATGGCACGCTAAGAGCAACAAAAAGCTTCCTGCATCTGTATAACAAAGGTAAAGAAGAAAAACAGGAAGCAAGTAAAAAAAGGTCTCTGATCAGTCAGACCACACAGTTCACAGAACACATGAAGCCCTCTTCACTCAGAGCCTACTGGATCTTATTTTAGACATAATTTTAATAAGCTCAGTGATCTGGTTTCCCAGCCCACAACAGATGAGACGCAGCCAACTGGAAAAGGGCTGGGGGTGGTGCTGCTAGAGGCAGACACTCAAAGCATCAAAATCAAAGCTGAAGACCGATAATGTCAGCAGAAAACCTCTACACCTAGCAGGCTGGGGCCATTTGGTGTAGATACGAACAATCCCAAAGAGTCCCAATCCCTGCACAGAACTACAATAGATGTTCAAAATGAAATCTCTTTGGTAAACTCTGTTAAAGCATAGGTCAGTTGACCTTAAAGTATATATCAAAATAAAGTCCATCAAAAGCTTTTTCCAAAAACGTCATGGCATTTAAAGGACTGTCAGATTCACCGAACACTATTTCCCTCTGTCAATGAAACACAAGATACTGAATTCCTAAAGATGCCACATGTCAAAAGTATTTGTTCTTAACAAAATTTTATTAGAACCCAGATGCAGTAGTTCATGATATCTGAAGTTGAGAGGTATCTAAGCAGAACTATCTTCTCAGAGAATAGTAACTGGGAAGGTTCAAGACCAAGATGAATTATGTAAGCCAATTAGGGGATTCCATCGCAGATACATTACTAGGGCTGAGGGTGAGATAGGACTGGTCTTATCCAAGTCTGCATTCAATTTAAAATTGGTGTCATACAAAAAGTTAGGGGAAAAAAAAATCTCCATTTTGTTTTCACAATCTTATTGACTATGACTAGTATGTACACCAAAAATAAATTTTATATTTCTAATCCCTGGCAGTCTCAGAAGTTGAGCCATACTTTGAGGATGGCTCTAGGTTATAAACCAGGTGAAAAAAGGTTAATACTGAGTTTTAAAAGTTCAAATTATCATTGTCTACACTTGATTTTCCTTATTAAAATTTTAATAAGGGCATCTTTTAGAGAAAATCTAGAGAACATGTAGTATTCAAAAGAAATCATATTATTGGAGGCAAGGATATTAGAAGATTAAAATGCATGTTTTGAGTGCTATTTCCTTCTCTGAAAAAACCTCCATAACATACATATCAGAGTAGAGATTAAAGGCTACATTTCTTGATCTGTAAGTGGTAACACATTATACTCACTCTTCTTCAGGTTTTAAAATTAAGGCCACAATCTTCTACACGTATAACCTCAAATTGGTAACTTCTCAATTAGTCTTTAAAATCTCATAACTCCTTAAAGCCTTAAAAATGCATATGTATTATTTACTTGGAAGACCTGTCCTCAGTGTGCTCCTGCCCCTTAAATGGTTAAGAGATCTTTGCTTAAAGTTCAAGCTTCTTTTAACAAATAACCTGCTTCATTTTAGTAGACTTACTCTGTCTAAAGTCTGCCCTTTTTCATTTGATAGAATCAAAGTCAAAAGAAGTTGGTGAGGATCTAACCTAATTTACAGTAACCACTGGGATTAATTCCACATTAAAGGTCTTTGATCAAGAATGCAACGAAGACAAGCTGCTGAGCTGAGGTGTTTAAATTGACCAAACCTGCATTTTCACTGAGTTTAAGGCAAGGTGAAAATTGGTTCTCTTCCCCTTGTATCTCTATCCCATCCTTTAGGATGGATAATCCCAGGATCTACTTCTTACTGGCTAGAGGTTTAATACAGCCTCTCCAAGTAGCCAAGTGAAAACACCAAACAAAAATCACCAGTGCCGCTTCCCCACTTCTGAGAAGAAGAAGAAAAAAAAGATAGTGACAGGTAATAGGAGGTTACAATATTAGAGGGAAGGAAAAAAACCCTAAACTTTAAGCTAAGCCCATACTCCAGAAGCAATATTAGAAAAACCTCCGTAGAGGCAACTACAAATAAATAACCCTTCATCTTAAAGGGCAAAGAAATCCTTTCTAATGAAAAAAGCTAGCAAAATACCTTCTACATTAAAAGGATATCCCTGAACATATCACCTAATTTAAGCGTTAAAATCCATTTTGCGAAGAGAATGTAAAAGGAAACTTTATGAAATTCTCTCCAGTGATTTTCAATGTTCAGGTTTCTACCTCTACCCTTGACAATTTAACAGCTTTTCTATTAAATCCACTCTTGCAAACTGAAGTGTCAGTTTCTGACTACATTTGGCAACCTCAAGGAATAAAGCGCTTCTCCCTCTACTTCCCTCCTGCCTCATAAAAGTCATGTTTATTTCCTCCTGAACTTCTTACTCTTAACAGTTTCAGGACGAGTTAAGTGGACCGAAGCGTGCGGCCGCTAAGAGGCAAGTGAACTCCAGAAATATTTGTGGATCGGACAAAAAGGCTTCCTCAGTCGGCCTGAGGTAAGGGCCCCAAGCTCAAGCGGTTCTGTGGAGGGAGCCTAGGCAGGTGGGGGTAGGGGGTTTATGGGCAGAGAGCATAGAGCTCTTATAGAGCCTTTGCATAGAGCCTTTTCGACCTCCGTCGATGCGGCCGCCCAACGCTCCAGTCCCAGCACCCCCTCCTGGCACGGCCGGACAATGGCCCTCTGGCACAGCAGTCCCAGGCCGGGGAGAGGCCCTGGGACTCCATACCACGCGGGGCCTAGAGAGGAGACCGGGAAGGAACGCTGAGCCGGCGAACATACCTCCGGCCTAAGCGCGGGCAGCGCGCCCGGGCCTCCGTGGGCGCCATCACTGGGAGTGGGGTGTGAAGGCAGCCCGGCCGGGGCATCGCCGGCAGCCGGGTCCAAAGAAGCTGCGAGCCCGGCGGAGGCGACGGCGGGAAGTGCAGGCCGCAGCCTGCTCAGCCGACCCGCCCGGGAGCCCGACCCGCCACAGCCTACCTCTGGCCGCTTACCTTGTGGATTCTCTTCAGAGCCATCGTGGGAGGCGGGTGGAGGCGGCCCCCGGGGCGGGAACAGGGGCAGGGGAGGGACGGGGAAGGGGCGAGGGGGCGCGAGGCCGCCTCGGTGATCGCGGGTCGGCCGGAGAAGATGGGGAGTTCCGGAGCGCGGGTCCGGCGGGACGGACTTGGGGCCGTGGCCCACTCGGCTCCTGAGCCTGCCGCAGGGGTCACCGCATCACCCGGCGGCGGCCCCTTTATGCGCTGCCGCCCGAGCCGCCGCCGCCGCCGCCGCCGCCGCCGCCACCGCGGTAGCTGCCTCTTCCTTCTAGGCTCAGCGCCGCCTCCTCAGCCGCCGCGGATCCCTCCGCCAGGGAGCAAGAGCCCAGGCCTCGGGCTCGGCCGGCGCCTCTGGGTCGGACGGTCGGATGGACTGCTTGCTGCAGGTGGACCGATGGACGCGCGGGCGGGCGGCGCCGCCGGGGTGGGGCAGGCGGAACGCGGGGTGGGCCCAGGCCGAGGGGCAGGTCGGGAGAGCGGGGATTGGCGGGCCGGGGAGGGAGGGCTGGGCCGCGCCGGCGGCGGAGGGATACGGGCCGCCCCTGTGAGTACCTTACGTGCTGTCGCCGTCGCCGCCACGGCCGCCGAGACGATGACGCCGCGAAGCGCAAGGAGGAGATCTCGCGAGACCTGTGGTGAGGGTCGCAGAAGCTCCCTCACTACGACCCTTGAGTCCTTTACCTGTGGTCCCTCATTCGCGTGACATCTGAGATCAATAAAAGTTAAAAGCGAATGTTTTTCAGATCACTCGACCATCCCCAGAGCATAGACGGACCCGAGAAGAGCACTTAGGTCCATTGCAATGTTCCTGAAGGAGGAAAGGACTTGTCCAAGGTCACACGGCTCCACAGTGGCAAAGCTGGGACTTCCCTTAAGTCGAGAGGTTCGTCAAATCCCTCTCTGGAAGCCGCGTGGCAACAGCCTGGGCACCTGCGGGAACGTGGTTGTACAAGCACGCCGCAGGCAGCCCTGAGATGGTGTTTCCGACGAAGGCCCCAGCTGAGAGACAGTTTGAATGTCTCAGCCACTGGCATGTCAGGAGAAGTGCTCTGCTTGGTAAATTGTTACAAATAAGCACTGTAGCTGTTACCTCAGGGGGGAAAAAAAAAAACTTGCAAAACGTGTGCTCCAGTAATTAAAACCAACCTTGCGTTCAAATCACCATCAAAAGCAAGCTTAGAAAACCTATTCTGGGGTTGTTTTTAGAAGATGGAGGCAAAAAACTAGTTCAGTGAGCAACTACTCTGTGTCGAGCCCTGCACCAGGACCAGTGAAATGTAAGGCTCACTGATTTTATAAGGCCTGGGCTGGGAGGTGCTTTTTACCTGTCTGGAGACACTGGAAACACGGAAGAATAGTAAGGAATATTTTCCTGGGAGGTGATGCCCACATTCTGAAGTCTCCCCCAAGGTTTTCTGATTCTAAATCTGTTCTTTCCTCTGTCTGGAAGGGACCTTGAAGATCATCGATTAACAGAGGAGAAACTGGAGCCCCTAAGGAAAAGGATCTTGCCAAAAGTCACACAATAGATCATCAGCAAAACTTGTACTGCCTCATCTACTGAGTAGAGGCTGGACCCATAGGGCAGGGCCACCATGGACCCAGTGAGTCAAAGGAGGGAAAAGCTGTGTCCAGTCGCCCAAGATGCATAGGTTTTAGGTTGAAGGTGAAGAGGAAGAGTCCAAAGTCCTAAATCTTTTCTTCCTGAGAACTGTGATGGGAGAGGTACAAAAATGCCCATTGGTCAGATTTTTAAAAATTTTTCTTCAGCAATAACTTTTTTGTATTAAAAAGTAATATAGATTTGTTGCAAGAAATACAGATAAGCAAAAGGAAGGAAATAAAAGTCAACCATACTCCCATCATCCAATGATTAACCATTTTTGGCATTTGGCTTATGTCCTTTCAGTGTTTTTCCATTATATATAGATACATATTTTTCTTTGAAAATGTAGGGTCATGCCATTATACTATTTGGTAATCTACCTTTTTTAAAAAAATTTTATATACTTAAGGTGTACAGCATGTTGATTTGATATACATAAACATAGTGATATGATTACTACATCTCTATTGCCTCATTTTTTGTGTGTGTGGTGAAAGCACCTGAAAGTTTTGGTAATTTACTTTTAAGATAAACAACATATGGTGAATTTTCCTGTGTCAAGACATATTTCTACTATATTTTAATCGCTACATATTCAATCATATAAATGTACCATATTTAATTAACTTGTCACATTTTGGGGGATATGTAAGTTGTTTCCCATTTTTACCATTAAAAATATTGCTACAGGGCTTCCCTGGTGGTGAAGAATCCGCCTGCCAATGCAGGGAACACGGGTTTGAGCCCTGGGCCGGGAAGATCACACGTGCCGCAGAGCAACTAAGCCCGTGTGCCACAACTACTGAGCCTGCGCTCCAGATCCCACGAGCCACAACTACTGAGCCCACGTGCCACAACTACGGAAGCCCGCACGCCTAGAGCCTGTGCTCCACAACAAGAGAAGCCACCGCAATGAGAAGCCCGTGCACCACAATGAAGAGCAGCCCCCGCTCACCGCAACTAGAGAAAGCCCGGGCGCAGCAATGAAGATCCAATGCAGCCATAAATAAATAAATAAAATTAATAAATTTAAAAAAATATATTGCTATAGTGAAAAAAATATACTGCTATAGTGGATATTCTGTAGTTGATCTTTGTACAACTCTAAGAGGGCTTTTTGGTATAAATTCCTAGGAATGAAATTGCTATATCAAAGACTGATCAGATTTTTGCATCTATGTTCATGAGGGATAAGGGTTTATAATTTTCTTTTCTTGTAATATCTTTGTCAACTTTTCATATCAACGTTATTCTTGCCTCATAAAATAAATCGGAAAGTGTTCCTCCTCTATGTTCTGAATGAGTTTGTGTAGGATTGTTTTTTTTCTTCATTAAATAAATATTTGATAGAATTCACCAGTGAAGCCATCTGACTCTGGAGTTTTCTTTGCAGAAAGAGTTTGATAATAAATTTAATTTCTTTCATATGTATGTGTCCATTATGATAAGTTGTGTTTTTCAAGGAATTTGTACATTTCATTTAGGTCATCCAATTTATTAGAATAAAGTTACTCATAATATCTTATTTTTCCTCTACTATATGTAACATCTATAATGGGGTCCCCAGGGACTTCCCTGGTGGTCCAGTGGTTAAGAATCTCCCTTCCAATGTAGGGGACGCAGGTTCCATCCCTGGTTGCAGAACTAAGATCCCACATGCCCTGGGGCCACAATGAGAGAGAAGACCGCGTGCCACAACAAAAGATCCCGCATGCCATAATGAAGATCCCGCGTGCTGCAACTAAGACCCGATGCAGCCAAGTTAATTAATTAATTAAATTTAAAAATATATATATATATATATAATGGTGTTCCTTTTTGTATGCCTGATGTTGGTTATTTGTGTTTTCTCTATTTTTTTCTTGCTAAATCTTGCTAGGGATTTATCAATTTTTTAAAAATATATGCCTATTTTATTCTTACATTTTTATTCTGTTTAAATGCTATTTGAGGCATTTAATCTTTTTTTTTTTTTTTTTTTGGTGGCGTGGCATGTGGGGATCTTAATTCCCCTGCCAGGGATCGAACCCCTGCCCCCTGCAGTGGAAACATGGAGTCTTAACCACTGGACCATCAGGGAAGTCCCAGGGATTTATCAATTTTATTAATCCTTCCAAAGAACCAACTTTTGACCTTACATTTTCTCTATCATTTGTCCATTTTCTATTTTATTGATTTATATTCATTATTTTTTTCTATTTATTTTGGATATAATTTGTTCTTTTCTAGCTTCTTAAAGTAAGAGCTTAGATCACCAATTTTACACTTTTCCTTTTTTTCCCAATATAAGCACTTTGTAATAAAGCATTTAAAACACACTGTTTTTGCTGTATCTTACAACTTAGTTATGTTTTGTTTTTCATTTTCCTTCAGTTTAAAATAGTTTCTAATTTCCCCTGTGATACATTCTTTGACCAAGGGTTATTTTCAAATACTTTGGAATTTATAGGTCATCAGGGAGATGCAAGTTAAAATCATAACAAGATACCATTTCACACCCACTGGAATGGCTAAAATCAAAAACATTGACAACCATAAGTGATGACAAGGAAGTACAGCAATTGTCACTCTCATTGCAGGTGAGAGTGTAAAATGATACAACCAGATTGGAGAACTGTTTGGTAATTTGTTATAAAATTAAACGTACATCTACCATATGACCCAGTAATTCTACTCTTAAGTATTTACTCAAGAAAAATGAAAAGATATGTCCACAAAAAGACTTGTACACAAATGTTCATAACAGCCTTATTTGTATATAGCCCAAAAGTGGAGACAGCCCAAATGTCCATCAACAGGCGACTGGGATAACAAATTATGACAAGTCATACAATGGAGTTCTACAATAACAAAAAAAGGATGAACTACTGACACAGTTAACAGCATGGATGAATCTCAAAACGATTATGTTAAGCAAAAGAAGAAAGATGCAAAAGAATATGAACCGTACAATTCCATTTATATGAAGTCCAGAAACAGACAAACTGATTTTTGGTGTTTGAAGTCAAAAAAGTGCTCTTGTTGAGGAGGTGATTTGCCAAGAAAGGGATCGAGGAAATTTTCTGGGGTAATGGAAATGTTCTATACATTGTTTTGGGTGGCGGTTACAGAGGTACATATATTCAATTGTCAAAACTCATGGAACTGAACATAAAAGAACATTAAAGATCTGAGCATTTTATTATATGCAAATGTATACATAAAATAAAACAATATTAAAAAATTTAAGAGTATGCAGAATTTTTAGATCTTCTTATATAATAGATTTCTCCTTGGGGTGATTTGTCCTCCCACTTGCCCTACATGGATCTTAGAGCCCACAGTTTACCTTCCATTGTCCTACTGAAACTGTGAGCACACTGCACATTCTTGGTTGTCAACCCAATACTACAAGTTTTACAGTATTTAAAGGCTTTTCCTTAGCAAAGGTGTTTCCAGAGCTGACAGCTGTGATTAAATGATAAGGAGGGGCTTCCCTGGTGGCGCAGTGGTTAAGAATCCACCTGCCAATCCAGGGGACATGGGTTCAAGCCCTGGTCTGGGAAGATCCCACATGCCACGGAGCAACGAAGCCCGTGTGCCATAACTACTGAGCCTGCGCTCTAGAGCCCACGAACCACAACTGCTGAGCCCACGTGCCACAACTACTGAAGCCCGCGCGCCTAGAGCCTGTGCTCCGCACCAAGAGAAGTCACCCCAATGAGAAGCCTGCACACCACAACAAAGAATAGCCCCCGCTCACCACAACTAGAGAAAGCCCGCATGCAACAATGAAGACCCAACGCAGCCAAAAATAAATAAATAAATTTATAAAGAAATAAAATAAAATAAATGATAAGGAGTATACTCATTAATATAAATAGATGATTGCTGTGGGCTGAGTAAAGAGTACAGTGCAAATAATTTGGGAACTCCCTATTTTTGGATCTCAGCAACCCTATAGGAGAATTCATTGTGTCTTATTAGAATAACTGAATAAGAAGTATTAGGTAAACCAGGAATTGATTTTCTAGCTGCATCAGTATAATCCCTTTTTGTGATTTTTTTTTTTTTTGGCCGGGCCCCGCTTGTGGGATCTTAGTTCCCCAGCCAGGGATTGAACCCAGGCTATGGCAATGAAAGTGCTGACTCCTAACCACTGGATGGCCAGGGAATTCCCTGTGATACTTTCTAAGGTGTAGATTTAAAACACAAGAATGTCCCCAAACATCCCAGACTCTTTAAGATAGTACCACCATTAGAGGCTATCAGAGGTAAACTATTTCCTAGGAAAATTAGGCTTTGTGAGTTTGAAGTAGCTCATTTTTTCATGGTCAAAAATCAGAACAGTGGCTTACCAAAAGAATTGTATTCAATTTTACATTCTTTTTGAACAGTCTCTGTCTCTTGTTATACATGATTTGGAGTGTGTTCTGCCTACCAGCATTAATTATATTGTTGGGGTCTGGTGCTATACCCATGCCCTACTTCGTAAGAATTGCTAACTGAAGAAATGACACTAACTTTGCCACCTGCCTCCTATAACACTTTCTTATGTTTTTTGGCAGACTGGTTTTAGCCTAAAAGTCATCTTTCAGGAAGCTTTCCTGACCAGTCACCCAGACTAGTTTAGGTGCTCTTAGAGTCCTGCCCAGAGATTGATCACACTTTATTTTAATCGTTGGACAACAGTCTCATTCAATAGATCGTCAGTTTCTGGAGAGCAGAGATCTTGTCTCTTTTGTTCCACTTTTAATCCCCAGTGCCTGGCATATCAAAGACAGATGTTGAATGAATTTAGGAGCAGCTCAAGAAAACTTTCTTTATACTCACAAGTTGTTGGGTAAGATAGCAGATCCCTTAAAAAACCAACCAAACAAAAACACTCTGTAGTATTCCAAGAATTTATGCACAGAACACAGTCTAAACCCAGTGTAAAGGGTTCAAAATCTAGTAGGAAGGAAAAATACCGTCCCTACTCTCTCTTTGGAGAAGATATCATTGTGCACATGTGGACTTCCTCCTGGTGAAATAGTCTGAAAGGAGGAGATGGTTATGGGCCCTTGTGCTGCTTCCCTTACTGAGGTCAGGGGTGTTGAGAGGTAGTGTGATCCAGTGACACAGTGGTTTAGAACCAGGGCTTTGCAGTCAGTGGGTTTGAGCCTTACTCTGCTATTTGCTCCTAGTGTGAAGTTTATGCCAAGTTTACTTGACCTCTTGAAACTTGGTTTTTCTCATCAGCAAAATGGAGATAATGGTAGCATCTTCATAGAATTATGAGATTAAGTAACAAAAGGTATGTATAGGGACTTCCCTGGTGGCACAGTGGTTAAGAATCCGCCTGCCAGTGCAGGGGACATGGGTTCGATCCTTGGTCCAGGAAGATCTCACAGGCCGCAGAGCAACTAAGCCCATGTGCCACAACTACTGAGCCTGTGCTCTAGATCCCTTGCTCCACAACTACTGAAGCCCGCATGCCCAGAGCACGTGCTCCGCAACAAGAGAAGCCACCACAATGAGAAGCCTGCGCACAGCAACAAAGAGCAGCCCCTGCTCTCCGCAGCTAGAGAAAGCCCGTGTGCAGCAACAAAGACCCAAAACAGCCAAAAAAAATTTTTTTAAGTATGTATAAAGTTCCTGGCCTGAAGGAAGTGCTTATAAATATTAGCTATGATGATAATGATCCTTTTTCTGAGAAAAGCAGTTTTATAAAAGTCTGGTCCTAGGCAGCCTTTTTCCCTTGAAAGAAGTCTACAAACTCAGCCCCTGTGAAGCTGAGATTGGTTTCCAGAGCCCTCAACCACTGCTCTTTCTGTGAACCTTGTGGTGGGGATGAGAGTATAGCAGCAAAGGGTGGATGGCTTCCTGCAGGCTCAACCCATACCATTGCCCTGGAAAGGTAGGGGAGGGTCTAAGGACTAAGAGACAGAAGAGGTGGCAGAGCCCCTAGACAGCTAAGTAAAGCCCCAATTTCTGAGGACTTGGTGGTTCTCGTAGTCTATAGCTTAAAAGGACCCAGCTGCTTCACTGCTGGGAATGAGATAAGGACCCCGTATTCAAATGCCAATGGCTTCAGCAGCAAACAAGATATATAGTTCAGCCTTATTTGTTTTTCCAATAGTGTATAGAGACTGCACAATATAGATGATGTACATGCTTTATGCAGAGAATAACATCTGTATTTGGTGGTTTCTGAGAGGGGATTATGAAGGACTTTTGCTTTCTAAGACAAACATTTCTGAAATGTTGAATGTTTCATACTAAGCATGTATTATTCTTATATAAAGAAAAAAAAAAGGGGCTTCCCTGGTGGCGCAGTGGTTGAGAGTCTGCCTGCCAATGCAGGGGACATGGGTTCGAGCCCTGGTCTGGGAAGATCCCACATGCCACGGAGCAACTGGGCCCGTGAGCCACAATTGCTGAGCCTGCACGTCTGGAGCCTGTGCTCCGCAACAAGAGAGGCCGCGATAGTGAGAGGCCCGCGCACTGCGATGAGGAGTGGTCCCCACTTGCCGCAACTGGAGAAAGCCCTCGCACAGAAACGAAGACTCAACACAGTCATAAATAAATAAATAAATAAATAAAAGAATGTGAATTTCTAAAAAAAAAGAAAAAAAAAGTTTTTAAAGTTTTAAAATCTGGGTTTCCCTAGTGGTGCAGGGGTTAAGAATCTGCCTGCCAATGCAGGGGACATGGGTTCGAGCCCTGGTCCAGGAAGATCCCACATGCTGAGGAGCAACTAAGCCTGTGCGCCACAACTACTGAGCCTGTGCTCTAGGGCCCATACTCTGCAATAAGAGAAGCCACTGCAGTGAGAAGCCCGTGCACTGCAATGCAGAGTAGCCCCAGCTCACCACAACTAGAGAAAGCCCGCGCACAGCAACGAAGACCCAACGCAGCCAAAAATAAATAAATAAAATAAAAAATAAATAAATTTTTAAAAAAGTTTTAAAATCTAATAACATGTTATAGCAAAAAATTGGACACAGTCTAATTATTCATCAATTGGAAAAGGTTAGAGTGCTGTAATTCATACTACAGAAAAATATGCCACCATGAAAAGAATGAGTTAAATCCATATGTCCCACTGTGGAAGAACTATCACAATATTGTTGAGGTAAAAAACAAAAAACAAAAACTGCAGCAAAATGCGGTTGATATAATTCCATTTTTGTGGGTTAAAAAAATGTCTAATAAAAACTCATGGAGCTGTTTACACTTGAGATTTGCACAATTTATTCTAAGTAATATCTCAATAAAAGTTTTTTTTCCATCTTCATGAAATTCTGGTTGCATGTGTATGTGTTGGAATGTGCATGGAAAAAGATCTGAACAGATGAAAACCAAATTTTTAACAGTGATTGTTACTTAATTACCCCTGGGGAATTACGTGAGGAAAGTGAGGGAAGACACTTGCACTTTTTGTTTTACATACTCCTCTATATTATTTACATTTTAAAATAAAATAATAAACATGGGAATTCTCTGGCAGTCCAGTGGTTAGGACTCCTCAGCTTCCACGGCAGAGGGCACTGGGTTCCACCCCTGGTCAGGGGAACTAAGATCCTGCAAGCCTCGTGGCCTGGCCAAAATAATAATAACAACAACAACATGATTTTCTTTTGTTGTTAAAAACAAAAGCAAATAGAAAAAAATTATTTGTTTTCTATGGGGTCCCTTAAATCACTCCATCGATTTCAAGAACATTAAAAAAATATACTTATTTGCTTGCACCGGGTCTTAGTTGCAGCATGTGGGATCTAGTTCCCGCACCAGGGATTGAACCCTGGCCCGCTGCATTGGGAGCACGGAGTCTTAACCATTGCACCACCAGGGTGGTTACCTCAAGGACATTTTTGCTGCCTTCCCTCCCTCTCAGTGGGTAAAGAAAATGCAGTTAAGAACAGTCCAAAGGCTTCAGGCAAATTGTGTCCAGTCCACATCACGGTATTACTGATTTCCCTGTAATTTACATTAGAGAAATTGAACTTCTGGTTGAAGTCGCTCGTGTTTCAAGGAGAAAGCAGACGAACTTTAATGCTACGTACGGTCTCACGACCTTTTAACATTAACACTGCTCTCAGGAAAGAATCGGGATTTGGCGGCGAAGCTCTGCGTGAACATTATCACTTTTAAAATATCTATTTTTACCTATGCCCTAGAAGCATTCTTTTGGAAACCTTCTTGTTCCAGTAAAAGTTAGCCAATGGGAAACAGGCATGCGGGACCTGAGAGGAGGGACTGGTTTTGAGAATCCTCCACCGCGAGTAGAAAGCGGCACCTACAGCCAGGCCGCTCCCTACAGCCTGCGGCTCCGTCCTGTCCCCAGTGCCGCCTTGGGGGCAGCTGCAGCCCTCCCGCCAGGTGGGCCCGGGGACCAACCGGAACGGTGACCTTCCTCTGCATCCAGCCCCACGTACAATCCAGGATCCACACAGATTTAGAGGGATGGTTGAGCCCAAAGGAGGCAGAACGATCAAAGAGATGAACACCAAATAGGGCGAGGAAAGGGGGACGTCCTAACAGAGGCTGGGGGCCCACCTGCCAAGCTTTGTCTTTCAGAATAATTTTGTGACTATTGTAGAGTAACCCAGGTCCATCACTAGGACATGGAAGAGGGGGTACCACAGTAGATTTACCTTTTTACCTTTTAATATTTTTGTCTGATTAAAAAAGTCATGTTTATTGTCAAACAATACAGAAACCTATAGAGCTGAAAATTAAAGCCCCCTTCCCTAATTCTACCTTCCCAGAAATAACTACCATAACTAATGCTGCGTGTCTGTCCAAACTTTTTAATATAAATATTGTATATATAAATATACATATGGTATGATGTAGTGGTCAAGAATACAGGCTGACTTTGACAATCGAGCCTTATCCTGGACATCAGTTTTCTCAAATATATAATATTTTCTCAAATATTATTTCTCAAATAATAGCTGCTTTTAAATTTTTTTACAGAAGTGGACTCATACTACATATGAGGCTCTATAAATGTAGTTTCAAATTTATTTTTGAAATACTTATAGGTTCACAGGAAGTAGCAAAGATAGTACAGAAAGTTCCAGTGTGCCCTTCATTCAGTTTCCCCCAGTAGTTACAAATTACTTATTTATAGTACAATATCAAAACCAGGAAACTCATGTTGGTACAATGTGTGTATATAGTTTAATGTCATTTTATCACATGTGCAGATTTCTGTAACTACCACTGGAATTGAGATGCAGAACTATTCCAATACTGTAGAAATCTCCTTCATAGTACCTATTTACAGCCACATCCACCAACCACCGACTGCAGCATCTCTAACTCCTGGCAATTACTAACTTACTTTTCATTTCTGTAATTTTGTCATTTTGAGAATAATATATAAATGGACTAATACAGTACGCATGAGTCATTTGAGACTGGCTTTTTTCGCTCAGCAAAATACCCTTGAGATCCATTTACGTGTATCAACATTTGTTCTTTTTTATTGCTGTGTAGTATTCCATTCTGCAATGTACCTTAAAACTTCTTTTTTTAAAAAAAATTATTTATTTATTTATTTATTTATGGCTGTGTTGGGTCTTGGTTGCTACACATGGGCTTTTCTAGTTGTGGTGAGCAGGGGCTTCTCCTGTTGAGGAGCACGGGCTCTAGGCGCAAGGGCTTCAGTAGTTGTGGCTCACGGGCTGTAGAGCGCAGGCTCAGTAGTTGTGATGCACGGGCTTAGTTGCTCTGCGGCATGTGGGATCTTCCCGGACCAGGGCTCGAACCTGTGTTCCCTGAATTGGCAGGTGGATTCTTAACCACTGCGCTACCAGGGAAGTCCTACATCTAGGGATTTACCCTACAAATGTGTTTAAAAATTAAACTTGGGCTTCCCTGGTGGCGCAGTGGTTAAGAATCTGCCTGCCAATGCAGGGGACACAGGTTCGAGCCCTGGTCCGGGAAGATCCCACATGCCGCAGAGCAACTAAGCCCGTGCATCACAACTACTGAGCCTGCGCTCTAGAGCCCATGAGCCACAAACACTGAGCCCGTGGGCCACGACTACTGTAGCCCGTGCGTCTAGAACCCGTGCTCCGCAACAAGAGAAGCCACCGCAATGAGAAGCCTGCGCACGGCAACGAAGAGTGGCCCCCGCTCGCCACAACTAGAGAGAGCCCACGCACAGCAACGAAGACCCAACACAGCCAAAAATAAATAAATAAATAAATAAATATTTTTTGAAAAGAAAAGAAAATCCTTGTTAAAAAAAAAAAAAAAAAAATCCCAAATATGTATGGAAATATGTTAATATAAATGTTTCAGACATTACATGAAATTTCTAAAAATCTTATATTTGTATTTGTATGGAAATATGTATGGAAATATGTTAATATAAATGTTTCAGACATTACATGAAATTTCTAAAAATCTTATATTTGTATTTGTATGGAAATATGTATGGAAATATGTTAATATAAATGTTTCAGACATTACATGAAATTTCTAAAAATCTTATATTTGTATTTGTATGGAAATATGTATGGAAATATGTTAATATAAATGTTTCAGACATTACAGGAAACGTCTAAAAATCTTATATGTTCTGGTATAATGTTATAAGTAATAATCCTAGTTATTACTTTAAAATGTATATCTCAGAAATAACTAATTTTCTTGTCAACTGCGTTATTATGAACTTTCATCAAATCTTTAACCATGGTCATTTTTAAGTCTTTTGTCATTTACAGACAGTTCTGGGTGTACTCTGATGATTTTGCAAATATGTTCCTATAAAAGGGTTTCATCTTCAAGAAATTCATGGAAAAGACTCTGACAAGTACAGGTTTCTGGTAACTGACTGTACTGCTGAACTGAATGAATAAGCATTTTCAGAACTCTAATGAAAAACTGATGAACTCATAAAAGTGCTAACAAAAGATCAAGATGAAAAAAAGAAATTAATTACATGGGACTGAGTGAACTGATGAGGATGAGTATAATTTTTGTGACTTTCTGTCTGAATTAAAAAAAAAAAATCCCACAAGGACTCAGAGGAAAAGAATATACAAATCAATTTTCACTGCAAAGTAAAGGAGCTGTTACAGTGGAGGATTACTGGACTGAATGTCAATATTATGACATAGTATAAGTGTGTTTCATGTTTGGTAATTGCAATCATTGTTGCTTTTGTTGTGGTCATCCATGTACAATGCTTGGTGTCAGTCTATTTATCTTTTGTAAAAATAAAATACACTGTGTGTGTGTGGAAAAAAAAAAAAAAAAAAAAAAAAATCCCGTATGGACACCAATGGGGGAAAACCGCGGTGGGGTGGGGATGGTGGTGTGCTGAATTGGGCGATTGGGATTGACATGTATACACTGTTGTGTATAAAATTGATGACTGATTAAAATATATATATATATATATATATATATATAAGCATTTCTAATAAAGGTAACATTAAAAAAAATCCCTAGATGTATTATTGCTGGATGAAAGGATATGCAAATTTAAATTTTCAGTAGATATTGCCAGATTATTTGCTAAGGAGGTCATAAGATTTACACCCCCTATCAATAGTATATGAGACCACCTGTTTCCCCACACCCAAAGACATCCCTCGTCACAAATGAAGTTAGGCATACATTTTCATATGCTTTTTGGCCACTTGTGTTTCTTGCTCAGAGACCTGCATGCCTATATCTTTCAAGCTTTGTGTCTTCATTTTTAAAAATGGGGATGTAGACTGCTGGGAATCCCAAGCATGAGAATTACAAAGTCAAGAATGAGGGACTTCCCTGGCGGTCCAGTGGTTAAGACTCTGTGCTTCCACTGCAGGGGCCACGGGTTCAATTTCTGGTCAGGCAACAAAGATCCCGCATGCTGCAAGGTGTGGCCAGAAAAAAAAAAAAAAAAAAAAAGAATGAATGGTCCCTCCTACACTGTTGGTGGGAATGTAAATTGGTACAACCACTATGGAAACCAGTGTAGAGGTTCCTTAAAAAGCTAAAAATAGAGTTACCATATGACCCAACAATCCCACTCCTGGGCATATATCCAGAAAAGACAAAAACTCTAATTTGAAAAGATACACGCACGCCAATGTTCATAGCAGCACTATTTACAATAGCCAAGACACAGAAGCAACCTAAATGCCCATCAATAGATGAATGGATAAAGGAGATGTGCTATATATGCAATGGAATATTACTCAGCCATAAAAAAGAATGAAATAATGTCATTTGCAGCAACATGGATGGACCAGAGATTATCATACTAAGTGAAGTAAGTCAGACAGAGAAAAACAAACATCATAGAATATCACATGTGGAATCAAAAAATGATACAAGTGAACTTATTTACAAAACAGATTACAAAACAGAAAGAGACTCACAGACATAGAAAACAAACTTATGGTTACCAAAGGGGAAAGGGGGGGAGGGATAAACTAGGAATTTGGGATTAACAGATACACACTACTATGTGTAAAATAGATAAACAACAAGTACCTACTGTACAGCACAGGGAACTATATCTTGTAATAACCTATAATGGAAAAGAATCTGAAAAAGAGTATATATATATACATATATAAAATATACGTAACTGAATCACTTTGCTATATACCTGAAACACTGTCAATTAAAATATACCTGAAACACTGTCAATTAAAGAAAAACGAATGAAGGGCAATGCTTGTGCAGTTCCTACCTCCTTACCCCCTCCCCGCAGATGAGCACCCCACACAAGATGGCACCCTTTTTGAATAAAGCCCCTGGCCCTGAAGGGAGCACACTAGGGACTTCTGCTGAGTGGCTTTTGAGCCCTATTTGACTATTGACCCCTTGCAGAGAAGGAAGGGGTGGGTGATTGGGCCAAGTTTGGGATTGGGCCCCTGCCTATTGTTTAATAATCATCATAAAGGCCTTCCTGGCTAGGGAGCCTTGGAGCCTCCTGAGGGGCTTTCACATTTAGGATCCTCAGGCCTCCTTTGATCCCTCACCCTCCAGTGGTGGCCTAGTAATAAGTAACAATGGCCTCTTGTTACTGAGCACAGTAGCACACAAAGGACCATATCTTTAGCACCTGGTAATAATAATAGCTAGCATTTATTGAGTGCTTAATAGATACCAAACCCCTCACAACTCTTCTGGGAAGAAGATACTGTTACAGTCAAGGAAAAGAAGGAGGAAGGTCCTTAACTGTTCAAAGTTATGGCAACAAAAGGGCCAGGTTGACACCTAAAGTCCTGCTAGGACTCTGAAACCAGTATGCTCTACCTCCAGGCCGGCTGCACTTCCAAACCTGTCCATCCTCTTCCTCCTGCTGGTGCTTCAGCTTCCCCTGACCTCCCCTTACCAGGAGTTTTTTCCAGGTCCCTTTCTCACCTCCAGGTCATTCACTGGTATTTTCAATACCCTCCATCATCAATCATTGTCCCTCCAATTATTTAAGAATGTCCTGGGGTCACAAAAAGATTAGCTCCCCAATCCCTCCCAGTCCAGCCACCCCTCCATCCCTTCTGGGGTGCATGCACACACACACACACACCCTCCCCCATCTCCAACAAAACAGTCTACAACCATTACAAATTGTGCAGCAGCAGGTTTTAGTGACAGAAGCAAATATTTAGAATGTATTTTATTTACCTTTTCATATTTTTGAGGAAAATGATAAAACATTATATCAAATATTTCTTCTTGTTGCTTATCTGTGGTTTCCTACTTATTTGCAAGTGATCATGTATTAATTCTGTAATGAAGGGAGAAAAGTCCCCATTTGGAAAAACTTGGGTACAGATGGGAATTGATGGCCTTTGGCTTTATATTTAGCCTCTGGATAGATTCCTGTCTCCCCGTGGCCCAATAAACTCCAGAGTAAGAAGCCCCAGCAGATCTAACCACTTGGGTCAAAAGAAAAGCAGTAGAAAAAATAAATAAATAAAATTAAAAAAAATAAAAAATAAAAAAAAAAAAGAAAAGCAGTAGAAAGAAAGAAGACCCAATAACTTTTGTGGTCTTTTTTCTGATACCCCGTGGTAATAACAGTTGTGTCTTTGATGATCTGGAGAGTCAGGGACATGATCCTGGCAGTGCCAAGGGGGGCTGGGAGTCCCCTCTCTTTCTTTGATATGGATAATTGATGCCTTTTAAAAAAATAGATGCCTTTTAATTCTTATGCAGATAGACCTCCAAGACAAGTTTCCCAGAAGCCCCCTTCCACAAAATGCATCCCTTGGCGTTCCCTGGTACCCCAAGGGCCTGAGGTACCTCCTCCCGAGGTTCCAGCCCCTCCCCCAGTCTTTCTCCCATTATCCTCCTGCCATTTCCCCTGCCCTCCCCCTTCACTGTCCTTTGTTCAGGAGATGGACTCAGTTGATCTGTGAGCTGAGGAGGGTGCTCTGTGAACAATAGCTACAGAGATTTAACAGGGGTAGCTCGCATTTGTTAGGGAGACCACAGAAGGCTTAGAGGATGAGCTGGATGCTAGACCTTTGCATCTGCAATAGCCTCTTGGGTGAATAGCATCAGGTAAATATTTTTTGATCACTTCATACGTGCCATGTATGGCACTAAGCACTTTTACAGCATCATCTGATGCCAGTCTAGGTCTCTAACCACTGCACGACATTGCCTGCCCCTAGTTCACTTAATCCTCTCACAGCTCTTGTCACATCTTGTCCTCATGATTTACTCATCTCCCCCACTAGACCGTGAGTCCCAAGAGAACAAGAATGACATTGTTCTATCTGTCCCATCTATCCAGCATTGCCCAGAGCAAGGTCTGGCACACAAATTGGTAAGTTCTGGGGAAGGAATGATATGGCGGGATGGGGTTTTACATTCTGTGCTTGCCTCTGTGGGTTGCCCAGTTGAGTGGAGCCTTTGGATTGGATGACCTGGTTGGGGGACTGAAGCACATTGGGCATAGGCATGGGCATACCAGGTGCATACCAGGTTATTTATCTGCTGGGGTCTAGATTCCCCATGAAGGCTACCAGCTCAGACCCTCCATCAGCTTGCATTGCCCCAGATCTGGCTGGCCTCCTCACATGTGCTTGCCTCTAGTTTTCAGGGTACCAGATGCCAGTGGGCAGGTGATTCAGTGGCACGCATTCCCACAGCTGGAAAAGCTGCTCAAAGGAGTGTGCAGTACCTGCCTCCAAGAATCTATAAATCAGTTCTGTTCAAAGACCTGAACTGGCTCCTGGGGGGTGAGGTAGCCTCCTCAGGGCCTGGGCACCTGGTGGGGGTAAGGGATGAGGGACGCTCTTTATCTTTTCTCCTCCTCATCTTCTTCTCTTCCAATTTCCCAGCTCAGTCACCTCCCCAGCCATTTTTGTCCCTAAAACTAAGCACAGAGTGTTCAAACATATTTATAATCATGACATATTGTTCCTTAGTTTTTCCGTTTTGTTTCTAATAACGTCAGTTCTAGGCAAGTTAAAACTTTGGGATCATTGTAGGGTATGTGACAGGAAGCCTTTTGAGATGGGTCCTAAACGGTGAGGAGAGTCTTAGAAGGTAGGGAAAATGGGAAAAGGGCATATAGGCCAAGGCACAGAGGAGTCTATGATAAAGTCGAAGGATGTGAGGAAGGAAGAGATGGGAAGTGTCAGGAAGTGACACTGAAAGGGCATTGCAGGCCAAGCTAAAGGTTTGCACTGTATCCTGAGTGCAGTCAGAAGCCATTGAAGAGTTTGGGCCAGTGAGTATATTCCAGCAACACAAAGAGAAGTGTTAAATAGCTGATATTTATTGACCACTTGCTTTGTAATGAAAAAGATTATTTCATTTAGTCCTACCAACAATCTTACGAGCTAGTATTATTTCCATCTAATTTTAAGGGAAACTAGAGCATGGGAAGACTGTTTCCTCAAGTCACAGCTAGGAGCTGATCCTGTAATCTATTCCTTTAATTGTCATGCTAGCAGGTCTGAGAAAGGGCTGGGGTCAGGGAAGGGTCCTGGAGACGGTTAGGGGACAGAATGGGCCACCAGACTCCATGACCACCTGGATGTGGGTGTGAGGCTGAAAGCCTTCTCAAGAATGATGTCCAGTTCTCTGATCTGTGCACCTGGGAGAAGCATGCAGAAACACAGACTCTCTGGGCCAAAGCGCGGAGACGGGAGCCAGCGCCAGCCAGCCAGTGGCTCCAGCTGCGATGGGCTGACCGTACCCGCGCTGCAGGCCCGAATCTGCCAGGCAAGCGGCACTATAGCAGGAGAAGGCGGCCCGGAGTGCCTTCCCGGTCCTTTCCTGGCGGCAGCCAAGCGGCAGGAGGGGCTGAGGGGGATGCCCGGAGCAGTGCCATGTAGCGGAGGCCGGACCCTTGGCAACCGAGCCCCATGAGGTGACCGCCCAGAAGCAAGCCGGGAATGGCAGCTGCTGGGGCGTGTCACCAGAGGGACAGAGGACGGGTATGGACCCAGCTGCGGGCTAGGCCTCTCTGGTGGTCTCTGTCCTACTGTGGACACAGGATACACCAGTTTGTGGGGTCTCCCGATTCTGGGGTCCCTGAGGTGCAGTGCCTTCCCTACTCCCAGCCTGTGTCCTCAGGCAACAGGCATGGACACTATGGTCCGACCTCTCAGACCCCTCAGATTCCACATTGAATCCCTTTGTTACCCAGTTCGGGTCTGTTTGCTTGAAATGCAGCCAAGCCAATCTACCGATACTGGATTGTGGTGACGGAAATTACAGTGTTTACTGTGGGGCACCAAGCAAGGAGAACTGGGCAGCTAGTAATCAAAAGGCTCGAACTCCCAGATGGCTTTCAGGCAAGGGTTTTAAAAGGCGACATGAGGGGTGAGGGTCACAGGCAGTATGATCAGCTCCTGGACATTTTTTGGACTGGTTGGTGGTGAGATAACAGGGTGATGCTTCAGGAATCTCAATCATCAACCTTCTGGTTCCAGCCAGTCTGGCGTCTACATGCTTGTGGTCAGCATGTAGTCACCATCCTCCACCTGGTGGAGGGTCTGAGTTTCTGCAGAACAACTCACATTGTTATCTATATCCCTTCAGGAGGAACCGTGACTCTATTATTCTAATCATTAACTGCTTGAGTCTGCTCTTTGGAACTCAGGGAAGGCCAAACAAGAAGGGGGGACACAGAGGGGCTTGTACCTGGGAAGGCCTCGCAGGGTCCTGCTCAGTTTCAGTCCCCCCTTTTCTTCGATAGTCCTCAATCCTGAGGGGAACAGCGATGGGACAAGAAAGGGAATAAGGTTTTGGACAGAGAGGTTAATCAGAAACTCAGCATGGGAACTGGGTTTGAGGGGCTCCTCACACTCCTCCGACTTCCCTTACCAGGTTTTGGCTCCTCACCACCCATTCCCTTGCCCTCTGGCTGCCTCCTTTCCCTTATCTCACAGCTAGCACATTACCAGGTCCTGTGAATGCTCCTGTCCCTCCTCTTCTCCCAAATTCAGCCACTTCTCTGGCCCCACTGCCTCTTTCTTAATCCAGGCCAATATTCACTCCAGGCTGGAAGGCCACATCGGCCAGCAGTCCTGTCTTCTTCAACCCACTTCCTACACTGCAGCTAGAGGGGGGATCTTTGCAAAGATTCTGGTTGTTCCCTGGATGAAAGCTCTTCAGGGGCTTTCTGATTCCTTTGGTATAAAGACCAAACTCCTCAGTCTGACCCACCAGCCTTTCACAGCCTGACCTCTGCGATCTCCAGCCCATCTTTCACAATGCCTCCCTCACATGTTGAGCCACAGTCCCACCTGCAACAAAATCACTGGTGGAGCTTGTTAAATGTGCAGATTCTGGGTCCCCACCCCAGGTCCACCAAATCAGAATCCCTGGGACTGGCACCCATGCTTAACAAGCCTCCCATGATTGAAACCTACTTCTTGCAGCTCCTCAGAAGGGACTCTCTTTCCTCCTGGGCTGTACACAGGTTCCTCTTGCCTAGTGGCTATACCTCCTCCACTTCCTTCAGACTGAGTTTAGAGGTTACCTCCTTCCTACCCTGGGCTTACTCCTAAAACAGCACTTATTAAGTGGCGATTTGCCTGTCTGCTTCTTTGTCTGTCCCCCCAGCCAGAATGTAAGGTCCTATGGCAAGTTGCCTGGCACAGAAAGGGGACTCAATAAATACTTTCTGAGTCCAGAATGAATGAATATCTGGGCGTACTCCAAGCTCAAGGACCTGGCATGGTGGCGGGGGAGAGAGAAGAACAACCAAGAATAAGCCAGCCCTGAGGATGGAGGAGAGGACATGACTGGGGGGTGGGGGGTGGTGAGTCTTTTCAGTTCCCCTCAAGCTACCACCCACAGGGGTCTGGTTTAGGGGCACACCCACCTCCCAGGGATGCTAAGGAGAACCTGTGCCAATAGATCAGCTTTCTTCTCTGTCTCCTCAAGGACCCATTCCTGCTCCTCTGCTGGAGGTTTTGAATGCTCCCCGCCAACACCGTGCCATCCAGGGCAGCTGGGGATGGCATCTTGGTACTCCAGCAGCACTTTGTCTCTCTTTGTTTATTGACCCATCAGAAAAATCTCAAGCCCAGTCCAGACAAGTGACTCAGTACAGCCTCAAGGAATGGAAGCTGGAAAACCAGACTCAAACAGCAGGGCCAGTCCCTGCCCGGCCCAAAGAGAAGGCACTAAGGGAAACCAGTCAGCAGATGCCCTCTAGAGCCAACACAGACCACCACTGTGTCCTGGGTCTTCTTTGCATACACAGTCAAGGTATTCTGCCCTCTGCCCTCTGCCCTCAAGGATGTCTCCATCTAGTTGGAAGTTGTGGGAAGGACTTGAATTGGGTCTTAATTACAGCAGCAACTGTAATAGCAGCTGTGATTCTTATTGAATGCTTACCATGTGCCAAACATTGTTCTAAGCACTTGACAAGCAGCCTCTCTCACACCTCAAATAATCCCTTTGCAGATTAGGAAACTGAGGCTCAGGGAAGTTAAACCTATCCATGCAGTTGAAGGGATGGGTATAAAGCAGAGTGGTTGAGAGGAGGGCTCTGGGTGAGTTGGAAGGTGATGCACACTCAGTTTGGGCCACATTTCTTCAGTTGGAAGGAAAGGCATATGCTGGGGAGTGTCACAAGGTGATGGGAAAGCCCTGGTTGCCAGGCTAAGGTGCTTGTAATTGCTCCTCTAGGCTCCATGTCTACTGCTCCTTTCCTCTGTGTTTTTATCTTAGGTGGTCAAATGCTATGATTTGACCTAAGGAACTGGAGCTGGGAGTCCTGGCCCTGCCACAGTCTGGCTGTGGGACCTTAAGTAGGTTCCTGACCTCTCTGGGCCTCGGTGTCCTCACCCTGAAAGGAGCCTTATTCAGGAACTTTCAACCCAGCCCATGGGTCTCTATTCATAGCTTCATAGCTCCAGAGCCCAATTAAGCTTAGATGCAGGAGCAGCTTTTAATTAACTTTAGCCTTTTCCTACAATAGACCCTTCCCCCACCTCACAGGTGCCCCTAGGACACAGGACAGGCACAGAGGAGGAAGGCAAAAGAGAGAGCAGAGATTCTTCTCTCTGTACATCCCTGAGCAGGTGAATTGTCTGGTTCCCTCCTGGAGTCCAGGTTGGTCCACCTAGTTAGATCTCCAGGCCCACAGAGACAGCATCTCTTCTTCCTCTTCCTCTTTACTGTCTGTATGCGTTCATTCACCCATTCATCCATTTCTTCCTCAAAGGGCAGGGCCTCCTCTGTGCCAAGCATTGTACTAGGCCCTGGAATACAGCTATGAACCAGATGCACAGGACAGGCAGATGGTGGGGTTGCCTCTGTCCTAGTCCAACTGGCCACCAGGTGTCACCAGTGCCAGCCACACAGCCTCTCTCAGGTCTGAGAAGGAAAGTGGGGCTGGGATGGGGAAGTGTGAATGGGTGAACCAAACCAGCTCTGCTCAGCCAGCCTGAATCAGACGCAAGTTCCTCTAGTGGAAAAAATAATCTATCTCCTTGCCCCTCCCCCACCAGAAAGACACCCTCATGACTTCCTCAACAGCCCAGCTCACTTGGGATCTTGGGAACTCATTCCCCTCTTCAGTCTGGAATTCTCTCTACAGCCCATCCCTCACAGAGAGCCCACCAGTTTCTTGTAAACCCCTTTGGTGACTGCAGCTCACTACCTCACAGGTGAGAGAGGCAGAGACCTGGGACCTTTACTGCAGTGCTTGCCCCTGGACAAATGTTTCCTCAAGCAACAGAATACAAAGAAACTATAAGGGACTAAAAATAACTGCATGCATGCCCAGCTGTGGCAAATTACAAACAAGATACAAAAAGACCAAAACCCAACTGCCATTTCTGAGGTACAGGGAGCAAAAGCAGGGTACTGCACATGATCCCTGCACACAGCACCACCAGGGGGTAGGCAGACCACCCAAGCCACCATTCTGGCCCGACCCACCAATTCACCCGTACCTGCACCCCAATTAAGGGACCAGCTGCCTCCCCACCTCCCACCCTCCCCACTCGTCCCCCACCCCACCCCCACCTTGGGGAGCAAGCAAGGGAACCTGTTGCTTGTTTTCTTCCCTCTTGCTGCAGCACCAGTCCCAATAAAGCCTTGCTTGAATTTCTCGTCTGGCTTCTTATTAATTCCTATTGATTAAAGAGTCCAAGAACCTGGGTCAGTAACACAGGCAACCTATATTATTAGAAGACCCTTCCTGACTTAGAACCAAAATTTGACAATCACTTTGATTTGACAATCACTTTGATCACCTTCTATAGGCAAAAAGAGGAGGGCTCTTCTGCCCCATACAGCACTTCAGGCATTTGAAGAGATTGTTCAGGTCTCCTGAGTTTGTTTGTTCATTATTCATGTCTGTATACAGAGCGTTTACTATGTGACAGGCCTCGGGGCCACAGCAGAGAACAAGCAAAGTTGAGGCCTGCCCTCCCATGGCTTGTAGTCTGTCCAAGAAACCAACAACCATACCAGCAGTAATGATAAAGTTTGCACAAGGCCAAATAGGAGAGATCTGGTCTGACATGGAGCAGGAGGCAAGGCCCTCAGCCAGCCTGGTGCCTAGGAAGACTTCCTGAGATCTCCCTGTGGTCAGACAAAGGGTGAGCAACTTCAATGCCATTCAATATCAAACTTTTAAAGAAAAACTGGGAGAATTTTGCTGGTACCCTGAGCTTAGAAAATGCAGCATCATGGTGGGGGGAGTGGTTGGTGGGGTGTTTGGGGGACAGAGGTGGGGACAGAAAAGCCATCTAGGCAGTGAGAGAGAGCATGGAGTATCTGGGGGGCTGACAAGGCCCAGTCTTGCTGGAGTACACAACTGAGGAAGGAGCTGTGAGGCAAGGGTCCCCAAAAGAAGGGAGAGACACCTTTAGGCCCTTCAATGGTTTCTGGACACCAGTATCCAATGCCCAGATCTGGTGTGATGTGGGGTCTGGGGAAACCATGAGGTCACCTTCCCTGATGCAGAAACACTACATTCCCATGAACACAGCCCAGGAAAGCAGCAGACTTTTAATGGGGACTCGCAGTGTAATTATGGTCCTCTAAAGCCCTCAAGGGTTCTTCACTCAAGCTGCTAAGAGGCCAGAGAGGTCCCATCTAGGGATCTCACAGCTGAGTTAACGAACCTCAGGCTGAACTGTATTTCCTCTGTTCTCTTGCTTATTTCCTTTTTTCTTAGTTTCATGAACAACATGTGTTCATTTTAATAAAATTTACAAATACGATAAACAAAATAAGAATCTAAAATTACCTTGTATTATTGTATTTATTTCTGTGTAACAAATTACCCCCAAATTTGGTAGCTTCAGACCACAAACATTTATTATCTCCCAGTTTCTCAGATTCAGGTGCTTTGGAGTAGCTTTAGGATTTGGCTCAGGATTTCTCACAAGACTGCAATCAGGATGTCCACCAGAGCTGCAGTCATCTGAAGGTTTGACCAGGGTTGGGGGTTTTATTTCTAAGGTTGCTGATTTGTACACCCAGCAAGATGTTGCTGGTTGTTGGTAGGAGGCCTTGTAGCTCACCACGTGGACCTCTCCATGGTTGCTTGAGTATCTTTTGACCCAACTGCTGACTGTCCCCAGAGTGAATGATCCAAGAAAGAGAACAAGGAAGAAACCACAATGTCTTTTATGATCTAGTTAATCCTATACTTGGGAGGGGAATTAGGCTCCACCTCTTGAAGGAAGGAGTAAGAAAGAATTTGTGGATATCTTTTTAAACCTCCAGATACCCCACCCTTCCCAAATAACTACTATGAACATTTTACCAGAACTTTTCTCACTCAACTATATACATCAACCTTAAGAAATAAAAATGGTATCATAATGTACATACTGTGGTTAATTACTATTTTATATAATGTTTGAACAGGTGATAACTCACAGTATAAAAATTTAAAGGTACGATAGCACAGAAGCATATGCAGTGAAAAGTGAGTCTCCCTCTCTCACTTGCTTTCAGCCACTTAGCTCCCCTCCCTGAAATATGCCTTCACCTGTTTCTAGCATACCACAAACATATACATATCTACCCTTTTGTTTCCACACTCACTGTTCTGCAACTTACTCTTTGACCTCACTATATAGCTCTCAGATATTTCCCCATCGGTACATAGAGAATTGCCTCATTTTTAAAAGAGCTTCAGAGTAGTTTACTGAATGGAGGCAGCCAAGTTTATTTAATATGGACTATTTTGTAACTAGTTCTGTGATTTTAAAATGTACTATAAATGTCTTTCAGCGTCAGTAAATCTAGTGCTACATTATAGTGTGTTGTGGCTGCTCACCATGTACTGTCATTATTTTAACTGATTCCCTGGGGCTGAAAATTTGAGTTGTTTCCTATTTTCTCATGGTGGCTTCCAAAACAAACAGCATACATCTAGTGAGCCTTTTGGTACTATCCATCAGAAGCCTGAAAAATAGGCATAATCTTTGATCCAGCAATCCCACTTCTAAGAATCTCTCCTAATAATCAGAGAAGTGCACAAAGATGCACCTTCTTATGTTTTTTTTGTTTGTTTGTTTGTTTTTAATTTATTCATTTATTCACTTATTTATTTTTGGCTGTGTTGGGTCTTTGTTTCTGTGCGAGGGCTTTCTCTAGTTGCGGCGAGTGGGGGCCACTCTTCATCACGGTGTGTGGGCCTCTCACTGTTGCGGCCTGTCTTGCTGTGGAGCACAAGCTCCAGATGCGCAGTCTCAGTAGCTGTGGCACAGGGGCTTAGTTGCTCTGCGGCATGTGGGATCTTCCCGGACCAGGGCTTGAACCTGTGTCCCCTGCATTGGCAGGCGGATTCTTAACCACTGTGCTGTCAGGGAAGCCCACTAAAAACTACTGAATTGTACATTAAATAAGTGAGTTGTATGGTATGTGAATTATATCTCAATTAGGCTGTTACCAAAAACTAACAAAAAACAACGGTAAATCTCTCCACCCTGAGGAATACCCCCTTCCAGGAGGATGTAGGTCCATTATTTACTCCCTGAAGATACAGAAGCTCAACCAGCTGTGCTTCCCCAACCCCAATCATGCATCATCCAGTCCCTCTTTCTCTATCACATCTACCAGGACATTGTCTTGTCCTGGAAAGCCCATGACACACTAGGCAGCTCCATGATGGGGCAATAAAATTACAACAAGGAGGTGGCTGAGGTCAGACTCAGAGCCACCCATGGATGAGACATCAAGTCTCTGTGTCCACCGGAGAGGTGACTTGAGCCCAGGGTAGAGGCCAAGATGACAGGGGCTGGCAACTCCAAGAGTGTGATTGTCAATGGTGATGATGATGATGGTGGTGGTGGTGATTAGAGTTAGCAATTACTGAGCACTTACAAGTCAGGCCTGCAAACACATCATTTCATTTCATTCTCATGACAATTTTATGAGAAAAAAGGTATTACCATCCTCACTTTAGGTATGAAGAAACTAACTCTCAAAGAAGTTAAATAACTGGGCCAAGGTCACACAGCAAGGAGAGGCAGAGGCAAGATCCCAGGTATACCATGGTCAGCTGATAATAAAATCCCCCCAATGTCCCTGCGCTAGCAGGATTCAGGAACATTTACACACAAATATCAGGGACTTTTAACCATGAAAGGCATCGCATGGGCAAAAGAGTGGCTCCTTAGAAGCCAGAGGCCTCCTTATCCCACTTGTGCTCTGTCCCAGAACCGGTGTCCACTGAATGAGTGCTTAGTGTTTTCTTCTCTCCCAGGAACACTGATGACAAGTTTCAGGGAAGACACGTGGGAGCTGTAACTAGGCTGGAAATGGAAGTGAAAGCCAACCCAGACCAGCACTTCTGGGGTATCTGGAGGGAAGATGCAACTACCAGGAAGTGAGGGGGGGAGGCCCCAGGAGTGAGCAGGCTGTGGAGCAGAGTGTTGGCACTCAGCAACACTGACCCGAGGGCAGCAGCCTGTGAGCTGGGCAGTCTGGAACTTAGACCTAACTTCCCTCTGTGGTCCTCGGCTTCCTCCTTGGGTGCCAGAAGGCCAGTCTGGAAGGGCTTAAAGGTCCCTGGCCATCAGCACAGCTGATGAGGACAATCTCATCCGTGCAGTCGTCGTGACACTCCCCATGCCCTGAGGCCCTGGCCACAGCCCACAGGGCTCCAACCAACTCTCCAGTACCCTTTCTTACATCACTGACCTTGTTATGGGTTGAATTGTGTCCCCCCAAAAAGATATGCTGAAGTCCTAACTCCATAGTACCTGGGAATGTGACCTTATTTGGAGACAGTGTCTTTGCAGGTGCAATTGAGTTAAGATGAGGTCATTAGGGTGGGCCCTAATCCAATGGGACAATGGCTGGTATCCTTATAAGAAGAGGAAATGCCATGTGAAGACAGAGACGCACAGGGAGAAGATCACCCCGTGATGATGGAGGCAGAGGCTGAAGTGCTACAGCTGCAAACCAAGGAACACCTCGGGCTGCCAGAAAGTGAAAGAGGCAAGGAGAGGTCCTCCTCTAGAGGCATCAGAGGAAGCATGGCCCTACTAACACCATGATTTCAGACTTCTAGCCTCCAGAACTGTGTGAGAATAAATTTCTGTTGTATTACACCACCAAGTTTGTGGTACTTTGTTATAGCAGCCCTAAGAAAATAACGCAGACCCCCAACATGCTTACATGCTCCCGCCACACCTGCCATTTCTGTTTCTCCTCAGGCCAAACTCCTTCCCACCCCAGGACCTTTATGTGTGCTGTTTTTTCTGAATGTTCTAGACTCTCACTCCTCCCCCACACATCTCTCTTGGTCCTCCAAACTCAGCAAAAATGGCACTCCTTCAGGGAAATCTGGACTTGGGATTTTCCAAGTTCCCCTCAGAGAAGCAATAGGAATGCATTCTTCAAAGCCCTCACCATATCTGCAGTGACTCGTTCTGACTTGCACAGTTATGCAAGGCCCATTGCCCCTGCCCAGCTATAGGTGTTGTGACGACAGGGTTCTGGCCTGACACGTACACAAGCACGTCCCATGCCTAGCACATTCCCTGACACACACAGCAGGAAGTCAGGACACACCCATGTGGACTGCATGGTATGTGGAAACTCCTGGGCTGGTATTTGAGGGCCCAGACGTTGGGGCCTCAGCTGCCTCAGCAGCGTTCTCTCCAGTCAGACTTGGCCCCCAGCCCTCCACACTCCGGATGGCCTCCCTGCCTCCCTGGTCCCCATCATTCCTCACTCCCCCTCAGCCAGGCCACATCTTACTCTTCCTGAATGACCTGACCCTCATGCCTCTTGCAAGGCTTTCCTCAGAGCAGGTTCAAACTCAGGAAAAAGAGCCCAGAACAGCGGCAGGCAGCAAAGGGCAGTGAGGACAGAGGGGGGTGGAAGGAGGCCCCAGGACAATGTTGGGATTTTTTTCTCTTTACAGCATACTCCAAGCATCAAACAACGAATACATGTTCAATGTCAGGAAAAGAAACCTTAAAAAACATAATGAGCAAAAAGGGAAAATTATACTAAAAATCACTCACATTCCCGCCACACAGAGTAATCACTGTTAGCATTTTTCGTATATCATGTAGCCTTCCAGACCTTTTCTCGTGCAATGTGTATTTCTTAAAATGCAATTATACTGTTTTGTACTCTGCTTTTTTCCAATAAGAAACAATATACTAAACGTATTTAAGAGTCAACATACAAAATTACATCATCATTTTAGTGGCTACCTAACATTCTATTATAAGATGAACCACAATTTTGTTAATCAGTCCCCTGTTGTTGGACATTTAGATAGTTTTTAGTTTTTCTCTGGTATAAACAACACTGGCACAAACATCTGAAAAACTGGCGTCTTTGTGCCCTTGTCTGATTATTTCTTGATGAAGGATTCCCAGAAGTGAATTGCAAGGTCTACGATTCTATGTGTATTTTAAGGCTTCTGATGCATAGTGCAAATCTGGCCTATAAAATAGAGAACCATCCTCCAGGAGAAGGGGGCAGAGATGAAGCACAGGTTCAGGGGTGGAACAGTGGAGCTGACAGCAGTGGTAACACCCAGGGGAGGTGGTGCTGGCCGCTGGGCAGGATACTGGAGGCCCAAGGTTGCTTGGCACAGGGAGACTTTGGGACAGCTGTGGACTGCCCACTCTGGGAGGACTCTGCTCAGGCCTTTTCTTTGGCAACCTTGACTTCCTTTGGTTCTGAAGCACTGGAGCCCTTGCCCACTGCAGGGGGCCCCTTTGTGAGCCATTGTAGGGGAGAGAAAGTACAGCGACACCTTCCACCCTTTTCTGGGAAATCAAGGCACAGAACCAGCTGGGTTTTGGAGCCACCCACCTGGTTCACGTCCCCACTCCCTCCTTTACTAGCCAGGGGACGAGGGCAAGTTAATTCACCTCACTGAGCCTCAGATTGTCCATGAGGTTAGTACTATACCTTCCTGACAGGGTGGCTGAGGGGATTAAGTGAAACAATTTATGTAACGCTTGGCATAATGTCTGGAGCACGGTGAGCACTTTATTATTATTACTATTATTATTATTCACGCGACTGCCTTTTTGGCTGGAAGCACCAAGTTCTCTCTGAGAAGTCACAGGCGTTGCCACTTCCTGTGGAGAGCCGAAACCCCGCTCTTCTGCAGGGCTTCTGCTCCCACTAAGCTTTTTACTAGAAGGCTGTTGTTACAGGAAATAACTCTTCATTTTCCCCGCCTCCGGCCTGATATTACAATCTTCAGAAAAAGAGGATCTGCATCTGGAAATCAGAATAAAACAAGCAGGCAGGGCAGCATGGTGTAGTGTGTGTGCTTGGCTGGGTGTGTGAAGTGCCTCGTGGGTGTTGGTAGAGTGGGCTTGACTGTGGGTGCTTGAGGGGCAGCCGGTGTTCAGGGCTGTGACTGCAGGGAGTTTGAGGGAGTTTCTGAATGCCCTCGGTCTCGGGGATGGGCAGTGGAACGGGGGCCTTCTCAAGCTTTCTCCCTCACCCCAATACTGGGACGTGGCTCACCGGGGCCTTGGTGGGAAGGCTCTTCCTCCCTCCTTGGGTGGCAGGAAATAACCTCCCCAGCGCAGCCCAGTGCAGCTGTGGTTTGGTGAGATACCAGGGCTCGAGTGCTGCGGAGGAAGCTTCCATTGTTTTTAACCTTTCATTTTCAGGCTACACCCTGAGAGGCCGTCCTTGGTTGCTGGGAGCCCTTGTGCCGGGCCTTCTCTCCCTGTTGCCTTCCAGAAACAAGCTGCCGTCTGGGAGGCAGAAGGTAAGATCAGGAGCAGCCCGGCCAGAGTTCCAAGGCTGAGGCCCCTGCAGAAGCTGCAGAGGTGGGTGGCAACCTTCTGGCTGCCCTGCCCCTACCCTCTGAACTGTGGTTTTCAGCTTTGCTGACTAAGGTCCTCCTTGGGGTAGATTGTGGGGAGAGGGAAGCCCCGGTCCCCAAGGGTCCCCAGGTGGGTGGTACCTCACGGGACACTTTCAGGTCTAGGTCTGGGGTAGTCGCTGTCTTCTTTCTTTGCCACACCTGTGGTCTCACTGGGCTTGGGTGGGGTGTGTATGTGGGGCGCATGCATTTCTTTCTCCACCTGCTCTGTTTTCAACAAATCTCTCTTGGATCGGAGCTCTGGGATGCTGTATGCCCAGCCTGTCCCCTCGAGGTGTCTCCAAGAGCAGCCTCTGCGTATGGCTAGGCACCAGGGAAACGTAGAGCTGGGGCAAGTGTCCAGCCAGAGCCTCAGTCCTGGAACAATAGGAGAGTGAGGGGAACACAACCATGGATTTCTTGATATCCACAGATGCCCCACTCCAGCCTGCATCCATCCATCCCACGGCCCAGGGGTCACAGGGCCCAGAAGGCAGCCTTGGTCCTGCTAGGTACCTGCCTGGCGGCCCTTTGGGGGCTGGGGGAGCTACCAGACTACACTCTCCAGTGGCTGGTGCTCCACCTGGCCTCCCAGCAGATGGGACTGCTGATCAAGGGGGTCTGCAGTCTGGCCGAGGAGCTGTGCCACGTCCACTCCAGGTGACTCCCTGCAGTACCCATGGCGATTAGGCACCCAACATGTCTCACTCCCTTGACCCCCAGCCCTGCCCCTCCTTGAATCTCTCTGGCTGAGCTGGGCTGGGGTCTGGAGCTTGGCTGTCACTTGCAGGTACCAGGGCAACTACTGGAAGGCTGTGCGGGCCTGCCTGGGCTGCCCCATGCGCCGTGGGGCCCTGCTGCTGCTGTCCTGCTATTTCTACCGCTCCCTCCCAAACGTGGCTGGCCTGCCCTTCACTTGGATGCTTGCTCTCCTGGGCCTCTCACAGGCACTTAACATCCTCCTGGGCCTCCAGGTACGACACAAAGAGAGGTGGAGGGTCTGCTCAAGAGGAGGTGTGGCAAATGTGACCTGCTCTGAGCTTAGTACTGGGAGTGGGACTAGTTTAGAGGCTGGTCCTTGGATGGAGCCTATAATGGTCTGGGTTCAGCAGTGGCAGAGAACGGAGCCAAATGGCAGCAGGTTGGGTAATCTTGGGGGGAGGAGGAGGGCTCTGGTTGTTCTTCTTGGAGGCCCCACAGCCCCACCCTGCTATCCACAGGGCCTGACCCCAGCAGAGGTCTCTGCCATCTGTGAAAAAAGGAACTTCAATGTGGCTCATGGGCTGGCCTGGTCATATTATATTGGGTACCTGCGGCTGATCCTGCCAGGTGGGCCATCCTCTCTGCCCCCATTTCCAGATCTACAGGACAGACAGTAAGACACACAACCTTGTGTTTCCAGAACTCAATATATTTTCAAAGCATTTTCATGTCTAACAAACCATTTGATTCCCAAAGCAATCTTGTAGGCATGAAGGCTGTTATTATTATGCCTGGTTGACAGGAAGAAATTTGGAGCTTAGATCCATTAAGCGACTTGTCCCAAGTCACCCATGAATTCTTTCAATAAATTTTTGCCGCATGCTGTATGCCCTTCATGCGCACTTTCTCCTTTAATTCACACCCTGTGAGGAAGGGATAATCATCACCCCTGTTTTCACAGCTATTCTGAGAGATAAAGTGACTTGTCCAAAGTCACACAGCTTAGTTAGAGGAGGAGACAGGATTGGAACCCAGGCCTGTCCAGAGCCTGGACCCTTGACTACCCCACTGGGAGCCCATGGGTCGTGTCTCATTCCTCTGACTTGCTGGTCAAGGCCATGGTTCTCCCCTGTCTCATGGTTGCCTTCCCTTGACACCAGGGCTTCCTCTAGAGGCCTGGCTCAGTGCATGTGGGGCTGCTGGCATGTCACCTCCCAGGACTCTGCCTGCCTCTCAGAGCCCTGAAAGCTGTGGTGGGAAGGAGTGGGGCTGACAGAAATCTGGACAAAGGTCAAGTGCGGGAGAGAAAGGGGTGGTGGGAGTAGCTGGAGGGGCGGGGAGGATGCTCACATGCTCTTCCCCTCCTGGCCTCCCAGGCAATGTGAGTGGACTAGCCCCTCGGTTCTCTTGCACCCACACATTGAGGGGAACAATGATGTGGGTCTCTGTCCTGAGTTGGGTGGGAGACACAGTTGGTGGAAATGACTTCTTGGGCCTCTCCACCCCAGGGCTCCAGGCCAGGATCCAAATTTACAATCAGTTCCACAATAATGTGCTACGGGGCGCAGGAAGCCACCGGCTGCACATCCTCTTCCCGTTGGACTGTGGGGTGCCTGACGACCTGAGCATGGCTGACCCTAACATTCGCTTCCTACACAAGCTGCCCGAGCAAAGTGCTGACCGTGCTGGCATCAAGGGCCGGGTTTACACCAACAGCATCTATGAGCTTCTGGAGAATGGGCAGCCAGTGAGTGTGCAGGGAAGTGGGAATGCTGGGGAGGGGTCAGGCCTAGGGACCCAGAACTCTGGGCCCTGGCCAAGCCCTGATAAAAATTCATTGCCCTTCTCTGAGCCTCAGTTTCTCCAATTGGTCCCAGGGCTGGGCAAAATTGAGCTCTGAATGACGATACTGACAAGTAACATTAATTGAGCACTTACTGCATGCCAGATACTATTCCAGGTGCTTCATCTGACTACCTCACTGCATCCTCACTACCACCCTGTGGGGTAGGGACTGTTATAGCCCCTACTTTACAGAAGAGGAAACCGAGACTCAGAGAACCAGGGAGAAAGTGGACAATTTCACCCTGAGTATACCATGCTCTTGACCATAAAGCTGCCCTAGATGAAGGCCGTGAGAATGTCTGAAGGATTTCATGTGGGCTATGGGGAACCCAGCCAAGGCTGAACCCCAGAGCCCCATCCCCAGACTTGACTTCCAGCTGGAGCAGTTGACAGCCTAGCTCAGTGGGCCTTGCCCTGAGAATCTTAGGAGGATCTGGGAAGGGTAAATTTAATGCAGCCCTGGCCCTGATTTAGGAGTGGAGTGTCAGAGGCAAAGGCCAACCAGACAGTATAGACCCCATCAGGTGGCCACCTCCCCTGACTCCATCCCTACAGATTGAGCAGTGGCACTGGGGTCCAGCGTCTGTCTGCCTGGCCCCTGGTTGAGTCTGGGCTTCCTTTTACCTCCTCCAGGCAGGCATCTGTATCCTGGAATATGCCACCCCCTTGCAGACCCTGTTTGCCATGTCACAGGATGGCCGAGCTGGCTTTAGCCGGGAGGATCGGCTTGAGCAGGCCAAACTCTTCTGCCGGACACTTGAAGACATTCTGGCAGCTGCCCCTGAGTCTCAGAACAACTGCCACCTCATTGTCTACCAGGGTGAGGGGTTGATAGGCTTAAGGGCAGGAAAAGCTGGGGGCCCCAGGGGTCTCCCAGGGGGTCAGCAGGAGATATGGCAGCACCGTGCCGGGTCTTCCCAAGTGGTCAGGGCATTCAAGCCCTGCCCCTTCCTCCCCTGGGAGAGGTCCCATCTCCCCACCGTGGGATACCTGATTGCTTTCTGAGGCCTTTGGCTATGGGTCCCGGGTGGAGTGTGAAGAGGTGGGCTCTAGGGGCCTCTCACTTCATCTAGGGTTGCTAGAAGAAGCAGATAGCCCCAGGCCAGGAGCCAAGAGTCCAGGGCTGCAGCCTCAGCCATGCCACTCCCTTGCTCTGTGACCTTAGGCAGGTATCTGCCCCTCTCTGAGTATCATCTCTAAAAGAAAGAGGGTGGAATTCTCTTGTCTCTAAAACCACTGCTAGCTCTAGGATTTCATGAAACCCTAGCTCCAGTGGCTAGGAGTGGGGAGGAGATGCAGGGAGGTGGGGGAGAGGGAGGGTTGGAGGATCCACCCAGCAAGTCCTCTGGGTGTGCTAGAGTGGGAATGTGTGAGGCCCTCACCCCACTCCCCACCCCCACCCTTGTTCCAGAACCCGCAGAGGGAAGCAGCTTCTCCTTGTCACAAGAGATTCTCCAGCACCTTCGGCAGGAGGAAAGGGAAGTTACCATGGGCACCGTGGGGACCTCGGTGATGCCCGTTTCCTCCACACTGTCCCAAGAGCCTGAGCTCCTCATCAGTGGCATGGAACAGCCTCTCCCGCTCCGCTCAGATGTCTTCTGAGGCCCAGGGTCACCTTCCCTGAGCCCCTGGCCATCCCCAAGACTCTGGATTGGAGGATTTCTTTCTTCAGCAGCTAGAGGCCTAGCAGAGCCATTTCCTTCCATAGGAGGCCTCTCAGAGAAGGTCCTTGGACTTGACATCTCAAGATGAATCCTATGACCTTGGGCAAGTTGTTTCACCTCTCTGAGCCTCAGTGTCCTCATCTATGAAATGGGATTATAATCATTGCCCTACCTACCTCACAGGGTAGTTTTTGTGAGGACTATGGCTGTATGGGTTTTTTGTAAACTCTAAATGCCAGGTAAACTTAAAGGATCTTCCAGGTGTCTTCCATTGGACCCTCAGACCTACTCTCTACCTCTCCTCTGTCCTGGGATGGCTTCAACAGGCTCCCTTGCCCTCTGGATTCTGGTCACATTCAGTCAATGGGAAGCCCCAGTGGGAGAAGGAGGGGAAGGGAAGGGTGAGCCTGGGGTATCTATTCCCCCAGGTCCCTCCCTGCAGTATCAAGGTCACTGTGGGCTCTCTCTAGACCTAAAGGACCCTTTCAGTAACCCTGTCTATCTCCAGGTCTCATTAACTTCCTCCTCCTCATGCCCCTTCAGTCCTGGCAGTGGTATTGGAGCCTCACTGATGCTCAGTCTGGAGCGCTCACTCTCACTTGTAGTTTCCTTACACCTGCCCTTTCTAAATAGTCCCCTTTTTATTTTTTATTTTTTAATTTTTTTGACCACACCATGCAGCATTTGGGATCTTAGTTCCCTGACCAGGGATTGAACCCGCACCCCCTGCAGTGGAAGCTTGGATTCTTAACCACTGAACCACCAGGGAAGTCCCTAAGTAGTCCCCTTTTTAAACGTTCCTCAGATTATTTGAGTATGCCATCTTTTTCTGGCCAGACTCTGACTGACACAGGCGGTTGGCCATTATTATCTTCAATGTCCAAATCTGCTTGCACAGACACATTTCCTTACAACCCCCCTCATCCTAGTACAGGGCCATGGGGTGGTAGCTATCATTTCAGTGTAGACAGAGCCCACCAGTTGGGCTGAGGGCATAGAGCTGGGCAGCACCCCCGCTCCACCTGTCCTTTCAGTGCCCTTGTCTCCAGTGGGAGGCTTGGGGGACAGGGAGGGGCCTGAGCCAGCACACAGATGCCATGAGGGTTACACACATGTGTCCTGGGCAAGGGGCTGCTCAAAGAAGCAGGGGTCACTGAATAAATGTCTCCGGATGAGAGTCCCCTGGATAATGGGGGGAAGAGGGTTTGTGTGAGGTGATGGGATATACGCTGGGGACCTTGGCACTGGCAGCTGGCCACCTGCCATACTTTGTGCCGTCACTGTTAGACCTGAGCCATTGCAACGACACCGTGGTGGCAAAATTGCCCCCATCTGGGAGGCCGGACAGCCCATTTCTGCCACTTCCATCCATTCCGCCCAAGACTTATTCCCTCCCTCCCACCTTTGTTTTTATCACAAATGCTCAATACGAATTTCTGAGTACAGTATTACTGTGGAGAAAAACTCCACACACAGACACACATCGGCCAGAAACAACCCACTGCTCCCAAGGATGACAGAGAGTAAAGAGAGACCCAAGGGAGTGAAGGGGAAGACAGTCTCCTCTCCTCCCCCACTGTGCCAGCCATTCTGCCCCTGAGGATCCCCCAACTTCACAGCAGTCATTCCAACACCTAAAAACCAGCCCAGAATTAAGGGTATCCCCAACATAACCTTTCCCTATGCATCCGGCCCCCAACATGGTGCTCAGACTATGGAGTCTGACGGCCCCAGGTTCAAATCCTGATTCCACCACTTGGTACTTGTGTCCTCCTGGGTGTCTTGATATCCCCAACTGTAAATGGGGATAACAGTGGCTCCTCCCCCCAGGGATGTTATGAGGAGTAAACAATATAATATCTGTAGGTCCATGGATGAGCCTGGAGCCCAGCACATAGTGGGCCCACAGGAAGGAGCAGCTATTAACATTAGAGCTGCCTCTTACCAGTCTCAGTGGAGGCAAGCCAGTCCTCTGCACACATTACAATCCCCGTCTCTGTTCCTCTTCATCTTCTGTTATTTCTCAGAGTCCTTGACTGTACTGGGGTCTCACCGAGGACAGTGCCCAGGGTTGACTTGTTGCCCTGAGGTGTCCCCCAGAGTAAAGCACCCAGAAGTTCCTCCATAAATGTCTGTCTGCATGTTCTTGACTGCACATAAGTGAGGCTCAAAGGTGTCAAGGAAAGGGGTACCTTTCCAGAGAGCCACTGGGAGGTTCTGTTCTGCCTTCCTGGCCTCCTGCATCTTCCCAGCCTCCATGTCCCGCCCCCTGCAGGGATCCCCACCCCTTCCTCTCCCCAGACAACCTCCATGGAGCTCCTTTTCCTTTCCTGTTTTCCCACCAGCTGGAAGATTCTGGATCTGGGAAATGTCCTGGGGTAAATCCTAGGCTAGTTCTAACAGGCCAATGTGCACAGAAAGTGGGAGGTATTGAGAGCCCCCCCAGTTTCCTCTATCCCATCCTGGGAAGGCAAGATAGAGTCTTGCTCCAAGATAGTGGGGGCAATTCAAAGACAACTTGGGGAGCTATGATTGGTGCTTGGGGCTTTTAAGGGCCTTGGTAGTTGTTGGCAAGACCTGGGCCCTGACAGCCAAAGGTAAAGGGTAACAGATTTTCCTTTCTTTCCTGAGTCTCAGAGAAGGCAGACCCCTGGGTTCTTTGCCTTGGCTCTCCCTGGCTAGCCCTCACAGGCTGTGGGGACGGGTCCTCTACCAGGAGCCTCTGACATCCCTGCACAGGGGTGGGGTGGGTGGTGTAATCTTCCAAGCTAGACTCACTTTGACACCAAAAGGGGAGGAGATGAGGAGTGGAGGAGGGAGTAGGACCTCAGAGAGGGAGGTTCAGTGGTCTGGTGGTCCCTGAAGAGGAGGGAGTAAGTTTGTAAGGGCAACTTGGACCCTGGGAATGCTCACAGCAGCATTCAAGCTTCTTTTATTTTTTGGTCCACAACAGGGCTTTCTGTATAAATACTCTGCTGAGAGGGCAGCTCCAGCTAAGTCCATGTGTGCCCTTCCGAAGCTCTGATGCCCAGGCCCCAATTTGCTTTTGCCCTAATTCTCTGTCCAGTTTCTTGTTCTGAGCCAGGTCAGGCCAACTTTCCAAAGTCTCCCTCCTACAGAAATGTGACTTCATCAATGCTGAACCTGGGCCCATCTGGCACAGGGCAGGAGTCAGAGCCAGGAGGTTCCTGCTGGGCATCTTCGTGACTGTCCTGACGGCCCAGCACTCGCCAGCGGGTGAGAGAGATGCCGCCCTCTGGCTTTGGGGATGGTGGCTCTGTGGCGAGAGTGGCATGGCCCTTGTGTAGCCTTGGCCCAAAGTGGACTGCCACCACGATACAGACTGCCAGCAAGACAAAGGCAGTGACAATGACAGTTAGCAGGGGCAGCCCGACCCCTTGAGGTGGTTCCCAGGTCCCGCCCAGCACCTCCGGAAGCTGCCTCTGGGGCACCTGCCCCGCTGAGCCGTTCACAGCTGCAGAAAGCCAGGGATGGTGGCCAGCCTGGGAGGGAAGCAGCAGATGGAGAGGGTGACATGGGCACATACACACAGAAAAAGACCAAAATAGAGAGAGATAGACACCCAAAGGGAACTGAGAGAGAGAGAGACAAAGAAAGACAGAGAGACAGTAAAGACAGAGAGAGAAGTGAGAGACAGAGAATCACAGAGATAAACACACATAACAATAGAGAAAATGAAAGAAAAAGACAGAGGGGGATACAGAGAGAATGAGAAAGATACAAAGAGAGAGACAGAAAGAAAAAGAGAGAGATAAAGAGACAGAAGTGAAGATAGATGCAGAGAGACAGAGACAGAGGGGGAAAAAAAACAGAGATAAGGCAACAAGGTCATTCGGAAAGGGACAAAGAGAGGGGCTTTATTACAGCCTGGCATATAAAGTTTGCCTCCCCCCCCCCCACCCACAACCCCCTGCCAAGTCCCCTCCCACTGCTCTCTCTTCCCAGGTCTTCAGCAAAATTCCTAAATAGATCCTATGTCCTGGGTCAGGAATCTTAGCACACTATGGGCTGCTGTCCCATGCCCTGGCCAGGGGGGCAGTGAACAACTATTCCTTAAAGTCCCAGGAAAAAGGAGTCATTGTGTCCAGCATCTTATGTTCCCACTACTCTCCACACACACAGTAGGAAGAGGGGTGTACCCCGGGGAGAGGGAGAGAGGAAGAGGAGGCATGAACCCCAGAGACTTGGAGTGAGGCAAGAGCTATACCCCAAAACACCCCGCTCAGAATCAGGTTCAGGGTCCTGGAGGGGAGGGAATAGCCAGTGTGGATTCCTGGCTTTGTCCAAGATGGACTGAGGAGACCCCACGCCAACCTCTGTTCTCTTTCAGGGTCTTCTACCAAAAGCTGGGGGTCATGATCCCTACCTCTGTCTGTCTCTATCCTGCTAAGTATTGAGAGGGGGTTGGGGGGATTACCATCAAGGTAGCAAACCTCCAAATTGTAAGCCCCAGAGCTGGCGAAGTTATCACAGGCTCAAGAAACTATCTCCTTAGTCTTCTCTTCCCCAGCTGGACCTTGAGGAGCAGACCCTTGAGGTGGAGCCCCTCCCCTAACCCTGAACCCTCAGCCTGGCTATCCCCATGGCTAGGCACCTGGGGTCCAGGAAGGGCTGGCCAGGACAAACCCACTCCCTTTAGTTCCTGAGTCACACTGTCCACCCCATCCCTCCCCAATACCTGTCCCTTGGCATCTGGAAAGCTCAATACCTACCTCCCCACCCTGCTTGAAATTCAGAGCTCTCTGGGGCCCAGGCCACAGAGCTCCCAGGTCAGGGGGTGGGGAAGCAGCTCCGGATGTACGGGGGGAAAAAGGGAAGCACAGGCTCGTGAAAGGCTTGGGGCCCCTGGGGGGAGTCTCACCAGCCTGGCGGGAGGGGGTGAGCTGAGAATCTACCTGATGCATTGTCCCGCTGCGCAAGGCTCCCTCGGGACTGGCGGCCAGCCGGGCAAAGGAGAACTTGCCTCCCCAGCTCGGTCCCTACCCGGAGCTGCCACGTCTATGGGGCTTACGGGGCACACACCCTCTGCACACGCAGCCTCAACACTCTCTCCTGCGCTTTTACTTCCTCAAACATCTGGACTACCCTGAGCCCAGCCCTCAACTCTGAGAGTGCTTTGATCTTACTCCTTGGCACCTCCTTTCATGCTCCCTACCAGCTTCAGGAGCCTAGGTCTGCCTGCCTGTCCCTCCTCCACAAGATCCCAGGCACTTGGCCAGCGCCTTAATCCCGCCCCGCCCCCCCCACCAGGACTTGCCTGCTCTCTATCCCAACTGATTCCTTGAAGTCATTATCTTTGATTTTTTTTAAAAAAGGGATTTCTCAAACACACTGGAAAGTTCAGACTATAATATACTAAATCTCTCTGGCCCAACCACTAGTTCTGTTCATCTCAATAGTCTGTCACATTGATTTCAAAAAATTTTAAGGACTAAAACATTACAAATAAAATAGAAGCCCCACTCCCTGACCTCTCCCCTCCTTCTCACCGTAGGGATAAACATCTTGTTGAATTTGACATTTATCATTCCCATGCAAGGCATTCTTTTCTCTTTGGGTTTTTTCTTCTTTGACTTTCACAAATATGAATTCTGATATGTCTCTTTGCACTTGTCTATAACTTCATTTGTGAATGTGTGTGCTTTAATGCATCCAAGTCACAAAAAGTGCCCACCAGTCTCTCCTCTCCCCGGAGACAGTTTATAAAGGATAATTTTTGGTTCCCAACTAACTCCATGGGACCAGCCATCCCTCAATCTGTCCCTCGCTGTGCATGCACCACCCTCTATTCCAGTCTGGAGACCAGGAGACGTCCCAGGAACTCCCCTCACCCAGTGATTTGATCCCAGGAAGTAAGATGTAGCCTCCTGATTCCTTGTCTCTCAGCCCAGCTGCTACACACCCTAACGTTTAGGGACCCCACTCAGACCTCCGAGCTCGCTTAAGCTGCTGGTCATTGGGTTGCTGACTTGACCGGCAGAGCGAGTGCAACTGGCTGGCTGGATGCTAAGGACAGGGTGCTGCTGGAGCACAGGGAACACCTGACCCCAACGTGAGGGGAGGGCTGAGGGAGGGATGCTTAGAACGTGGTCCTCTTGTTTTTCTATTCAGAATAACAGTAATGTTTGTAAGGTCTCCCTGAAAGATGTAGGGAGTCCCATCTGCATCCGGAGCCCTGAGGAGGGAGAGGCATGTAGAGGTTCAGTCTACAGAGGGTGGGCGGCCGGTGGGCCGAGCTATAGGGCTCAGTGAAACAGAGTTACACTCCAAGAAAGCCTCCAGGTGGTGTACGGAGGGACCGATGGATCCCCACGGAGGGGAAGAGAGGGGGCACGGGGCCAAGTTGCCCTCGCTGGCTTTTGGGCACAGGTCCTGGAGGAGACCACGGTGGCCCTAGCCCAGGCCACGAGGAGCCCGGGCGCAGGCGCGGCTGTTTCAGCCTTACATCCTCAACTGGGCTGCCGGGCTGAGCAGGGCCCCTGGAGCCAGTCCCAATCTGTTTCCTTCTATTCTTTGACAGGAAGCTCTGGAGAGTCAGCCCCCACCCCCATCCCGCCCCAGCACTCCCTCTCTCTTTTCCACTATGGACAGAGCCTCCGCACAGAGGCTGCCTGCCTGCCGCAGACCCAGCTGACATGGGGAGCGTCGGAGAAACGCAGCTGTGCTGGGCCATCCTGGGCTTCCTCCTGCTCCAAGGTAAGAGGCACCTGCCACTGTCCTTCAGCAGCTCCTCTCCTGCGGCCGGCAGTCCTGGGCGCCTGTCTCTCCTTCAGGACACACACCACACAGGCTCTGCATCCAGGGCTTCGCTCACCCGGAGGGAAATTCCAGAGCCTTTTTGTGAAGGGGATCACTTGGCTTGGGAGCTGGTCATTCCCAGGCAGCGGTAAAATAGAGGTATGGTTAGACTCTTTTGTGGGACATTTTCCAGGGTGAACTGGGGCCCCCGGAGAGGCTGGCCCCCTGAAATGTGGGAGGTGACTGTCTTGGTGTGAGGTTGAGGCTGGAAAGCTCCTTCCAGGGTGTCCTAGCACAAAACTGTCTGTACCTTGGCTTTACAGGTGATCTTTTTTCTTCTTTCATATGAGGAGTAACAACCTGAGATTTCCAAATATTGACTTTATGCTCAAATCACAGGAAGAGGGACTCAGGTTAGATACAAAGAACCATTTGCCAAAGAAGATGTACGCATTTCATCTAGGAGGCCAGATGAAATGACCCCCAGAGGAAATGACTTGGGAACAACACCTCTCAGATAGAGCTCTGCTAGCGGATGAGTGTGAAGCAGCTCATAAGCGGTCCTCTAATTAGGGAGCGGTTTCTGGGAACCATGAGAAATCCAGGAGATTCTGACTCACAGGGCAGAAACTTCCCTTCGGTCATCCCTTCCCCACCCCCACCTCACCCTCCACAGGTCCTCTGTGGAGGATTTATGAGCATGTGCTCAAAGCGGCAGAAGGGGGTTCAAGAGTATCTGGATGGGGAGGGAGGATGGCGGTTTCTTGGCGGTGGGTGAGAGGGCCCGAGTTCCCCAACGCTCTGTCTCCTGGAGAGGTCAGACATTTTTCTAAAAGCCCAAGGACTGGGGATAAAACTCTGATCATCCCATTCCTATTCCCCCCACCCCCTCCCGGGAGGATAGAGTCACACATCTGATCTGGGGCTGGGGGACTAGGCTGCCGTAGAAACCTCAGAAATGGCAGAGGAGGAGATTAAAAGGTGAGACCCACGAGGGGACATTTTCACAAACCTAGGCTTCTCCCAGCTTCCCTACCTGCCGTTCTGTCCCAGCCAAGCTCCAGGGTTAGGAATGTCCTGAGTGATTCTTCCTGAGCTACAATCACCCTTGAGTATCCTAGCCGCTCATCCCAGGATCTCACAGCCCTCGCTGTTTCCTTCCTTTGGTGGACTGGGGAATTTTTTTGAGGATATTCAGGCCCACAAAGAGACGTGACTGTGGAGACACAGATTCAGGGCAGACTTGAAACTTGGAGGATTGGAGAGAAGGGGGCAAAAATTTAAATGTTCAGAATTTCTTGAGCATGAACTGTCAGGCCCTGTGTTAAGTGCTTTATGTGCCTTTTCTTATCCTCACAATGACTCTTGGGCTACTAAAATCACTTGCATTTTAAAGAAGAGAAAACTGAGGCCCAGGTCAGACAGTAAGTGACAGAGTCAGGGCTTGAACTCAAGACCTTCAGACTCCAAAATCCATGAGTTTAACTACTAAACTATGCTGCTGAGAACAGTGTGGTGGTGGTGAAGAGGGGGAAGAGAGAGGCTGGCAGGGAGTGAAGCAGGTAGGGATTAGGGAGGGGAGACAGGAAAGTAAGATATTCCTGTGCCTAGTGGTCAGAGGCAGCCCAGCCTATAGAAACAGATGTTCCCCAAGTCCGTCCTCACAGAGGAATCCACTGTTGACAAACTGTTCCGGTAGGGGGAGGGGAGACAGGAGACAAAGGGAGAGCGGGCCACTGGGACTCAGAGCTTGTGACTTTGGAACTCCTTCTAAGACACTAGTTTTGCTTCTAGATAAATGCAGGAAGGCAGTGAACTGTGCCTTCCCACTAAAAACTAGTTATCACCTTATAGAGCAAAGATGGTACCTTAGATATGCTTGATCAATAACTGATAGATTTTTTTTTTTAAGACATGCCTCAGATTGCCTCAGATTGAAATCCAGGGTGATTCCCCAGCTGGGAAGAGTTCTCTCTAGGCTGGGGCACCTAGAAGTTTTAACTCCCCTCTTGACTGCCCCACCCAAGGAGGGAATTGGGGTATGAGAGATGGTGACCTGGGAAAACACAGCCCTGGCTTTGGGCAAGCTTGGGCTTGGAAGCAATTATTTCCACACTATCCAAGTGATAGCCCCATGGAGGAAGGCAGTGGCTGAAGAAAATAAACTAGTGGGCTGCCCCAGGCTGGGCAGGTCCCTGGCCCTCAGCAGCCTCTGTTCACTGGGGCCTGGGCTCCCAGGCTTGGTACTTCCCTGATGATGAGGGGCTGAGGGAGCAGGAGGCCAGGCCAGCGGCTGCAGTCCCAGCCCAGCTAGTGGAGGACGGGAACCCAGCTGGGCGGCTCCACTTCCCCACGTTGTTTTCCTTTCACATTGTTCACAGGTTTCAAGAATGATTTCATTGTGGAAAATGAGCAAACACAACCTGACCTTTCAGGTCCCACGCACACAGGGGACACATATATGGACACACAGCACACATGCACATCTGCGTGGAGGTCCTCAGGCACACTCATGCACACACACAAAGGAGAACGAGGCCTTGTGACTGGGGCCTCCTGATAATTGCCTCTTCCCTGGGTTTGGCTAACAGTGACCATTTCTGAAGTAGCCTCTACCTGTTAGAGTAAACTGGTGGCTCGTTCTAGAATTTCCTTGCCTCCTGTATGTACCTCAGAACTTGCTTCCTGTGTAGGCCCTTACCTCCAGCTGGAGGGGTAGAGAGACAGCCCAGGTACCAACCCCAATCCCTCACCTCATCGTATTCACCACATCTTTCCATCCCCTTCCCTTGGGACAAGACCAGGATGACAGTATTCACAGAAAAGGGATGGCTCCATGGTAGTGTAGTGAGAACATTAGCTAGAGACCTGGAGTTCTGGGTCTTTGTCTAGACGTGGCAGGTCACTGGCCCTCTGTCCTTGGACATATCACTACTTTGGAATAACCTTCCCCTGCCCTTGTGTCAGGTCGGTATATAACCCATGTGGGACTGAAGAGACAGGAAAGGACTCTAGGACACTGAACCATGAGGTGGTGGCGATGGTGTGATTGAGTCACCGTCTCAGAGGAAGCCAGCGCCATGAGCTGGAGTCACATCCTCTAGCCTACTGCCAAGGGTGTCTGCCTTCTAGCGTGGGAGGCTGGAAGCCAAAAGGCCTGGGTTCTTCTCCGGGGCGGGGGTGAAGGCTGGGCAGAAGGCTCACCAAGCTAGTCTACGTGTTCTGCTTTCTCTTGCAGGCCACAACTCCCAGCCCTCGACAACTAGCCCTCAGGGTAAGACCAAAGGCACAGGGCCTACTCCAGCATTCTGGCCTGCGAGCTGAGGAAAAGTGGAAAGAGCTCCAGGCCTGTTTGGCACTAATCTTTCACATGCCTTGAGAGAGGAGAGAGATGACAGGTTGGGGCGTGGGGTGGGGGAGGAAGAAAGACTAGAAAACACCAGCTTAGCGAAGGAAAGAGGCAGATGGAGCAATAGGAGGCAGTGGACCCTCAGTCTCAGATGATCTGTTTCAGGAAACTTCAGCAGTCATAGTCCAACCACAGAGCCAACTTCCCCCCAGACAGGTGAGTGAGTGTGGGTGCCTAGGGGCCAAGCCCTGCCCCTTGCCCAGCCCTCTCCCCAGCCCTTTAGATCTGCTTGGAGCCCAAGCGTTCTCGGGTGGGCTAGGGAGTGTGGTGTCACCAAACCTGCCCCACCTCCAGCTGCCCTCCACTTGTACTTGCAGGAGACGGTCCTTCTGCAGAGCCCAACTACTCAAGCCCTCTGTCCAGCACCAGCATCCCAGGTACTCTGCCACTCAGATTACAGATGCCATTCAGGGAGGGTCCAGCAAGGAGGCAGACACAGTCTCTGCTCTAAAGGACAATATAGATAAGTGGAGGACCAGACAAGCAAATAGGACCTCATATTGACAGTTACAAAGCAGGGTGAGAAGGGCCACGATGAGCGTAAGCCGAAGGTGCTATGGGAACCAGGGCAACATTAGCCACTTCAGACTTGGGGGCCAGACATCCCAGAGTGAGTGATCTCTGAAGCTGAGGCCCAAGAAGGAGTTAATCTGATGAAGACTGTGGGGTGGAGGGTGGTAGGGCATATCCCAGGGAGAGGGAACTGCAAAGGTAAAGGCCCAGAGGAACTGAAGGCAGATTTGGGGCTAAAGAGCTTCCCTGCGCACATGCTGGTTGAGGCCCTAAGCAGGCCACGCATGCTTCCTAATCTGCAGCAGCTCCACAGAAGCCCTCACGTGTCTCCATGGAAGCCAGTAAACACATGACTCTGAGTTCAAGCGCCGTGGCTGGTCACCCCTGTCCTTGCTGGGACTGACTTGGTCCCAGCCACAGAAGCACACGTCAGGACTCCATGAGTACCTGGGACTGGGGGTGAAAAACCCTGGGTCATGTCTGGCTGGGTTCCTTCTTCCCGCCTCGGGAAGCCCAGGTCCTGCCCCACAGTGAGGGTTCTCAAGGCTAGGATCCACACCAATGGTACCCTGCTTTGGGAGAGAGGTAGAGAGGCCTGAGGTGGGGGGGAAGTGGAGACAGGAATTGGTCTCAGTGAAGGTAAAAGGAGCCTGGACTCAGGACTGATAAAGGCATAGAAGGGGTAAGCTGGGGGTAGGGGAACCCAAAATGTTGGAAAGGGAGACACAAAAGGCGGGAAAGGGCTACACGCTTCTCAGGGCAGGTTGGCCTTCACCCAGCAGCATGGGAGAAAACTAGGAGGGGGTGGATACCCTCCATCTGGGCCCTCCTGTTTCATGGTGCAGGCACAGGTGTCCCAAGCAGCGGCAAGAGCAGTGGCAGTACAAGCAGAGGTATGTCCTGTCTGTGCTCACAGTGAAGAGCACCCTGACCCTTTCTCTCATCCCAGCCCTCGGCTCTGGGGCATTTTTACACTTCCAGACTTAAACTTAGGAGTTGGGTGAGGATAAGGAAGTGGAATAGCAATCAGGCCTGCAGTAAATGTGTTGAAGTGGGGCAGAGATGGGCGACCATACCATTTTTTAAGAGCACCAGAAACTTGTGCCCATTAACTGGCAGCCTGGCTTGTTAGGTCAGTGCCTGGGGACAAACATCTGATGCCCTTCCTTCCTTCCGCCTCAACCTTTGGCAAAACACAGATGGCTGCCCCTTGCCCGGTCTGGCTCCCTATCTCT